>NC_133848.1:5694816-6057851 GCF_047830755.1 Zonotrichia albicollis | reverse complement strand
AACGCCAGGAACGACTCTCCCGTCCACCATGAACCCTGGAGAAACACCAGAATTCCCAAATCCCCAACGAACCAGGGGAGCATTCCCGGCGAAGGGAACATTCCCGAGGGAGCCCCACTCACCCAAGTGACCGTCGGGAGCGAGTGGGATTCCTGGGAAGCCGTGCGGAGCCAGGCCGGGCCGGCGCTGCTTTTATAGGGTCCCCGTTGGGCTTGGAGAGGAGCCACCCTTCGTGGACGTTGTCCTGATTCATCCCGGGCCAAGCCCAGTCCCAAACGGGTTATTTGGCTTTATCAACCCTTCCCTATCATTTTCACCCCGAAATAGCAGCGGCTCTTCGGGCCGGTTCCGCCTAATCCTGGAAAATCCTGGCTGTAAAATCCTTTTATGGTCGAGTTTCGGATTTTTTTTTTTTTTGTGGGGGGGAAAAATCTGGAAGGGCTCCAGAGCGTAAAGGGAGGAGGGCGGATTTCAGTGTAAATATTTGTGTTATGGGTGGGATTTGTGTCTTTAGCACCTGCGAAACCACATGAAAACAGGGATTAATATTTAAATTAAATTAATTAAATTAATTAAATTAATTAAAAGGAAAATTTAAGTGCTGATGCCAGCAGAGCTCAGGACGAGCAGATCAGGGACTACCAAGATCTTTATGACCCACGTAATTCATCCCACAATTCCAGAGGGGATTTTTTGTCCCTTTTTTGTGCAATTCCTTTGGAATTTCAAACCCGAGGTCGCTGAGGTTTGGATCAGGCAAAGGGAAGAAGATTTCAGTCCTAAAATCTGGGTGAGATTCCCCAAATCCTCCTGGTTTTGGTTCATGGGACACCCCTGTAGAGTTTTATTCTTATTTTTACTTCTCATTAATATTTGGCCATATTATCCAATATTAAAAATAAACTCACCACAGCCATTTTTAAATGATTAAATGAATTTTTAAACGGATTTTTGAACAAGGAAATTGTAATCAGTTGATGACTTCTCATTGAGAAAAATAATGATAAAACTCCTAATATTAATCGGACCATTTTAATTTCAACTTGGTTGGATTTTAATTAAAAATAAAAGCAGAGAAACCTCTGCTGAGAGGTCGATTAATGCTGAATTTCCTCTGGCTGCCCTCGGGCCGTAATTACCTCACGATCCCCTTATTTTTTAATTTAATCTTTCGAACGGCAAATTAATGAACTCTTCCTTTATTCCCCAGGAGCTCCTTAGAGGAAATCTGGAAAATTCCAGAGCCTGGATTTGGGGTTTGGAGGGGACGTGGGGTGACGGGGACATCACGGGGGCCACGCCCGTGGCTCACCCTGGGTGTAGGAGCCCAATTAATTAACGCTGGCTAATTAATAACCTCGGGGACACTCAGCCCAGGGATTTGTCCCCAACGTTCATTTTTGGGATTTTTTGTTTTTTTTTTTTTTTTTTTGGAACCCGGATTAAATTACCCTGGCGCAAATTAGGCCCCGCCCTGGGCGATAATGACACCCTTGGGACGCTGTAATTTTGGGGTGGATTTTGGGGGTGATTATGCAAATGAGGGGGGGTTTGGTGGCCTGTAACTGTCTGGAATCTCCACCCCAGGGGCCGGGGCCTCGGGAATCCGCCTTGGAAAAGCTCCCTGGGCTCGGGAGCGCTTTCCTGGGATTTGCTGACATTCCCAGGGTGAGGCAACGAGGCTCTAGGCACGTCCTGGCCATGCTGAGCCCCTTTTCCGGCTGGATTTTCCCCAAAAATGCTTTCCCTGAAGCTCCAGGCTCGTCCTGGTGGTGCCAACCCCTTTTCCTGCTGGATTTTCCCCCAAAATGCTTCTCCTGAGGCTCCAGGCACGTCCTGGTGGTGCCAACCCCTTTTCCTGCCGGATTTTCCCCAAAAAAATGCTTCTCCTGAGGCTCCAGGCACATCCTGGGAATGCTTATGGAATTGTGGTGGGATTTTTTGGGATTTAAGGTTCCTTTCCATCCCAAACTATTCCAGAATTCCCTGGGCTTGTTCAGATGGAATTTTAGGGATCAATCCTTCCCTGGCCCAGGTTATTCCAGATTATTCCATGGATTCCCCATCCCTGGAACCACCTGGGATAGGGGATGCTCACTCCCCATGGAACTGGGGCGGGATTTTTTTTGGGATTTCAGGTTCTTTTCCATCCCAAACCCTTCCAGAATTCCCTGGGCCGGTTTAGATTGGATTTTAGGGATAAATCCTTCCCTGGCCCAGGTGATTCCATGGATTCCCCATCCCTGGAAGTGCCCAGGGCCAGGCTGGACCCACCTGGGATAGCAGAAGGACCCTGCCCATGGAACTGGGGTGGGATTTTTGGGGATTTAAAGTTCTTTTCCATCCCAAACCCTTCCAGAATTCCCTGGGCTTGTTTAGATGGAATTTTAGGCATCAATCCTTCCCTGGCCCAGGTTATTCCAGATTATTCCATGGATTCCCCATCCCTGGAACCACCTGGGATAGGGGATGCTCACTCCCCATGGAACTGGGATGGGATTTTAGGGATCAATCCTTCCCTGGCCCAGGTGATTCCATGGATTCCCCATCCCTGGAAGTGCCCAGGGCCAGGCTGGACCCACCTGGGATAGCAGAAGGTCCCTGCCCATGGAACTGGGGTGGGATTTTTTGGGATTTCAGGTTCTTTTCCATCCCAAACCCTTCCAGAATTCCCTTGGCTGGTTTGGATGGGATTTTCAGGATCAATCCTTCCCTGGCCCAGGTTATTCCAAGTTATTCCATGGATTCCCCATCCCTAGGAATGTCCAAGGCCAGGCTGGACCCACCTGGGATAGCAGAAGGTCCCTGCCCATGGAACTGGGGCGGGATTTTTTGGGATTTAAGGTTCCTTTCCATCCCAAACCATTCCAGAATTCCCTTGGCTGGTTTAGATGGGATTTTAGGGATCAATCCTTCCCTGCCCCAGGTTATTCCAGATTCGCCATCCCTGGAACCACCTGGGATAGGGGATGGTCACTCCCCATGGAACTGGGGTGGGATTTTAGGGGATTTAAAGTTCTTTTCCATCCCAAACCATTCCAGAATTCCCTGGGCCGGTTTGGATGGGATTTTACGGATTCCTCATCCCTGGAAGTGCCCAAGGCCAGGCTGGACCCACCTGGGAGGGCGGAATTTGTCCCACCTGGATGCTGGGACGCTTTTCCAGCCGGGATGTGGACGGGCAGTGGGGTGAGGTCAGCGGGGCCGGAGCCCCAGGACTGCTCACCCCACTCATCCTGTTTGTCCCCGTCCGTCTGTCCCCGATCAGGCGCCCACGCCTCGCCTGAGGTCGGTGACACGCAGGACACGGAGCCCCGGGCGCCACCTCCGACGTCACCCCCGAGACGGCCCCGGATCCCACAGCGGCCTCGGCTCTGAATCACAAATCCCAAACCAGAAACCACGGCAGCAAATCCACGGGGATCCGGAATTCCAAAATTCCCTCAGAATTCCCCGGGTCAGGCACAGATTTGTGGGATTTTGGGGATCCAGAATTCCCTCAGAATTCCCTCAGAATTCCCCGGGTCGGGCACAGATTTGTGGGATTTTGGGGATCCGGAATTCCAAAATTCCCTCAGAATTCCCTGGGTCGGGCACAGATTTGTGGGATTTTGGGGATCTGGAATTCCAAAATTCCCTCAGAATTCCCTGGGTCGGGCACAGATTTGTGGGATTTTGGGGATCCGGAATTCCAAAATTCCCTCAGAATTCCCCAGATCGGGGCATCCAGGATTTGTGGAATCTTGGGATGAGTTCTGGTGCGGGGTCTCAGCTGTGGACACACCAGGGGAAGGTTGGGAATTCCAAATATCCCATCCAAATCCATCTTTTATAGGATCAGGATTCCGGCCTGGGAATTCCAGAGGAGATACCCCTGAAATGCCCCTCACCCAATCCCCCCATCTTTATTTGCTTTTAATTATGAAAAAAATTTAATTAATGAGAATTTTCTCTGAAATGAATTCCTGGCCCCTCCCATGGACATCCCCAGCAGGAACTGGGCAGGAATGGGGCAGGAACTGGGCAGGAATTGGGGAGGAATTGGGCAGGAATTGAGCGGAAATTGGGCAGGAATTGGGCAGGAATTGGGCAGGAACTGGGCAGGAATTGGGCAGGAATTGGGCAGGAATTGGGGAGGAATGGGACAGGAATTGGACAGGAACTGGGCAGGAACTGGGCAGGAATTTGGCAGGAATTGGGCAGGAATTGAGCAGGAATTGGGCAGGAATTGGGCAGGAATTGGGCAGGAACTGGGCAGGAATTGGGCAGGAATTGGGCAGAAATTGGGCAGGAATTGGGCAGGAATTGGGCAGGAATTGGGCAGGAATGGGGCAGGAATTGAGCAGGAATTGGGCAGGAATTGGGCAGGAACTGGGCAGGAATTGGGCAGGAATTGAGGCAAGAATGGGGCAGGAATTGGGCAGGAATTGGGCAGGAATTGGACAGGAACTGGGCAAGAATTGGGCAGGAATTGGGGCAGGAATTGGGCAGGAATTGAGCAGAAATTGGGCAGGAATTGGGCAGGAATTGAGCAGGAATTGGGCAGGAACTGGGCAGAAATTGGGCAGGAATTGGGCAGAAATTGGGCAGGAATTGGGCAGGAATGGGGCAGGAATTGAGCAGGAATTGGGCAGGAACTGGGCAGGAACTGGGCAGGAATTGGGCAGAAATTGGGCAGGAATTGGGCAGAAATTGGGCAGGAATTGGACAGGAACTGAGCAGGAATTGGGCAGGAATGGGACAGGAATTGGGCAGGAATTGGGCAGGAACTGGGCAAGAATTGAGCAGAAATTGGGCAGGAACTGGGCAGGAACTGGGCAGGAACTGGGGCAGGAATTGGGCAGGAATTGGGCAGGAATTGGGCAGAAATCGGGCAGGAATGGGGCAGGAATTGAGCAGGAATTGGGCAGAAATTGGGGAAGAATTGGGGAGGAATTGGGCAGGAACTGGGCAGGAATTGGGCAGGAATTGGGCAGGAATTGGGCAGAAATTGGGCAGGAATTGGGCAGAAATTGGGCAGGAATTGGGCAGGAATGGGACAGGAATTGAGCAGAAATTGGGCAGAAATTGGGGAAGAATTGGGGAGGAATTGGGCAGGAACTGGGCAGGAATTGGGCAGGAATTGGGCAGGAATTGGGCAGGAACTGGGCAGGAATTGGGCAGGAATTAGGCAGAAATTGGGCAGGAATTGGGCAGGAATTGGGCAGGAATTGGGCAGAAATTGGGCAGAAATTGGGGAAGAATTGGGGAGGAATTGGGCAGGAACTGGGCAGGAATTGGGCAGGAATTGGGCAGGAATGGGACAGGAATTGGACAGGAATTGGGCAGGAATTGGGGCAGGAATTGGGCAGAAATTGGGCAGGAATTGGGTAAGAATGGGGCAGGAATTGGGCAGGAGTTGAGCAGGAATTGGGCAGGAATTGGGGAGGAATTGGACAGGAATTGGGCAGGAATTGGGCAGGAATTGGGGCAGGAATTGGGCAGAAATTGGGCAGGAATGGGACAGGAATTAGGCAGGAGTTGAGCAGGAATTGGGCAGGAACTGGGCAGGAATTGGGCAGGAATTGGGCAGGAATTGGGCAAGAATTGGGTAGGAATGGGGCAGGATTTGGGCAAGAATCGAGCAGAAATTGGGCAAGAATTGGGCAGGAACTGGGCAGGAAAGGTTATTTTGGTTATTTTGGTTAATTTGGTGATTCCGGTTATTTTTACCCCGGGTTGGGGTTCGGGCGGTGCCGGAGCCACGCCCGGGGCTCGGAACGGGTTTGGTGAGAGGGGCGGGGAGGCAGCGAAGGGACGGGAATGAGGACGTGGGGATGGAGCCGGGGCTGGGCCGGGAACGGGAACGGAGGATCCTGAGGGGGCTGAGCCTGGAGAAAACGGGGATCAGAGGGGATTTGGGGTCGGATCCCGGAGAAAAGGGGGAGCCGGGGGGGGGATTTGGGGTCTGCCAGGGGGGATTTGGGATCTGATCCGAGAGAATGGGGCAGGACAAGAAGGAACAGCCTCGAGCTGTGCCAGGGTGGCAAATTTGGGAATTTTCCTGGAAAATTATTTATTATTTTATTTTATTTTTTATTTTATTTTATTTTATTTTATTTTATTTTATTTTATTTTATTTTATTTTATTTTATTTTATTTTATATTTTTTCATTTCATTTAATTTAATTTCATTTTTATTTTATATTTTATATTTTATTTTTATATTTTATTTTTATACTTTATTTTATTTTATTTTATTATTTTTTAAATTATATTATATTATCTTATATTATTTCATTTAATTTCATTTTTATTTTATATTTTATTTTTATATTTTATTTTAAATTATTTTATTTTATTTATTTTTATTTTTATTATTTTTATTTTATTTTATTTTATTATTTTTATTTTTATTTTAATTTTTATTTTATTATTTTATTTTATATATTTTATTTTATATTTTATATAAAACATTATTTTATTTTATTTTATTTTATTTTATTTTATTTTATTTTATTTTATTTTATTTTATTTCATTTCATTTCATTTCATTTTTATTTTATATTTTATATTTTATTTTTATATTTTATTTCTATATTTTATTTCTATATTTTATTTTATTTTAATTTATTTTATTATTTTTTAAATTATATTGTATTATATTATATTATTTCATTTAATTTCATTTTTATTTTATATTTTATATTTTTTATATTTTATTTTAAATTATTTTATTTTATTATTTTATTATTTTTATTTTTATTTTTATTTTTTATTTTTATTTTATTATTTTATTTTATATATTTTATTTTATTTTATATTTTATATAAAAATATTATTTTATTTTATTTTATTTTATTTTATTTTATTTTATTTTATTTTTTATTTCATTTAATTTAATTTCATTTTTATTTTATATTTTATATTTTATATTTTATTTTTATATTTTATTTTAAATTATTTTATTTTATTCTTTAAGTTTTGTTATTTTTATTGTATTTTATTTTATTATTTTTATTTTTATTTTATTATTTTATTTTATATATTTTATTTTATATTTTATATAAAAATATTATTTTATTTTATTTTATTTTATTTTATTTTATTTTATAATTTTTAATTTCATTTCCTTTTATTTTCATTTTATATTTTATTTTTATATTTTATTTTTATATTTTATTTTATTTTATTTCATTTTTATTTTATATTTTATATTTTTATATATTTTGTTTTAAATTATTTTATTTTATATATTTTATTTTATATTTTATATAAAAATATTATTTTATTTTATTTTATTTTATTTTATTTTATTTTATTTTATTTTATTTTATGTTATTTCTCTTTGAAGGGGCTCAGGAAGGGTTGGAGCCTCCCCCCCTGGAAGTGTCCGAGCAATTCCCGGGAATTCCTCGGGATGAGCGAGGGGGGATCGATCCCAGCCCGGCCCCGGAGATCCCGGAGCTCCTTCCCTGGATGTTCCCGATGATCCCGGAATTCTCCTGGGTCCGGCAGCGAAATCCTCTCGCACAGCGCCCCCAAGCGGGACCGGGACCCCCGGAACGGCGGGGACACGCGGGGAAACTGAGGCACGCCGAGGGAAACTGAGGCACGCCGAGGGAAACTGAGGCACGCGGAGGGAAAAGCGCTGGAACCCCTCGGGCTGCTCCCAGCGCCGGGCTGGGAGCACTGGGAGCACTGGGAGCCCCTAAATGGCTCTGGAAGGTCGACTGAAATATTTTTATATTTTATATATTTCTATATATTTCTATATATAAAAATATATAAAAATATATAATATACACTATATATTATATATAAATATTAATACTGTATTTTATATACATTATATATATATATATAATGTATATAAGAATATATATATAATATTTCTATGTTTTACATATTTTATATATTTCTATATATGAAATATTTCTATATATTTCTATATAAATATGCAATATTTTTATATATAAAAATATATATTATACACTATATATTATATATAAATATATATACTATATTTTATATCCATAATATATATATTAAATATATAAGAATATATATATTTCTGTATTTTGCATATTTTATATATTTCTATATATGAAATATATATTATCTATATAATATGTAAAATATGTATAATATATTTTATATAATATATAATATATTTATATATTATATGTAATTTATATATTTTATATTTTATATAAATTTATTTAATTTTTATTTTTCATTTATTGTTGTAGATTCTATCCCTCTTTTTGAAGGTTTTATCCACATTATTTCTGCTTTTATCCATCTTTTGCTGCCTTTTCTCCACATTATCCCCTTCCCATCCTTCCTTTCCCATTTTCCCCCATTTCCCTCCTGAGAGCTGCAGGAATTCACCCCAAATTCTGGCTTTTTTCCCCTTTTTGCCTCATCCTGAATCAGATTCCTAAACCTTCCTATTCCGCAGGGATTTCCCTCCCCACATCTCTGCGATTAAATTAAAATTTAATTTGCAATCAAATCCTGCGATTAAATAATTGCAATCAAATCCTGTGATTAAATAATTGGAATCAAATCCTTCCTTTTTTTCCCCCAGCTCTCCCCGCTGTCCCAAATCCCCTCTGACATTAAGAAGTGTCAAAAATTCAAATTCCCCTAATCCCATTTTTTTTTTCCACGTTAATGAGGATATTTCAATAATTGGATTCCGGGGCTGCCCTCGAATTCTCGGGATTTGAATAATCCCACAATTCAAATCAGGGATTCCCATCCCAGACCCTTCCCTTGCTTTGAGACGCTTTTAATAAATCCAGCATTCATTAATGATAATTAAGGAGGAATTAATTAAACCCTTTCTGTGCCTTCCGAGCCCCAAACTCACAAATATTTTGGATTTTCCTGTTTCCCCATCCTCCTGTGGAGGGTGGGATTTTTCTGTGCTTCCTTTTCCTCATTTTCCCATTCCTTGGGATGTTTTAATTCCATTTTTTGGGGTATTTACACCCAATTCCTTGGCACGTTTTAATCTCATTTTTCAGGATATTTTCATCCCATTCCTTGGGATATTTAATCCCATTTTTGGGGTATTTACACCCAATTCCTGAGGATGTTTTAATCTAATTTTTCAGGTTATTTCCATCCCATTCCTTGGGTTGTTTAATCCCATTTTTGGGGTATTTACACCCAATTCCTGAGGATGTTTTAATCTCATTTTTCAGGACATTTTCATCCCATTCCTTGGAATGTTTTAATCCCATTTTGGGATGTTTTCACCCAATTCCTCAGGATGTTTCAATCTCATTTTTCAGGATATTTTTATCCCATTCCTTAGGATATTTTAATTCAGTTTTTGGGATGTTTATATCCAGTTCCTTGGGATGTTTTCACCCCGCTCCTTGGGATGTTTTAATCTCATTTTTCAGGACATTTTCATCCCATTCCTTGGGATATTTTAATCCTATTTTTGGGGTGTTTTCACACAATTCCTTGGAATGTTTTAATCCAATTCCTTGGGGTGTTTTCATCCAATTCCTCAGGTTATTTTCATCCCATTCCTTGGGATGTTTTAATTCCGTTTTTGGGATGTTTTCACCCAATTCCTTGGCACGTTTTAATCTCATTTTTCAGGATATTTTCATCCCATTCCTTGGGATGTTTAATCCCATTTTTGGGGTATTTACACCCAATTCCTTGGCACGTTTTAATCTCATTTTCAGGATATTTTCATCCCATTCCTTGGGATGTTTTAATTCCATTTTTTGGGATGTTTTCACCCAATTCCTCAGGATGCTTTAATCTCATTTTTCAGGATATTTTCATCCCATTCCTTGGGATGTTTAATCCCATTTTTGGGGTATTTACACCCAATTTCTGAGGATGTTTTAATCTTAATTTTCAGGATATTTTCATCCCATTCCTTGGGATGTTTAATCCCATTTTTGGGGTATTTACACCCAATTCCTGAGGATGTTTTAATCTAATTTTTCAGGTTATTTCCATCCCATTCCTTGGGATGTTTCAATCCCATTTTTGGGGTGTTTTCACCCAATTCCTTGGCACGTTTTAATCTCATTTTTCAGGGTATTTCCATCCCATTCCTTGGGATGTTTTAATCCCATTTTTTGGGTATTTACACCCAATTCCTGAGGATGTTTTAATCTAATTTTTCAGGTTATTTCCATCCCATTCCTTGGGATGTTTTAATCCCATTTTTTGGGTATTTACACCCAATTCCTGAGGATGTTTTAATCTCATTTTTCAGGGTATTTCCATCCCATTCCTTGGGATGTTTAATCCCATTTTTGGGGTATTTACACCCAATTCCTGAGGGTGTTTTAATCTAATTTTTCAGGGTATTTCCATCCCATTTCTTGGAATGTTTTAATCCCATTTTTGGGATGTTTTCACCCAGTTCCTCAGGATGTTTTAATCTCATTTTTCAGGATATTTTTATCCCATTCCTTGGGATGTTTTAATTCCATTTTTTGGGATGTTTTCACCCAATCCTTTGGGGTGTTTTAATCTCATTTTTCAGGACATTTTCATCCCATTCCTTGGGATGTTTTAATTCCGTTTTTGGGATGTTTTCACCCAATTCCTCAGGATGCTTTAATCTCATTTTTCAGGATATTTTCATCCCATTCCTTAGGATATTTTAATTCAGTTTTTGGGATGTTTATATCCAGTTCCTTGGGATATTTTCACCCCACTCCTTGGGATGTTTTAATCTCATTTTTCAGGACATTTTCATCCCATTCCTTGGGATATTTTAATCCCATTTTTGGGATGTTTTCACCCAATTCTTTGGGATGTTTTAATCTCATTTTTCAGGTTATTTCCATCCCATTCCTTGGGATGTTTTAATTCCATTTCTTGGGATGTTTTCACCCAATTCTTTGGGGTGTTTTAATCTAATTTTTCAGGTTATTTTCATCCCATTCCTTGGGATGTTTTAATTCCGTTTTTGGGATGTTTTCACCCAATTCCTTGGCACGTTTTAATCTCATTTTTCAGGTTATTTTCATCCCATTCCTTGGGATGTTTAATCTCATTTTTGGGGTATTTACACCCAATTCCTTGGCACGTTTTAATCTCATTTTTCAGGATATTTTCATCCCATTCCTTGGGATGTTTTAATTCCATTTTTTGGGATGTTTTCACCCAATTCCTCAGGACATTTTAATCTCATTTTTCAGGGTATTTCCATCCCATTCCTTGGGGTGTTTAATCCCATTTTTTGGGTATTTACACCCAATTCCTGAGGATGTTTTAATCTCATTTTTCAGGATATTTTCATCCCATTCCTTGGGATGTTTTAATTCCATTTTTTGGGATGTTTTCACCCAATTCCTTGACACGTTTTAATCTCATTTTTCAGGGTATTTCCATCCCATTCCTTGGGATGTTTAATCCCATTTTTGGGGTATTTACACCCAATTCCTCAGGATGTTTTAATCTAATTTTTCAGGTTATTTCCATCCCATTCCTTGGGATGTTTAATCCCATTTTTGGGGTATTTACACCCAATTCCTGAGGATGCTTTAATCTCAATTTTCAGGATATTTTCATCCCATTCCTTGGGATGTTTCAATCCCATTTTTGGGATGTTTTCACCCAATTCTTTGGGGTGTTTTAATCTCATTTTCAGGTTATTTTCATCCCATTCCTTGGGATGTTTTAATCTAATTTTTCAGAATGTTTTAATCCCTATTTTTGGGATGTTTTCACCCAGTTCCTCAGGATGTTTTAATCTCATTTTCCGGGATATTTCCCTCCCATTCCTTATGATATTTTTATCCCATTTCTGGGATATTTTCATCCCATTCCTCACCATGTTTTCACCCCATTCCCCAGCTGGAATCCCTTCCATCTTTAACCCGGATTTCCCAAAAATTCAGAACCCCACTCTCTCCCTTTTAAATCCTGATTATTATTTTTTAATATGGACGCGGATGTGTCACAGCGGTTCGGAAAAAGCTGGAATCTCTCCCAATTCCATGAAAATCGGGATGGGAATCCAGGAGCTGCTGGACACCGGGATCCCAGTGCAATCCCAGTCCGACCAGTTCTCCCAGTGCCATTTCTGACCGGTGACACCGCGACGGGAGCTGGGACAGCCTCTGGTGCTTCCCAAACATTCCCAGGATTTCCTTCGGGATTTTGGAGCTCCCAAATGGAACCTCCGGGCAAAATCCCGAGGGGTTTCCGAGCCTCTGGCAAACTGGGAGCTGCTGGTTTAACTGGAATTCTCCGTGCCTGGAGGAGCCTCTGGGCGTGGGAGACTCATCCCAGGAAAATGTTTGGATTCCAGGCTGGATTCCAGCTCCCCCAAATAAATCTGGGAGCAGCCCCAGGTGTGGGGGGGCTGCTGGTGGTCCCCCCAAACTCAGATCCAGCCCAGGATTCCCTAAAAAAAATTTTTCATCCGTGGGGAAGGAGCTGCTCGAGTTTTATTTATGAGGGAAATTTTCTTTCCTCAATATTCAGACAATTTGAATGGGGGAAAACCATTAAGACGGAGGATTCCTTTTATTTACGAAGAAAAATTTGCTTTCCTCAATATTCCCACAATTTTAATGGGGGAAACCATTAAGACGGAGGATTCCTTTTATTTACGAGGAAAAATTTGCTTTCCTCAATATTCAGACAATTTTAATGGGGGAAACCATTAAGAAGGAGGATTCCTTTTATTTACGAGGAAAAATTTGCTTTCCTCAATATTCCCACAATTTTTAATGGGGGAAAACCATTAAGAAGGAGGATTCCTTTTATTTCCCAGGAAAATTTCCTTTCCTCAATATTCCCACAATTTTTAATGGGGGAAAACCATTAAGAAGGAGGATTCCTTTTATTTACGAGGAAAAATTTGCTTTCCTCAATATTCCCACAATTTTTAATGGGGAAAACCATTAAGAAGGAGGATTCCTTTTATTTACGAGGAAAAATTTGCTTTCCTCAATATTCCCACAATTTTAATGGGGAAAACCATTAAGAAGGAGGATTGTTTTTATTTCCCAGGAAAATTTCCTTTCCTCAATATTCCCACAATTTTAATGGGGGAAACCCATTAAGAAGGAGGATTCCTTTTATTTCCCAGGAAAATTTCCTTTCCTCAATATTGCCACAATTTTAATGGGGGAAAACCATTAAGAAGGAGGATTCCTTTTATTTACAAGGAAAAATTTGCTTTCCTCAATATTCCCACAATTTTTAATGGGGGAAAACCATTAAGAAGGAGGATTCCTTTTATTTCCGAGGAAAAATTTGCTTTCCTCAATATTGCCACAATTTTTAATGGGGGAAAACCATTAAGAAGGAGGATTCCTTTTATTTCCAAGGAAAATTTGCTTTCCTCAATATTCCCACAATTTTAATGGGGAAAACCATTAAGAAGGAGGATTCCTTTTATTTACGAGGAAAAATTTCCTTTCCTCAATATTGTCACAATTTTACTGGGGGAAAACCATTAAGACGGAGGATTCCTTTTATTTCCGAGGAAAATTTCCTTTCCTCAATATTCAGACAATTTTAATGGGGACAACCATTAAGAAGGAGGATTCCTTTTATTTACGAGGAAAAATTTGCTTTCCTCAATATTCCCACAATTTTAATGGGGGAAAACCCCTTAAGAAGGAGGATTAAAAATTCTAATCAATAAAACCATGAATGAATTAAGGCAGGCTCTGAATCTCGTTCGTCCGTGGGAAGCGGAAAGGCGGCGGGTGACGAAACAGGACCCCGGCTGCAATTCCCACTGGGATCATTTCCCCATTATTTATTGTGCTTTTCATTGGGCAATCCGACTGACGCGCTAATTAAGAGATGATTGAAAAGCAGCTTTTTTTTTTTTTTTTTAATAATCTCACGTGAAGCAATTTCCTCTCTTTTATTTGTGGGGAGCTCAGACTCACCCGAGCCGGGCAGGGACCTTTCCATCATTCCTTTCCTTCATCCCACTGATCCCAAATCCTATTTCTTGCCCCGGAACCAGCTCTGGCAGCGGGACAGGCAGCGCTCCACGATGCTGGAGGTGCACGAGTTCAGGCGGAACCGGCCCCGTGAGGGCGTTTGGGGTTTGCCTTCCTTGGAGTCTCCGGCGTCCCCGAGTCCCTGGGATTGGGATGAGCAGGGATCCGTGGAAATCTCGCTTTGGGACGCACAGGGATCCATGGAAATCCCGCTTTGGGATGAGCAGGGATCCGTGGAAATCCCGCTTTGGGATGAGCAGGGATCCGTGGAAATCCCGCTTTGAGATGAGCAGGGATCTGTGGAAATCCCACTTTGAGATGAGCAGGGATCCGTGGAAATCCCACTTTGGGACGCACAGGGATCCGTGGAAATCCCGCTTTGGGACGCACAGGGATCCATGGAAATCCCGCTTTGGGACGCACAGGGATCCCCCAGGATGGCACCCTGGGCCTGGCACGGCTCATCCCTGCCCAACTCCACCACCTCGAGGGTGCAGGGATCCACGGCCGGGAGCTTTTCCAGGTTGTCCAGGCAGCTCGCGGTGGTTTTGGAGACCCCGAGCTCCTCCTGGGGCAGCGAGAAGCTCCCGTCGGAGTCAGGGGGACAAAGCTCCACGGTCAGGATGGATTTCTGCAGCGGGAACCTCATCACGCACATCCCGGGGCTCTCGAAGGTGAAGGGCTCCTCTCCCGAGCTCGGGATTTTCACGGGATCGGAATCCACGGGGAGGGACGGGGAGGTGACCCCGAGGGGGACCTGGGGGGCGTCACAGGGACAGGAGGGACAAAGGTCCTGGCAGGGGCAGGGATCCACCGGGGAATTCTGCTCCGGGGCCGCCACGGCACAGGGGCGGCTCTGGGCGGCCTCTCCCAGGCAGGAGCAGGGCGGGCACTGGGAATTCATCTCCCTGAGACAATGACGGAGAGCTGTGAGAAAAAGGAAAAATTTCACACCCAACCCCACGAAAAATCAGGGGGAAATCCTTCATTTTTTTCACTTTTCTTTTCAAATGCCCAAAATCAGCTTTTCTCATTAAAATCTGCTCTCAGACGAACAATTCCAACAATTTGCCAGGTTTTCTTTGGGATAATAATAATTCTTTGGGATTTGATTCACATTTTCAGGTTTATAATTTTTAAGTGACTCCTTCCCTTCCCTTCCCTTCCCTTCCCTTCCCTTCCCTTCCCTTCCCTTCCCTTCCCTTCCCTTCCCTTCCCTTCCCTTCCCTTCCCTTCCCTTCCCTTCCCTTCCCTTCCCTTCCCTTCCCTTCCCTTCCCTTCCCTTCCCTTCCCTTCCCTTCCCTTCCCTTCCCTTCCCTTCCCTTCCCTTCCCTTCCCTAGTTGTTTTCTCTGTTCCCCAGATGTTTTTCCCTTCTCCAGCTGTTTTTCCCTTCTCCAGTTGTTTTTCCCTTCCCCAGCTGTTTTTCCCTTCCCCAGTTGGTTTTCCCTTCCCCATTTGTTTTTCCCTTCCCCAGCTGTTTTTCCCTTCTCTGATTGTTTTTCCTTTCTCCAGTGATTTTTCCCTTCTCCGGTTGTTTGGAATGGATCCTGGATCTCCTGGCAGGACGGGGTTTAATCCCACTAAATCCACTGCTGGAACAACAGGAATTTTCCAGAACATCCCTGAGAATTCCAGAATCACAGCCAAGGGAAGGATTTTAACCCTCTGAAAACTTTATCCCCAAGGAAACTGAGCACCACAAATCCCCCTTTTTCAGCTTTCCAGGGAATCTATTCTGGAAAAGGACAAGGAGGATCTGCAGGATCCCAAGGAGACTCACCGGGTCGGGATGGGTGGGATGTTCCTGGTGTGTTCCTGGTGTGTTCCTGGTGTGTTCCTGGTGTGTTCCCGGGATGTTCCTGGTGTGTTCCCTGGGATGTTCCTGGTGTGTTCCCGGGATGTTCCTGGGATGTTCCTGGTGTGTTCCTGGTGTGTTCCTGGGATGTTCCTGGTGTGTTCCCGGGATGTTCCTGGGATGTTCCTGGTGTGTTCCTGGTGTGTTCCGGGGATGTTCCTGGTGTGATCCTGGGATGTTCTTGATGTGTTCCTGGTGTGTTCCTGGGATGTTCCTGGGATGCTCCTGGGATGTTCCTGGTGTATTCCCGGGATGTTCCTGGTGTGTTCTGGGGATGTTCCTGATCTGTTCCTGGGGATGTTCCTGATCTGTTCTGGGGATGTTCCTGGGATGTTCCTGGGATGCTCCTGGTGTGTTCCGGGGATATTCCTGGTCTGTTCCCGGCCTTCGGAGCCGCCGAGCCCCAGGCACCCGGAGCTCCTCACAGCCTCGCTCCGCCTCTGCCCCGCCAGGGATGATTTGCCTAATTATTTTTAATGGAAAACGCCCATTTCCGTGGCTGCAGCCGGACCTGGAGCTCGGGAATTCACGTGGCCCCGCAGACGCCAGGGAGGAATTTGGGAAATGAGTGGATTCCCGGCCCGGTGGCGGGGCAGGTTTTTTGGGATGCTCCAACAGCCTCCAGCCCAACACCTCGTGAGGACCATTAGGGACAGGATGGGATGTGGGATTCGGGGGATTCTTTTATTTTTAGCCACGTCTTCTGACCTTTTTCTGTGGTGTTTTTCCACGGAGCTGCTGGAAACTCCTCGCTCACCGCTCGTCTCGTGATGTTTTCCGTCCGCTCCCGAAGTTCTGACTCAAATCCCGTCCCTGTTGTCGTGACGGTGGCGTTGTCCTGGTGTGGCATGAGCAGGCAGGTGACCAGAGGAGTGACCACCACCCTTTTCCCTTCATTTTATCCCAAATCTGCTAAATTCCACCCAGCTGTAAATCCAGAAACCCAAAAACGTGAATCAAATCTGTTCCCCCCAAAAAAAACCATTGGAAAATCATTGCAATTGTTGGGCTGAGAACAGATTTGAGCAAGAAAAGCTCAAAGGGAGAGTTTGAACAGAATAACCAAAAAAGGAGGAGATTTTTCCTGCAGACAGCAGCAATATCCCAACACAAGGGGTCACAAATCCCAAATTTATTTATTTCCAGGAAATAACAAAAAACCGCCACGCTGGGCAGCAAAATTTGGAGGGAGAAGAGTCAAAACCTCCATGGGTGTCCTGGTGGGAAACGACCTCGCCTCTGGTGCGAGTCACTCCTGTCCCTGGCTGTGTCACCGGGTGGCTTCGGGCTGGGTGGCAGCGAGCGGAGGAGAACCCCAGAGCCTTTGATGTCTCAGGGGAACTGGTTGGGTCTCTCTTCCTTCTTTTCAGGCCGGGACGGCTTTTCCGCGGGGAGAAAGCGGCGGCTCCGAGCGGTGATGGCTGCGTGAAGTTTGTCACCTTCTCGGGCTGGGTGTGACCTCCCGGCACCAGAAACGGGCACCAAAATCGGCCCAAAGGCCACTGAGATCAGGGAGTTCATCCCTCATCGCCCTGGGGGTCACCTGGTGGAGCTGGGACACGCGGGAGAGCTCCTGGAAGGTCCTGGAGATCCTGGAAATGTGAAGATTTCCCTGGAGGCCGACAGGCCAAAATCAAAGAAATCAAATTTGTATTAAAAAGGAAAAATCAAAGAATTGTGGCAAAAATGACCAAGGCAAGGATTGTCCCCTGGGATGGGGAATGTCCAGGTCTGGAAAATCATGGAAAGAGGGACAGGGAGGGGTTTGGAGCCTGTCCAGGGATGGGAATGGAGCTGGAAAATCCTGAGGGAGCTGGGGGGGCTCAGCCTGGAGAAAAGGGGGATCCAGGAGGAATTTTGGGCTCCTCCAGGGAAGATTTGGGATCTGATCCCAGGGAACGGAGCCAGGACAAGAGGGAACGGCCTCGAGCTGTGCCAGGGGAGGCTCAGGGTGGGAAAATTTGGGAAAATTCCTCCTGGAAAAGGGAAAAGGGGCTTGGGGAAGGTTGGAATGACCACCCCTGGAGGTGTCCAGGGAATTCCTGGGCCACATCTGGAGCTGTGTCCGATTTGGGTCCCGCAGCTCAAGACCAACCAAGGGCACCCAGATGTTCCCGGAACCTTGAGGAAAAGGTGGACTGGGAGATGCTGAAGGATTTGGGGATGATCCTGGGGCCTCTTTGAGCCATCCAAAATATTCATGGAGAGCCTCTTCCCACTGAGGGAAAACCCAGCAGATTATCAGGAATAAAATTCCCAGCAGAAGGAATATTGTAAGAGAACCAAGCCCCATCCGGAGTCCCATCCCACCTCCATTCCCCAAATGCTCCAAAACAGATTTTTTTCCAGAGTTTAATCCTGAGGGGGATTGTTTCCAGGCTGTCTCATCTGCATTTCCCAGTCCGTAGGAAATGCGTGGACGGGGCATTCCTGGCAGTCATGAGAGCCTCACATCCCACCCCGGCGACATTAAAAATTACAACGTCGAGCCAAGTAATTGAAGGATTGGAGCAGAGCAGGTCTGGATTATTAAATATTTGATTTCCATACCCCTGAGGTGTCTCACTTCCGGAGCCACGGACACCAAAATCCTATAAAAGGATTCCTATTGTCCTGCTCCCCAAGCCATTTTTGGTTTCATTTGGTGCTCGCTGGTGGAGAATTGGGTAAGTCCAGCTCGGTTTCCTTGGAAGTCACCTCGTGGTTGGGGTTTGGTTTTTTTTTCATTTTGGAGCCGTGCAGAAGCAAATTAAAAGACTTAAAAGTGTTTCTGCTTGGGGATATTGGGGTTGGGATTCCCCCAGGTTTTAATTCCGTCTTCTCCGGGGTTTATTTGCTGCGGGTTTTGCTCTTTTTCCCCACGAGGAGGACGAAATTCTCTCGGTGACCTCCCCGACTTTGTGCCGTGTTTCACCCGGGGAATTTTTGGCGTTGGGAGAGATCAAAAGGCCAGGCTGGGACTTCAAAGGGGAGGAGTGGGAGGGGTGATAAGGAGCGGAGCCTCTCAGGCTGCCAGGGAGGAAAAACCCGGGTGGGAAGGGCCAGGCAGATTTTGTGGGAAAAGCAACCAGGGCAGAGCCTTTCCTTGGGGAGGTTTTCCAGCACGGAGCCGCCACTGGCATCCTCAGGGTGTTCTGAAGCCTTTTTGGATGAAATCAGGGTAGAAATATTAAAGATTCATCCCGAACCAAGGGGAGGTGTGGGCAGGTGGAGGCTTCTGACCTAAAGGAGCCCAAACAAATTTTCTTCCTGTTTTGAGAGGAAGCTCCTTGAAAACAGCAACAAATTTGTCTAAAACGCTTTCACATGGAGTCACTTCCTCACCTCACGGCTGTTTTCCCAGTTCAGGATTCGGTGCAAAAAGAATTAATTAATTCAGTGTATAGAACAGCCTGGAATGTTTTCGCACCTTTTTTAAATTCAATTTCATCCCTTCCTGCTTCCAGCCTCCCCCTCTCCCCCCAAAGATGCGTCGCGCCACCGGCTGCCCGCTGAGCCAGATCTGCATCCCCCCTCCGGCCGTGCTGGTGCGGAGCTTCCCGGTGAGCTCCAGCCTGGACCCCTGCGGCACCGCCGGCCCCTTCCCGGGCCTCCCTCGCCGCCGCAGCCCCGGCTGCTACCCCGGCACCACCACCTACGTCAGCCTGGGCAGCCTGGGCAGCCTGGCCCAGGCCACCAAGCCCTGCGGCCTCGTGGCCACCTTGAGCGGCGCCCCGTGCGACCAGGACGTGGTCGGGTGCTCCACGAGGTTCTGCAGGAACCCCTGCTGCTGCTGCCGGGTGACCGAGAGCTGCAGCAGGAGCCGGGACCTCTGCCAGGAGGTGGCCAAGGGCTCCACGGGCACGTGCCAGGATCTGTGCTGCCAGGAGGTCACCAAGTGTGTCACAACGTGCCAGGATCCGTGCTGCCAGGAGGTCACCAAGTGTGTCACAACGTGCCAGGATCCATGTTATAAGGAGGTCACCACGTGCGCCACCACATGCCAAGATCCGTGTTGTCAAGAGGTCACCACGTGCACAACAACGTGTCAGGATCCGTGCTGCCAGGAGGTCACCAAGTGCACCACCACGTGTCAAGATCCATGTTATAAGGAGGTCACCAAGTGTGTCACCACGTGTCAAGATCCATGTTATAAGGAGGTCACCACGTGCACAACCACGTGTCAAGATCCATGTTGTCAAGAAGTGACCAAGTGTGTCACCACATGCCAGGATCCCTGCTGCCAGGAGGTCACCAAGTGTGTCACCACGTGTCAGAATCCATGTTATAAGGAGGTCACCACGTGCACAACGACGTGTCAGGATCCATGTTATAAGGAGGTCGCCAAGTGTGTCACCACATGTCAGGATCCGTGTTGTAGGGAGGTCACCAAGTGCACCACAACATGCCAGGATCCGTGTTGTAGGGAGGTCACCACATGCACCACCACGTGCCAAGATCCCTGTTGTAAGGAGGTCACCAAGTGTGTCACCACGTGCCAAGATCCATGTTGCAAAGAAGTGACCAGCTGCACCACCACGTGTGTGGATCCCTGCTGCCAGGAGGTCACCAAGTGTGTCACCACATGTCAGGATCCCTGTTGTAAGGAGGTCACCAAGTGTGTCACCACGTGCCAAGATCCCTGCTGCAAGGAGGTGACCACGTGCACCACAACATGTAAGGAGGTCACCAAGTACACAACCACGTGCCAGGATCCGTGTTGTCGGGAGGTCACCAAATGCGTCACCACGTGCCAAGATCCATGTTGTAAGGAGGTGACCACATGCGCCACCACGTGTGTGGATCCGTGTTGCAAGGAGGTCACCAAGTGTGTCACCACATGCCAGGATCCCTGCTGCAAGGAGGTCACCAAGTGTGTCACCACGTGCCAGGATCCGTGTTGCAAGGAAGTGACCACATGTACCACGTGTGTGGACCCGTGCTGCCAGGAGATCTCCAAGTGTGTCACCAGGTGTGTGGATCCCTGCTGCCAGGAGGTCACCAGGTGTGTCACCACGTGTGTGGACCCGTGTGTCACCACGTGTGTGGACCCGTGTGGCAAGAAGGCCCCCAGGGGCCTGACGCCGTGTTACGAGCCCTGCTGCAAGAAGGTGACCAAGTGGAGCAGCCCGTGGGTGATCCCGTGGTGCAAGAAAGGCGCCAAGTCCAGCGCCAGATGTGGAGACCCCTGCTCCAAGAAGGGGAGCAAGTCCAGCTCCAGATGTGCGGATCCGTGCTACAAGAAGGTGTCCAAGAGCTCCACCCCGTGCCAAGATCCGTGCTGTGTGACCAGGTGTGACCCCAGGTGTGTGGACACGTGTTGTCAGGAGGTCGCCAAGTGCAGAACCAGGTGTGTGGATCCCTGCTGCCAAGAGGTCACCAAGTGTGTCACCAGGTGTGTCGATCCCTGTTGTAAGGAGGTCACCAAGTGCACCACCAGATGTGTCGATCCATGCTGCCAGGAGGTCACCAAATGTGTCACCAGATGTGTGGATCCCTGTTGCAAGGAGGTCACCAAGTGTGTCACCACGTGCCAAGATCCCTGTTGTGTGACCAGATGTGCCACCAGGTGTGTGGATCAGTGCTGCCAGGGGGTGGCCAGGTGCCAAGATCCCTGCTGTGCCACCAGATGTGCCACCAGGTGTGTGGACCCCTGCTGCCAGGGAGTGACCTCGTGCCAAAGTTCTTGCGGCCAGGGAGTGACCACCTGCCAGGACCCCTGCGGCCAGAGAGTGACCACCTGCACCACCACCTGCCAGGACCCCTGCTGCCAGGGAGTGACCACCTGCACCACCAGCTGCCAAGGAGTGACCACTGGCCGAAGTTCCTGCTGCCAAGGACTGACCACCTGCCAGGATCCCTGCTGCCAGGGAGTGACCACCTGCGCCACCACCTGCCAGGACCCTTGCTGCCAAGGAGTGACCACTGGCCGAAATTCCTGCTGCCAAGGACTGACCACCTGCCAGGACCCTTGCTGCCAAGGACTGACCACCTGCCAGGACCCCTGCGGCCAGAGAGTGACCACCTGCACCACCACCTGCCAGGACCCTTGCTGCCAAGGAGCGACCACCTGCCAAAACCCCTGCGGCCAGAGAGTGACCACCTGCGCCACCACTTGCCAAGATTCCTGCTGCCAGGGAGTGACCAGGTGCCAAAGCTCCTGCTGCCAAGGAGTGACCACCTGTCAGGACCCTTGCTGCCAGGGAGTGACCACCTGCACCACGACCTGCCAGGACCCCTGCTGCCAGGGAGTGACCACCTGCCAAAACCCCTGCGGCCAGGGAGTGACCACCTGCACCACCAGCTGCCAGGGAGTGACCTCGTGCCAAAATTCCTGCTGCCAGGGAGTGACCACCTGTACCACCACTTGCCAAGACCCTTGCTGCCAAGGGGTGACCTCGTGCCAAAATTCCTGCGGCCAGGGAGTGACCACCTGCGCCACGACTTGCCAAGATTCCTGCTGCCAGGGAGTGACCAGGTGCCAAAGCTCCTGCTGCCAAGGAGTGACCACCTGCCAAAATTCCTGCGGCCAGGGAGTGACCACCTGCACCACCACCTGCCAGGACCCTTGCTGCCAGGGAGTGACCACTTGCCAAGACCCTTGCTGCCAGGGAGTGACCTCGTGCCAAGACCCCTGCTGCCAGGGAGTGTCCACCTCGTGCCCAGCCCCGTGCTGTGTCCCCAGCCGTGCCACCTCTCAGTGCCGCAGAGGTGTCCAGGTTGTCACCAGGTGCGCCGACTCCTGTCCCACCACCTGCGTCACCCAGACCTGCCCCGTGTGCGGCCAGCGCTGCTCCGTCTCGGGCTGCCCGAAATTCCGGGCTCGCTGAGGGGCTCCGGGCTGGGATCCCCACGGAATCTCCGCAGGAAGAGAAAATCCTCGTTTTCCTCACGCTCTGCCCCGTTCCTGCTGTTTTTCACCTCAAGAAAGCGCCGTTCCTCACGGGACGTCACCGAGCGATTTTGTGCCCCCGGGATTGTCCCCTGGGAGAAAGAATCTGAAATTCCCCCTCGCACCGGGAGTGTGATGGAGGAATTCCCCTCTTTGTTCTGTTCTTCCTCCTGATCTTTTTCCTTGAAGAAATAAAACAAACGATCTTGGACTCAGCCTCGCTCATTTCCTTCGCTTCCTTTTAATTCCTTTCCTAAAATCCTGATTTTTTAAATAAAAAATGTTCGGGAAGTTCTCACTGGGATTGTGGAATGGGCACCCAGGGATCATCAAATCCAACTCCTGGCCCTGCTCAGGACATCCCAAAATCACTGTGTGTCCTTGGGAGCATTGTCCTGGAGCTCTGGTGGGTTCGGGATGGTCACCATTCCTTGGGGAGCATGGTCAGTGCTCCCACACTCTGGTGGGAAGAACTTTTTCCCAAAATCCACCCCAAATTCCCACCCCCTGGCACATCTCCAGCCTTTCCCTCAGTCCTGACATCCCTGAAATTCCAGATCAATGAGAGATATCCCAGATCAATGTCTGAAATCCCAGATCAATGTGTGATATCCCAGATCAATGCCTGAAATTGCAGATCAGTGTCTGAAATTGCAGATCAATGCCTGAAATCCCAGATCAATGTCTGAAATCCCAGACCAATGCCTGAAATCCCAGATCAATGTGTGAAATCCCAGATCAATATCTGATAACCCAGATCAATGAGAGATATCCCAGATCAATGTCTGAAATCCCAGATCAGTGTCTGAAATCCCAGATCAATGAGAGATATCCCAGATCAATGCCTGAAATCCCAGATCAATATCTGATATCCCAGATCAATGCCTGAAATCCCAGATCAATATGTGATAACCCAGATCAACATCTGATAACCCAGATCAACATCTGAAATCCCAGCTCAGATGGAATTTCCAGCCTGGAAAAACACCTTGAAACCCCCCAAAAAAAGATGAATTTTCCAAGCACTCCTCCATCACTCGATCCCAAACCCCCAACCGGGGACTGGGACCGTCCCGGGAGGCTCCCGAGGTTGATCTGGGCTGGGAGCCGGGCCCGGGGAGGGTTTGGGGAGGGTTTGGCGGAGCAAATCCCGCTCGGAATGCGGGCGGGAGGAGCGGGGGCGGCGGCAGACGGGGCGCGACCGTCTGGGAGCCGCCACCGGCTCCTCTGAAGATGCCCCAAGGCCCGGGCTTGGTGACAACCTGCGAGCTCTCTCCAAAAATTCCTTAAAATTCCGTGCAAGCAGAGATATCCTTCGCTCCTTCTCCCAAATCCCTCGGTTTTCTGGGAAATTAAATGTAGGTGGCGGAAAAAATGGTTTTTGGATTAATTTTTCCCTTCCGGCGTGGTGCTGGCAGGAGCGTCCATTAATCCTTCACGTGTCCATAAAATTCAGATTTGAATCATCTCGGAGCTCCCATTTCCAGAAACAAATAAACAAACAAACAGGAATTCTTCCTGCATGAACACCTGGATGTTTATTTCACACCTGTGGAATTAAAACTGGCAGAAAATTGCTGCTCACGAAGAGGAAATGTTGTAGAATCCTCCTGGCTCCTCTGCCAGGTGAGCTCTAAAATTTCCCTGGAGATCAAAGCAATTTTATCCACTAAAGTAAAAAAAATTCCAGAAGAAATCCAGAGATTTTTCCTGAAAAAAAACTGAGAAAATCAAAGCAAAGAAGGCAAAGAGATAAAAGAGGTGAGGAATGATTTTTTTTTTCGTAACCACAGCCAGTTCCTCCTTCCCAGATTTAATTACTCGGGCGCTAATTGTCATTCTTCCCCGAGCGCTCACCTTCCGCAGTAAACAGGAAAAGAGGCCGGAATGGCGGGATTTGGGTTCCTGTCATGGCTGGGCCCAAATTGTCCCTCGGGCATGGACCAGAGGAGCCACTCACGCCCAGGTGAGGCTGAATGTCCTCTCCTCTCATCCTCCTGGCATCCCAAAAATTCCAGGGCTCCCGGAGCCACCTGGACACTGCCCTGGAGCTGGCTCAGACCCTCCCGCCTCGCCCAGGCCCTCGTGGGAATGGGCAGAGGGGAAAGTTGGGTCTGATGAAGGCCCAGGAGGGTTCATTGCAAATGGGCGTGGAGGGCTTGGGCAGGAGAATGGGGAGAATCCCTGATTTCTGTGAAAATTGACCAAAACACGCAGAAAAAAATTGCTTTTCTTGCTTGGGAAGATAGGGATTTTTGGGGTGGAGGGATTGGACCTTGATTGCGTGTCCAGGTCTGGAAAACCATGGGAAGAGGGACACGGAGAGGCTGGAGCCTGTCCAGGAGTGGGGATGGAGCTGGGGAAGGGTCTGGAGAACCCTGAGGGAGTTGGGGGGCTCAGCCTGGAGAAAAGGGGGATCCAGGGGGGAATTTGGGATCTTCCTGGGGGAATTTGGGATCTTATCCCAGGGAACGGAGCCAGGACAGCAGGCAACGGCCTTCAGCTGTGCCAGGAGATGCTCAGGGTGGGAAATTTGGGAAAATTCCTCGTGGAAAGGGCAGCCAGGGAGAAATTTGGGCTCTTCCAGGGGGGATTTGGGATCTGATCTCAGGGAATGCAACACAACAAGAGGGAATGGCCTTGAGATGTGCCAGGAGAGGCTCAGGGAGGGAAATTCGGAAAAATTCATCCTGTAAAGTGTGGGCAGACCTTAGAAGAGTCTCAGAGAGATTTGGATGGGCCACACCTGAAGATGTCCAAGGAATTCCTGGAGATTCCTCTGGATGACCAAGGTGGGCTCAGACACATCTTGGACTCCAAGTTCTGGCAGATCTTTCCCAATCTCCTGGATTTTATGATCCTGGAAAATCTTTGGCCCCTCATCACAAGACCCTTGGAGCCGGGGGTGCTGCCCTCGTGGAATTCCCTCATGGAATTCTCTCATGGAATTCCCTCATGGAATTCTCTCATGGAATTCTCTAATGGAATTCCCTCATGGAATTCTCTTGTGGAATTCCCTCATGGAATTCTCTCATGGAATTCTCTCATGGAATTCTCTAATGGAATTCCCTCATGGAACTCTCTCATGGAATTCCCTCATGGAATTCCCTCATGGAATTCCCTCTGGAACTCCCGACCTGCCATGGAGGAGTCACCGGAGCCACCGAAGGACGTCGCTGCGGGGTCCTGACTCACCGACACCAACGTGACTCCTCCAATGACTCCGATTGCCCACGGACGTAATGGAGATTCCCAAATGAGTGCCAATTAGCGATAACGACCCGGCCCCATGACGTTCCCACGTGTCCGAGCGCGGGTCCCTTTACGTCTCCCGAAACAATCCCCAATTTCTGGCTAATCAAAGTTAACTACAGGGTGTAAAACAACTCGGGGTAGAAAGGGAGGTGCAGGACCGGTCCTCAGAGATGGTTTGGAGGTGAGCCTGGAGCTTGAGGAGATAATGAGGAGCTGTTCCGACCGGAATATGGGATATTCCTCAGGAAGATAAGGGTTGGAAGCTGCTCTGGGGGAAAATTTCCACACCCGGCCGCTCGAGGAGGAGAAAATGAGGAGGGATTCATCTGCCTAAGAATTCATCTCGCAAATCCGAGCTCTGCTGGGCGCAGCTTCTCCTCCCGTGGCCAAGGAGGTGTTTAAGATGAGCAAACCACACTCCACGAGTCCCAGTTCATCCCCGGAACTGCCTCGGGGGCAGCAGAGCCTCCGGGGAAGGGGGAGAATCTGCACGTGGGGAGCTGAGTGTGTGGAAAAGCTGAGGTGGCAAAAAACCCCGTGGAGATCCGTCAGATCTGGGTGGAATTCCAGTCCAAGCACTGGGAAGGAACTGGCACTGATGCCTGGAATTCTCCGGGAGACTCCGGGTTTGGGGCGTAAACAGGACGTGCTGCCCGTGCTGGGTTGGTTCGTTTTGGGGTGGCTTTTTTTCCCCTATTGAGCATTTTTGTGATGGTCACATTCCCATCTCTGCGATCGAAATGTCTGGGAGAAACATGAATTTTCCATAATCAGCAAAACTTTAATAAAAATTATTATTATTGTTAGTACCATCCTGGGCCTAAATGCCACTTAAACTGGAGCTTTTCTGGGAGGGAAAAACATTTTTAAAATGAGGATTATTCTGCCTTGAATGGCTTGAAGTGTTCCTCAAAAAACCTGGACTTGTGTCCCCACTGGAATTTCCAAGCATACATGGAGTTAATCCATGGAAAAGAATGGGTTGGATGAATGAAATAATTTAATTTATCATGAAAAGGGGATCCTCAAGGTTTCGTGGGAGCGCCGGAGGATTGGCTGTGCCTTTCCATGAGAATTAGGACAGGCTATTTCTCATAGTAAATCCAATTAATTACCCATCTTCCCTAATAACAGCCATTCCACGCTGGAAAAACTCCAGCTATCAAAACCCAACATTTATGGAAATAAGGCCACGGAAACGTCCCAGCGCATTAAATCCCTTTCTGAAAAAACCAATTAATTCAGCACCCGCTGGTTTGTATTTTTTTTTAATGACTCCTCCATTCCCGTTGGGAACCGCATGACCGGGATGGGAGCGCGGCTGCCTCAGCGTCACCTGCTTTCCTGGAAGAGGCCTTCCACCAAAAATTAGGGTGCAAACAAACATGCAAAGCATGTGGAGGAGGAGCCTGCCGGGGCACTTTGTGGTCACCTGTCCGTCCCCCTGGGCTCCCGCGTTTCCGGAGCTGACGCCGCTCCGGCCGTATAAAAGGTTCGGGTTCCGAGGCTCCCGCCAGTTCCTTTGGCTCCTCCGTCGCTCGCCAGGACCGGTGACCTCTGGTAAGTCCTCCTTGGCTTTATCAGGGAATTTTTATCAGGATATCTCGTGGAAAAGAGAGTTCACTCCGAGTTCCAGGAGAGCTTCGCTCTTGTGCTTCTCTCCTAGGATTTGTGCTGGAATTGGGGGGTTTTATTTAGGGTTTGCTCTTCTGGAAGGAGCTTGGAGAAGTCACCTCGTCCAGAAGTGTGGCTGCTTCTCCTCCTCCCTCCTCTTCCATCCTGGTTAATTTGCTCCTGCCTCGTTAAGGCTGGGAATTAAATAAATTAATGGATGCCGTGGAGCAGCTCCTGGGACTTCAAACGGGATGGGTGGGAAGAGGCTCTGTCGGGAAGGAGGGAATGCAGGATTCCTGCAGGCAAAGCCTGGGGAGATCCCTGGGAGAGGCCAAGAGGAGGAAATGAGCTGGAAATTGGAGCTGCAGCCTCTGGGCCTTGCGGAAGGATGAGCCCCATTAATCTCCCAAAAAAAATTCCAGTGATGTCCCAGGATCTGGGGGATCATCAGGATGGGAGAGCTGGGGATGTTCAGCCTGTGGAGAGCTCAGGGCTGGGATCTGCAGAGGCTTCCAGGGAAGCTGGAGAGAGATTTTCCTCAGGAATTTCAGGGACAAGTCACGGAATGGGTTTACACTGAAAAATGGGAAATTTAGGTATTGGGAAGAAACCATGAAGGTGGCGAGGCCCTGGCCAAGGTTGTCCCATGGATTCCTCATCCCTGGAAGTGTCCAAGGCCAGGTTGGACAGGTCTTGCAGCAGCTTGGTCTGGGCTGGAGCGAGATGATCTTTGAGATCCCTCCCAGCCCAAACCACTCCATGATCCCATGGGATAATGGCGGGGATTTGTGGCCTCTGGGCTTTGTGGTTGGGAATTCCCAGCCTGGGGGATGTGCCCAGGTGGGCGTGAGGATCTGATAAGGAAGAGACGAGTCCTGGAACATCTGCTGGTGGAACTGGGAACAGCAGGAACTGGGAATAGCAGGAACTGGGGTGTTTTTGTGTTACCGCTTCTACAAAGTTGGAAATGTCATAAAATTCAGGATTTGTGGCTCGAGGCTTCCTAACAGGTTCCCAGTGAAGGAAGGGGTTCTCTGGCAGAATTTTAATTCCATAAAAAGCCTGGGATTGGCCCACAGGCACAACCTGGGACGCAGTGGGAGCTTTATCTCCAAAATTTGGCATTTAACTCCCTCCAGACCATGGGGTCACCTTCAGCTTCAAATTTACGCAGAATAAAGCTGGAGGAACCTTTATTGAAATTAGAGCTGGACTTGATGAGATCCCTGTGGGTCCCTTCCAACTCCAGAACCCAGGATCTTTTCCTAACATTCCTTTCCTCATCCAAACACAAACCCACCGCAACCTCATGCCGCGAGTCGTGCCTCGATAAGAACGCACCAATATCCCGATCATTATTTTTTTTGTCTCTTTCCCAGCTTTTTCCCAGCTTTTTCCCGCTTCCCAAAGCACCTCCCCAAGATGTCCTACTACTACGAGCAGTGCAAGCAGCCCTGCCTGCCCCCTGCCTGCCTGCAGAAGTGCGCCAAGTGCCCGCAGCCCTGCGCCACCCAGTGCGTCGAGGTCTGCCAGGCGCCCTGTGCCACCACCTGCGTCACCCAGTGCGTGGAGCCCTGTGCCACCCAGTGTGCCACCAGCTGTGCCCCGCAGTGCGTGGACGTCTGCGCCAAGCCCTGCTCCAGCCAGTGCGTGGAGGTCTGTGCCCCTCAGTGCGTGGACGTCTGTGCCACCCAGTGTGCCACCAGCTGTGCCCCGCAATGTGTGGATGTCTGTGCCACCCAGTGTGCCACCAGCTGTGCCCCGCAGTGCGTGGATGTTTGTGCCACCCAGTGTGCCACCAGCTGTGCCCCTCAGTGTGTGGATGTCTGTGCCACCCAGTGTGCCACCAGCTGTGCCCCACAGTGCGTGGACGTCTGTGCCACCCAGTGCCCCGAGCCCTGTGCCACCAAGTGCGTGGAGCAGTGCCAGACCGAGGTTTGCAGCACCAAGTGCGTGGAGTCGTGCGAGGCCGTGTGCCTGGAGCCCTGCTCCCGCCCCTGCTGAGCCCTGACACGGCTCCGGCCGCCGCTGAGGAGCCAAAACCGCGGGTTTTGGATGGAAAACACGGCGCAGACCCATTGGCGACGCAAAACCCTCCTCTGATCATCCCATGTTGTCTTCATCTCGGAAAACGTTTCCTGTCTGAGTGTTCCCTGTGTTTTCACTCCTGCTCCTGCCGTGCCGGCGTTTTTCCGTGCGTATTCCCGATATTTTAGCGTTGGGAATCCCGGGAAGTGCTGTCAGCAGCTGGCAGTGGAAGATGTCAACGCTTTTCCCCTTCCCTTCTCCTCTTGTTTCTTCTCAGTCTTGTGAATTCTCTGTGCAGCAATAAAAAATGACCATCGATGGCACCAGCTGTCTTTTGTCTTTTTTCTCCCCATTTCCACGACTTCGGGCCCCAAAATATCTTCCTTAATTTCAGTTTTCAAAAGTGGTTGGGGAGGGCTTTGTGCCTGAAGTAAAAAAACATTTAAATATGGAGAAATTCCTACTAATTCAACAAGGAAATCATTGTCTGGTCAATTCCTTTCTGAAATTATTGATAGGAATTTGATTTTCAGACCTAGTTTTGGTCTTCACAGCTTGGGATTTTGGAGGCAAATCCTAGAAACCGTTAAAAGGCGAATTTAAGTGGAAGAAAGCCTCAAATTAATTAATAAAGGAATTGAACACCTGGAAGGCGCAATTTTAAATAAATTTAAATAATTAAATTTTAATAATCAAACAAATAAATATTTAAACAAACGAGTAAATTCTAAGTCATTTTAATAATTCTAAATAATTTTAATAAAGGCTCCTCCACCTTTATTCTGGATAAGTTTGAAGCTGAAGGTGACCCTGTGGTCACCTGGAGGGTGTTAAACCCATAAAAGGAGTTAACTGGGGGGAGTTAAACCCATAAAAAACCCCAAATTTCTGAGATAAAGCTCCCCCTGTGTCCCAGATTGTGCCTGTGGCTTTCTTCACCTCCGGCTCCGTCTGGGAATGCTGAAATCGCTCCCCACCTACCCCCTCATTACGGGAAGGGTGGGGAACATCTAATCTGGAGAAGAAAAGAGAGATATTTATATTCGGGGGCGTGCCGGCGCTGTTTCCAAATCTCCTTTTTAATGTGCGGGTGGGGAGGCGAGGAGCAGGTTCCTCTTTGTGTCCCTCGCTGTCGACACCGGGAGGTGACACCAGGAGGTGACACCAGGAGGTGACACCAGGAGGTGACACCCTCAGGTGGGGATCACAGGAGGCACAAAAAAACCACACCTGGGGAAGGCAAACACCTGAGCACACCTGGAAGGCAAAGCAGGAGCAAAAATTCCCCCCCAAAAAAAACCAAAAAAAAGGGTGGAGAAGAAGTGAGGAATCGGCACCCAGAATTTGAGGATCTGCCTCAGGAGCCACTCGGAGGTGACACTTTGGTGGCATCTTGGGGGCGTGGGAAAGGTTTTAGGGATGAGGGTGAACAACCCCACACCTGAGAGGCAAAGAAGCAAAAATTCCCCAAAAAAATGGGTGGGGAAGTGAGGGATCAGCACCTGGAATTCCTCCCTGGAATTTGAGGGTCTTCCTCAGGAGCCACTCGGAGGTGACACCTTGGTGGCATCTTGGGGGCATGGAAAAAGTTTTAGGAATGAGGGTGAACAACCCCACACCTGGGCCAGAAATTCCCAGGAAAATGAGGAATCTCCACCTCAAATTCCTCCCAAGGAACCCAAATCCTCGAGAATCCAAGCTCTGCCCTGTTGGTGCCACTTCTGTGACATCTTGGGGGCATGGAAAAGGTTTTAGGAACGAGGGTGAACAACCCCACACCTGAGAGGCAAAGAAGCAAAAATTCCCAAAAAAAATGGGTGGGGAAGTGAGGGATCAGCACCTGGAATTCCTCCCTGGAATTTGAGGATCTGCCTCAGGAGCCACTCGGAGGTGACACCTTGGTGGCATCTTGGGGGCATGGAAAAGGTTTTAGGAACGAGGGTGAACAACCCCACACCTGGGCCAGAAATTCCCAGGAAAATGAGGAATCTCCACCTCAAATTCCTCCCAAGGAACCCAAAATCCTCGAGAATCCAAGCTCTGCCCTGGAGGTGCCACTTCTGCGACATCTTGGGGGCATGGAAAAGGTTTTGGTCAGGAATCGTGGAAAATAAACCAAACCCTACACCTGGACACACCTGGGCTGGGCATTCCCAGGAAAAATGACCGGGAAATGAGGAATTTGTAGCTCAAATTCCTCCAGATTTTTGAGGATCCAAACTCTTGGAGGCCTGGAAAAGGTTTAAACCATGAATCATGGAAAAAGGCTTAAATCAGGAATCACGTGGATCTCCAACGCTGTGAATCACCTGATTCTGGACCATCTCCATCACCTGTGCCTTGAAATGGAATTTTCCCTTTTTATCTGGGATCACGGGAGCGCCTGGAAAATCCTGGAGGGACCTGCTGTGCTCCCAACACTTCCTGTGGCCAAGCCGTGACGCACCAGCTGTGGTCAGCGTCGGGAATTGCTGGAATTCCTGGGATATTTGCAATAAATTAGGGATATTTCATCAGATGGAGGAGCCTGGAGAATAATTCCTGATTTATTGTGGGGAAAAATAAAAAAAAGTTTCATTCTTGTTTTTTTTTTTGGGGGGTGGGAAATAGAGGTGGAAAACGGCAAAATCCAGAACCAAACTGGGATTTGATGCTTTTCCAGGTTCCAAACTGGGATCTGGTTCTTTTCCAGGTTCCAAAGTGGGATCTGGAGCCTTTCCAGGTTCCAAACTGGGATCTGGTTCTTTTCCAGGTTCCAAACTGGGATCTGGAGCCTTTCCAGGTTCCAAACTGGGATCTGGTTCTTTTCCAGGTTCCAAACTGGGATCTGGATTCTTTACAGCTTCCAAACTGGGATCTGGAGCCTTTTCCAGGTTCCAAACTGGGATCTGGTTCTTTTCCAGGTTCCAAACTGGGATCTGGTGCTTTTCCAGGTTCCAAACTGGGATCTGGTTCTTTTCCAGGTTCCAAACTGGGATCTGGATTCTTTCCAGGTTCCAAACTGGGATCTGGAGCCTTTCCCAGGGGACAGGACAGATTCCCAACCCCCCTCAGACTTCTCCAGGTGCTCCCACCCAAAAATTATCCCTAAACCAGCCAAAATAAACCCTAAAACAACTGTGAGTTGTCCCAGCTGCCGATTCTCTGTGGGATCTCTGCCCGGGATGGGGATGGTGTGAATGATTAAGAAATTATTAATGGATTATTAACAAATCACCCCGCGATGAGCAGCCCTGGGTGTGCCCGGGGTGAAGAACGCCCAGTCCCCCGCAGCTGATGGGAGAGGAGGGAATTTCAGCCGGGCTTTGAGCGAGGTCCAGGAGGAGGTGGGAGCGGAGCCGGTTCCGGTTGTGAAAGATTCTGGTCACCGAGTTTAATCCGGAGTCATCCCCAGGGATATAAAAGCTGCTCCCTGGGGAAGCTCCACACCCGCAGCGGCTCCTCCTGAGCTCCCTCCTCCAGCAGGACGCGCCAGGTGAGTCCTTCCCTGCCCCTCTCGCTGCCCAGGCCAGGGCTTTGGTGCCCCGGGGTGGGAAAAATGGGATTTTTCACTGTTTTCTTCCCCAAACTGGAGTTGTCTCCCCCAAAAAATGGGATTTTTTGCTGTTTTCTTCCCCAAACTGGGATTGTCTCCCTAAAATGGGATTTGTCACTGTTTTCTTCCCCAAATTGGGGTTGTCTCCCTAAAATGGGATTTTTTGCTGTTTTCTTCCCCAAACTGGGGTTGTCTCCCTAAAATGGGATTTTTCGCTGTTTTCTTCCCCAAACTGGGGTTGTCTCCCTAAAAGGGATTTTTCGCCATTTTCCTCCCCAAACTTGGATTGTCTCCCTAAAATGGGATTTGTCGCTGTTTTCTTCCCCAAACTGGGGTTGTCTCCCCAAAAAGGGATTTTTCGCCATTTTCCTCCCCAAACTGGGATGTCTCCCTAAAATGGCATTTTTCGCCATTTTCCTCCCCAAATTGGGGTTGTCTTCCCAAAAAGGGATTTGTCGCTGTTTTCTTCCCCAAACTGGGGTTGTCTCCCTAAAATGGGATTTGTCGCTGTTTTTTTCCCCAAATTGGGATGGTCTCCCCAAAAAATGGGATTTTTTGCTGTTTTCTTCCCCAAACTGGGGTTGTCTCCCTAAGATGGGATTTCTCGCTGTTTTCTTCCCCAAACTGGAGTTGTCTCCCTAAAATGGGATTTTCCACTGTTTTCTTCCCCAAACTGGGGTTGTCTTCCCAAAAAGGGATTTTTCGCCATTTTCCTCCCCAAACTGGGGTTGTCTCCCCACAAAATGGGATTTTTCGCTGTTTTCCTCCCCAAACTGGGGTTGTCTTCCCAAAAAGGGATTTTTCGCCACTTTCCTCCCCAAACTTGGATTGTCTCCCTAAAATGGGATTTGTCGCTGTTTTCTTCCCCAAACTGGGGTTGTCTCCCCAAAAAATGGGATTTTTTGCTGTTTTCTTCCCCAAACTGGGGTTGTCTCCTCAAAATGGGATTTGTCGCCATTTTCTTCCCCAAACTGGGATTGTCTCCCTAAAATGGGATTTGTCGCTGTTTTCTTCCCCAAACTGGGGTTGTCTTCCCAAAAAGGGATTTTTCGCCACTTTCCTCCCCAAACTGGAGTTGTCTCCCCAAAAAATGGGATTTTTTGCTGTTTTCTTCCCCAAATTGGGGTTTTCTCCCCCCAAAAATAGGATTTTTTGCTGTTTTCTTCCCCAAACTGGAGTTTTGGAGCTTGTCGCCCCCAAAAATTCTGCCTGCAACAGGTGGAAATTTGTATTATAGAATTTTGGAAATTTTGAGGCTCCATCCACTGGTTTGGGATGGAACAGCTTCCAGTATTTCCAGGGAATCCTGGTTCCGTTTCCTTGGATAAAATCCTCAATCCACCTGAATTTCATGGCCCCGGGTGTGGCTCCTGCTCTGGGGGGTCTCAAGGAGCTGGGAAGAGATGTGGTGGTTCCAAAAATTGATATCAAATATTGGGATTGGTATCAAATGCTGGGAATATTGTCAAATACTGGGAATATTATAAAATATTGGTATTGGTATCAAATATTGGTATTGGTATCAAATATTTGGATTATCAAATATTGGGAATATTATCAAATATTGGGAATATTATCAAATACTGGGAATATTATCAAATATTGGTATTGGTATCAAATATTGGTATTGGTATCAAATATTTGGATTATCAAATATTGGGAATATTATCAAATATTGGGAATATTATCAAATACTGGGAATATTATCAAATATTGGGATTGGCATCCAATGCTGGGATTGTTACCGAGGGATTTTCCTTGCCAAAACTCCCAATTTTCCCAGTTTTCCGCCCCTCTTTAGCTGCTTTTCTTGGAGCTTCTCCTTGAGTTCAGCTTTTCTCCAAATCCACTTTTTCCCCTGAGATTTTAAAGTGGAGATTCCCAGGAAAAAATGAGCAGAGGGAAGGAAGGAAAAACCCCTGGTGCCATTTCTCTCCTCTCCAGCTCTGCAGCTTTTCCTTGGCTTTGTTAGGCTGGGTTTTGCCTCTGATCCCCGTTTTAGGCCCAGCTATTCCCTGATCCCTCAGTGGGGCGACCAATCCTGCAGGGAATGGGATGGGATCCCCAAAAAAATCCCAATAAAGGGCGGGAAACAACTCCCCAAAATTCAGACTTCAGGGATTTAACTCCCCAAAATTCAGACTTCAGGGATTGATTTAATCCTGGTTTGGGATTGAGTTTAAACCAGCGGGGTCGAACTCAAAGCTGAGGCAGCGCCCGGAACCTCAACACCCCAAAAAGGCAAATTTAAGCCTAAAATTTCCTCGTTTCTCTGGGCAGTTTTGAACTCCAGGATGTCCCAGCAGCAGAAGCAGCCGCAGCAGATCCCGGCCCAGTGCCAGCAGAAATGCGGGGCCCTTCCCAAGGGGGTGCAGCAAAGCCAGGCCTGCAAAGGCCCGGCCTGCAAGGGCCAGGCCCAGGCGGCCGTGAAGAGCGTCCCGAAGGAAAAGCCCCTGGTGCCATTTCTGTCCTCTCCAGCTCTACAGCTTTTCCTTGGCTTTGTTAGGATGGGTTTTGCCTCTGATCCCCGTTTTAGGCCCAGCTATTCCCTGATCCCTCAGAGGGGCGACCAATCCCGCAGGGAATGGGATGGGATCCCCCCCAAAAAAAACCCCAATAAAGGGCAGGAAACAACTCCCCAAAATTCAGACTTCAGGGATTTAACTCCCCAAAATTCCGACTTCAGGGATTTAACTCCCCAAAATTCCGACTTCAGGGATTGCTTTAATCCTGGTTTGGGATCGAGTTTAAACCAGCGGGGTCCAACTCAAAGCCGAGGCCGCGCCCAGAACCTCAGCACCCCAAAAAAACGAATTTAAGCCTAAAATTTCCTCGTTTCTCTCGGTGGTTTTGAACTCCAGGATGTCCCAGCAGCAGAAGCAGCCGCAGCAGATCCCAGCCCAGTGCCAGCAGAAATGCGGGGCCCTTCCCAAGGGGGTCCAGCAAAGCCAGGCCTGCAAAGGCCCGGCCTGCAAGGACCAGGCCCAGGCCGTGAAGAGCCTCCCGCAGCAGCAGCAGCAGCACCAATGCTCCAAGCAGAAGTAGGAGCCATCCCAAACCCCAAATCCTGCTTTTCCCACCTCGCCGGGCTCCCGGGAACGCCTCCGGACCTGCAGCCACCTGCTTCGCTTGCCAGGAATTACCTCATAACGAGATGCGCTTAATTAAAAAAAAAAAGTGATAAATGAGCGGCGGGGGATGGTTTTAATTCAGAGCTTAATTTGGGATGTGGTGCAATAAAATGGTGGAATGAACTCGTGGTTGCTTCCTGGTGTTTTTGTTGGTGATTTTCTCCCGTTTTCCCCTTTTCTTTCTCTTTTATTTTCCCCTAAAATATCAACTTTAAGCACATACAAACCCCGGCTTTTGCAAGCTGAGCTTCCTCTCCATCTTTTTCAGGAGAAGTTGTTGAAAATCCCCAAAACTTGATTTAAAAATTCCCCAAAACTTGATTAAAAAAATCCCCAAAACTTGATTTAAAAAATCCTGCAATTTGGTACAAAAATTCCCGAAACTTGGTATAGAAATTCCCACAATTTGATTAAAAAAAATCCTCAAAGCTTGATATGAACCCCCCCCAAAACTCAGTATAAAACTTCTCAAAATTTGATCTAAAAAAACCCCAAAGCTTAATATGAACCCCCCCCAAACTCAGTATAAAACTTCCCAAAATTTGATTTTAAAATCCCCAAAACCTGATATAAAAACTCCCAAAACTTGGTACAAAAATCCCCAAAATTTGGTACAAAACCCCCCCAACCTCCTGTAAACCCCCCCACGACCAGTAACAAAAAATTCCCAAATCTCGGTACTGAAAGTCGCTTTTATTGCGGAATTTTCACAGTGAAATAAATCCTGGATCCAACAGCAGCCGAAAACAATCAGGAGACCGAGTCCCAAACACCGACGGGTGGCGAAACATTCCCGGCTGGAATTCCTCCTTGATCCCGTCTGCGCCACGCCCGGGGTTAATCCCTTCCCAAACATGTCTGGAGTGGAGTTAATTATCCATAAATTTGGGTAATTACGGAATATTCACGGCCTGACCTGTTCTTTGACACCTCCAAGGAAATTCAAGGAGAGAGCGAGCTCGGATTTATCCTAAAATTCTTCCTTTCCCCTCCCCTCAATCCCAAAGGATTCTTTTAAATTCCACCAAAACCGGATCTATCCTAAAAATCTTCATTTTCCTCCCTCAGTCCCGAAGGATTATTTTTTATTCAGCACCAATTCCCGAATTTGGGAAGTTTTGAGCGTTTTGGCGGCAGAACCCGCACGAAATCTGATTATTTATAGAGAAAAACTTCCCAAATTCCAGGTGGGAGCTGGAAATCCAGAATGGGGGGAAAAGCAGGAAAAAGGGGATGAGCTCTTCCCAGGATTTTGGGTTTTTTAACTTCACAAACCCCGCCTTGCTCCGTGATTTTTTTTGGGGGGCTTTTTGGGGCATTCCAAAGCCTCGGGATTGGGGGAAAATGGCAGGAATTTGGGAAGGGGAGCTACAACCCTGCTGGAAAAGCATTCCCGACGGGAATTCCCTGCTGTTAGTAGAGGACAAGGCGTTAGCGGGAATTAGCGGCTGGAAGGAATTCCTGACAAAAGCTCTGCAGGGGTTAAAAAACAAAATACAACAACCACAAAAGGCTTGGGAAAAAAACCTCTGGATTCCGGGATAAAAATCCCCGGGATCGGGATTTTCCCTCTATTTCTGCCAAGGGCCGGGCTGCTCCAGCTGCTGCTCCAGCGGAGGGAATTTCTCGGGAATGGAGCGCTGCTGCTGATCCGGGACGGGCACCGGGATCTCCTGGAATTCCTGCTTTTCCTGGGAAGAGGGGACGGGGTCTGAGATCTCCTGGAATTCCTGCTTTTCCTGGGAAGAGGGGATGGGGTCTGGGACTGGGGTGTCCTTGCACTCCTGTTTTTCTGGGATGGACACCGGGGTTTCCTTGCATTCTTGTTTTTCTGGGATTGACACCGGGATTTCCTTACATTCCTGTTTTTCCTGCTTTTCTGGGATGGACACCGGGATTTCCTTACATTCCTGTTTTTCTGGGATGGACACCGGGATTTCCTTGCATTCCTGCTTTTCCTGGGAACACGGGGTGGGTTCAGGGTTTGAAACTGGGATGGGGACAGGGGTGTCCTTGCACTCCTGTTTTTCTGGGATGGACACCGGGATTTCCTTGCATTCCTGCTTTTCCTGTTTTTCCGGGATGGACACCGGGATTTCCTTGCATTCCTGCTTTTCCTGGGCACACTGGACAGGGTCGGGGATGGAAACTGGGATTTCCTTGCATTCCTGTTTTTCTGGGATGGACACCGGGATCTCCTTGCGCTCCTGTTTTTCTGGGATGGACACCGGGATTTCCTTGCACTCCTGTTTTTCCTGTTTTTCCGGGATGGACACCGGGATTTCCTGGTGCTGCTGCTTCTCCTGGGCGCAGGGAACGGGGACGGGAACCGGGATCTCCTTGACCTCCTGCTTCTCCAGCGTGGGTTCCTGGCGCGGAGCAGGTTCGGGGTTCGGGAACGCCGCGGGGATTTGGGTTTGCTGCTCCTGGGGCAGGGCAGTTTCCCCTTTTCCCGCTTCTGGGATCGCCTTTTCTGGGAATTTCGCCTTTTCCGGCAGCGGCTCGGGCGCCGGGACTTGGGGATGCTCCGGGCTCTGTTTTGGGGTGGTTTTACCCAAACCGGGGGGGAGCTGCAGCTCCTGCTTGATTTGCATCTGGTTCAGAGACATCTCTGCGGGAAAACGGGATCAGCTGGAAAAAAAAAAGGGAATTTCTTGCGTTACCAGGACGAGGGTGACACAATTCTGAAAAACGTGTTAAAATTTTAAAAAGTCGAGTTTTCCTCCTCTGCCCTTGTCTTCCCCAAGCTAAAACCAAACATTTCAGGACGTTCGCTGCGCCAGAAAAAAAAAATAATATAAATGTGGGGCCAAGGGGGTGTTTTGGACTGGTAAACCCCAAATAATTCCTGCTCTTTTTTTCATCGATTTTCAACTTTTCCTTGGAATTCGGAACGCCAGGAGAGGTTCCCGGAGGCTCCGGCGAGCTGAGGGTTAAATTCCCAGGAGAGAGCTCCTCCTTTGGTTCCGGCCTCGCCCGGCTCCGGTGACAACGCCGAGGGTTTGGGTGACCCTGGAAGGGTCCTGGGAATGGAATTCTCTGGGATAAAGCGTCCCCGAGGTCCGGGATTGTCACCGCTGTCCCCTCCTGAGTCAGAGCGGGCAGCGCGGGTTTCTCCTCCCCGACAATTTGGGGACAATTTGGGGACAATTTTGCGGCCGCTGGAGGCTCGCCCGGACCTCGGGAATTCCTGCGCTGCCGCTTTTTAAAAGCCGAGGAGTGAAAGGTGAGAATTCCGAACGGGATTTGAACTCCCCAAGGCAGAGAAAGGGAAAAATCCCTCCTCCCTTCCCCAGCTCCTCTCACAGCCAATCCCCTCCCTCTCTTCCCTTTTATTTATTTATTTTTTTAACATCTGATAAGACCTTGATTAATTCATTAATTAATTAAGATCTTGTTCCTGACATGGATGAGGCAGCACTCCTCATATTTTCACTCCTTGCCTCCCTGCAGCGCCCTCTTGCTCCCAAATTTGCCTCCTTCCAAGGAATTCCTGGGTGAAATGGAAGTTTTAAAAATATTTTGGTTATAAAATCAAATTGGAAAATCAGTTTGGTGTCCATCCCTGGAGGGAGGAGATTGGCCCTTGAACCAACGGAATTCCATCTGATCCCTGCCTCAGGAAGGGTCTAATTTAGGGCTTAATTACCCTCAGATTTAGGCTCGGTCTTAATTTGCCTCCCAGTGCCATTTCCAGGCTGCCCCAACGCCCACAAATTCCCTCCTTTCCAGGAACCCTCCACATATCCCAAGGCATCAAATCCAACCTTTCCTGAAAGGCAGAACCCCAAATATCCCAATATTTCCTGCGGGATCTACTGCCTAAAAATTTGGATTCTCAATCCCAAATATCCCCTCCAAAATACCAAAATTCTGAAACCCAAACCTCCCCAAAAATCCCAGGATTCTGAAACCCAAACCTCCCCCAAAATCCCAGGATCCTCAATCCCAAACCTCCCCCAGAATCTCGATATTCTCAATCCTAAACATCCCCAAAAATCCCAGCATTCTCAATCCCAAACTTCCCCAAAAATCCCAGGATTCTCAGTCCCAAATATTCCCCCAAAATCTTGATATTCTCAATCCCAAACCTCCCCAAAAATCTCGATATTCTCAATCCCAAACCTCCCCAAAAATCCCAGGATTCTCAGTCCCAAACCTCCCCCAAAATCTCGATATTCTGAATCCTAAACCTCCCCAAAACTCTCGATATTCTCAGTCCCAAACCTCCCCAAAAATCTCAGAATTCTGAATCCCAAATCTCCCTAAAAATCTTGATCTTCTCAATTCCAAACCTCCCCCAAAATCTCGATATTCTCAATCCCAAACCTCCCCAAAAATCTCAGAATTCTGAATCCCAAATCTCCCTGAGGAACCTCGGGATCCCCAATCCCAAAATTCCCCGAGGAACCTCGGGATTGCGGGACTCACCCAACCGGTGCCGAGGGAGCAGCGGGAGCGGAGAGTGGATGCTGGAGAGGGGAGATTTGGGATCTTTTATAGGGTTTGGAAGCCCTGCCTTCTGGGAATGAGTCCTCCTGGCTGATGAGCTCATTCTTTCACAAGAACCTTGCCCGGCCGGGTTTTACACGTAGGCACTTTCCAGAGAGGATTCTGAGTTCGTTCCCCTGACTAATCCCGCTGAACCGTGGGATTTCACCCTGGATAAAGGTCAGAGCCTTGGGATCGTGGAGTTCTTGGAGACCCTGTTGAGGTTTGGGGGCTTGGTGGGGTTTGGTGCCACCTCAACCCATCCAGGGGTCATTCCATGGATAAAATCCCCTCTGATGTCTGGAATTCCTGGGATTTATTGGGAATTCCCACCTCAACCCATCCAGGGGTCATTCCATGGATAAAATCCCCCCTGATGTCTGAAATTCCTGAGATTTATTGGGAATTCCCACCTCAACCCATCCAGGGCTCATTCCACAGCTAAACCTCCTTCAATATCTGAAATTCCTGGGATTTATTGGGAATTCCCACCTCAACCCATCCAGGGCTCATTCCACAGTTTAACCTCCCCTTAAGTGTCTGAAATTCCTGGGATTTATTGGGAATTCCCACCTCAACCCATCCAGGGCTCATCCCACAGCTAAACCTCCTTCAATATCTGAAATTCCTGGGATTTATTGGGAATTCCCACCTCAACCCATCCAGGGCTCATCCCACAGCTAAACCTCTCCCAATTATCTGAAATTCCCGGGATTTATTGGGAATTCCCACCTCAACCCATCCAGGGCTCATCCCACAGCTAAACCTCCTTCAATATCTGAAATTCCCGGGATTTATTGGGAATTCCCACCTCAACCCATCCAGGGCTCATTCCACAGTTTAACCTCCCCTTAAGTGTCTGAAATTCCTGGGATTTATTGGGATTCCCACCTCAACCCATCCAGGGCTCATCCCACAGCTAAACCTCTTCTGAGTTTTCCTTTGGAAGAACTTCATGGATTTCCCTCAACTTTCATTTCAGTTTGGAATCACCAGGAGGTATTTCCCGGAAATTTCAGGAATTTTCTCCTGGAAAGGGCGATCAGGGGCTGCCCAGAGAGATTTGGAGTTGCCAGCCCTGGAAGTGTCCAAGGAATTCCTGGAAAGGGATTGATCCATCTAAAGATGGACTCAATCATCTTGGAGGGCTTTTCCAACCTCAATAATCCCGGAATTCCCTGGATAAATCCCATTTTCCATGGAGATGCAGCTCCCATCCATCCAAATGTGATGGAGCAGGGAGCTGAGGTCATCTCCGTGGATTTTTAACAATATCCAAGATTTTCCCCACCCAACTGGAATTCGGGGAAGCGGCCCCACAGAATTCCAGACTGGAATTTTAAAAGGTGTTTCAGCCTAGATGTGAAATAAAGGGAATTCTGCATTCCCTGAGGATTAGTCCAGGTGGAATGAGAACGAGACATTTATGGAGTGGGAAAAACCTCAGAAATCCAATCCCAATCCCCCAAATCTCCGGGATCCATCAGGACACAGCTCTTGGAGACGCCGTGTCCCACCCAGATGGGAATTTCGTCACCTTTGGTAATCCCGGGCTCATCTCTGCGGCTTTTCCGGAGCTTTTATCGGATCAAGATCCCGACACGATCACTTCCAACAGGCTGAGCTGGTCCCACGTCACCTCCCGGAATTCCTGGGCAACACCTGGAAACAGCTGCAACTTCCTCCCTCAACCACCCTTTGGCAACACAAGGCTGGAAAATTCCAGAATTTTCTCCTGTCTGTGCAATTCCCATTTTTCCCTGGGTCCTGTTCCCGCTGGGACAGGCTCAGTTTTCGTCTCCAGCTTTGGGGACCCCCCAGCCCAAGCCCAGAGCCTGACTCAGGCCTTGCTGGTGCTCCACCGGTGCCAAATCCAGGCTGGAATTAGGGCACTTCCCAGACCTGCCCGGCTGCTTTCGAGGCAGCCTGGCGGCTGGCAGGGCTCAGAACCGAGATAACTCCTGGAATTGTGCCCTTCCCGCTGGGAGATGCAGGGAAGGAGATCGGAGCCCTCAAAACCTGGGGGTTCGGCGCTGCCCCGTTCCTGGAGGTGTCCCAGGAAAGGTTGGATGGGGCTTGGAGGGACCTGGGATAGTTGGAATTGCCCCTGGATGATCCCCAAGGTCCCTTCCAACCCAAACCATTCCATGATCCTCCGATTTTCCCAGATTCTCTGATTTTATTATTCCATGATTTTATGCTTCTGCTATTCCGTGATTCTCTGATCCTCTTATTCCACCATTTTCTGATTCTCTGACTCTGTTATTCCATGATTTTATGATTCTGTGATCCTCTGATTCCATAATTTTGTGTTTTTATGATTCCACGATCCTCTGATTCCATGATTTCATGATTCCATGATTCTCTGATTCTACTATTCCATTATTTTCTGGTTCCACAATTCCCTAACTCTACGATTTTCTGGTTCTCTAAATCTATCATTTCATGATTTTTTGATTCTGACATCTTTCAATTCCACCATTTTGTGATCTTATGATTCCCTGACTTTATAATTTCATGATTCCATGATTCTCTGATTCTATTATTCCATGATTTTCTGATTCCACCATTCCCTAACTCCATGATTTCATGATCCTCTGACACTCCATGATTCCCTGATTCCATTATTCCACGATTTCATCATTTCCTGATCCCGGTTTTTGCCCCGCCAAGGACGGAGCAGCCGAGTTTGAGAGCGGACAGGGAATTTCACCACCTCCAACCTTCCACCCGAATTTTTGTGCAACATTCCCGAGGGAATTCTCCCCCTCATGTTGGTGCTGAGCCCCGAAGAGGGACAGGACCCCTCCACCGGCTCGGGACATTTTTATTTAAGCAATAAATAAAAGATTTCTGGAATATTTCGGTGCCAAATTTAAACCCAGAACGTGCAACACCCAGGGATTAAAGTCAAACACTTCCCATGGCGGGGAGGGAGAGACCTAAACCCAAATTTAATCCTAAACCTAATCCTAAACCCTGTCTGGAGATCAGGAGATGTGGCCTGACCTTAAACTGGTTTGGATCCAGTCTGGAAGTGCTCCGGAGGTCACCGGGCAGCAACCTCAGCACAAAAATTGTGGATATTGCCCAAAGAGGCTCCGGAGTCAGCCCCTGGAAAGGGAGGGAACGTTTTTCCCGGAGCAGAGGTGGAATTGCTTTTCCCAGCCCTAAATTGCACAAAAATCTATTTTTAAGCCAAAACTTTGGGAAAACGACGGGAGAAACGTGAGGGAATGGAGGGAACGTGGAGCTCCTGGTCTGTCCCAAATATTCCACAAATTCCAGGGAAGGAAATTCCCAGCCCGGCATTCCCGGGTGGGATTTGCTGCTCCAGATCCCACAAATCCCGAATTTATCAGGGATCTCCCAGGTGATTCCCAGGAGTTATTCCAGGAGATCCAAACGGGAGCTGGTGGCTCCATCAAGGATGTCATGGAGGTGTCTCGGTGTCTCCAAGGGTCCTGGAGCTCCTTTGCTTCACTCTGCCAAAAAAAATGGATCCAAATTTTGGGAAGTGAGACCCAAAGACCCCATGGACGCTCCCTTGACCTTTTTGCCACTTCAGATTTGAGTATTTTCATGCAATTCCCAGATTTGGGTTTTTTTTGGGTAGTGAGAACCCCTCAGTCAGGACTCTGTGGATGCTCCTCGACCTCTTTTCCCATCCAGGATTTGGGGAAAGGATCAGATTTTTTCGGGAAGTGAGGAGTTCTCCCTCAGGACCCTAAGGATGCTCGCTCAACTTTTTGCCACCCACAATTTTGGGATTTTTGTGCAGGGATAAGATTTTTTTTTTTGAAATTGAGAGCCCTGCAGAGAATCTGGGCTTGGGCTCCTCATAGATGCCCCCTGACATTTTGCCACCCAGAATTTTGGGGGTTTTGTGCAGGGATCAGATTTTTTAGGGAAGTGAGGACCCTTCCCTCAGGACCCTAAGGGTGCTCCCTCACCTTTTTTCCACCCAGGATTTGGGGGAAGGATCAGAGTTTTTGGGAAGTGAGGAGCTCTCCCTCAAGCCTCCCCCTGATTTTTGCCACGCAGGATTTGGGGATTTTTGTTCAGGGATCCGATTTTTTTTTTTTTTTTTTTTGGGAATCAAGGATCCTTCCCTCGTGGTTTCATGGATTCTCCCTGATTTTTTCCCCCCAGGATTCAGGACCTTTGTGCACAGAGGGGAGGAACCTCGGGAACTTTTGCCCCGCCGGATTTCAGCCGTGACTCAGGAGCTGCCGAACCGGCCCAGCCTGGCCCGGGGCTCCCGCAGGGTTCGGCTCCTCCCAGCTCGTTGTTGTGTCCAGCTCCAGGGCTGGACATCGCGGTGAACTCATCCAACAAAAGCTTAATTAGCACCTGCTGGATGGCTTAATTAACACCTGCAACATCTCCCGGTATCGGTCTGGAGCCTGGAGCAGCTCCTGGCCCAAACTCCCGGGACCTTTGGTGGCTTCCCTGGAAGTGTCCAAGGCTGGGCTGGACGGAGCCACCTGGCAGGGTGGGAATTGTCCCTGCCCGTGGCACAGGGTGGGATTTCAGGTCCCAAAAAACCTGGACACCCCCAAGTGCTGCAGGACCCAAGGGCTGGATCTGGAGTGTCCTTTCCATGGTCCTTTTCCTGGCTGCTTTTTTCCGACAGGTTGGGAATGTTGAGCCCTCGGAGACCTCCAGGATCTGCAGGGGCTCAGGGAAGAGGGAGAGGGACAGGACACAGGGAATGGGGTCAGGGGGACAGAGGGGGGATCTGGGTGGGATTTTGGGGAGGAATTGCTCCCTGTGAGAGTCCCAGGTTATTCCATGGATTTCCCACCCCTGGAAGTGTCCAATTCCAGCCTGGAGCCACCAGGGACAGCAGAAGGTGTCCCATGGCAGAGGATGGAACGAGATGATTTTTAAAATCCCTCCCAACACAAATCATTCCACAATTCCATGATTCCTGAGCTTCCCAGGATCCAGACAATTCCTATAAAACTCTGAGTTTCCCAGCTGAGTCAGGGACTGAAGTCTCCTGTAAAACCTCCCCATAAATCCCCCAAACCCCAGCCCAAAGCTTTTGAGTCCCATTTTCGGATTTCCCAGCCTGTTCCTGAGTCCTCCTGGGCTTCTCCCTGAAAACCTCCTGCTAATTCCCAGCCTAAATTAATCCCTAATTTCTTCTCTGCTTGAAAACCTCCTGCTAATCCCCAGCCTAAATGAATCCTTAATTTCTTTGCTTGAAAACCTCCTGCTAATTCCCAGCCTAAATTTATCCCTAATTTCTTCTGTGCTCCTTGAAAACCTCCTGCTAATCCCCAGCCTAAATGAATCCTTAATTTCTTTGCTTGAAAACCTCCTGCTAATTCCCAGCCTAAATTTATCCCTAATTTCTTCTGTGCTCCTTGAAAACCTCCTGTTAATTCCCAGCCTAAATTAATCCCTAATTTCTTCTGTGCTCCTTGAAAACCTCCTGCTAATTCCCAGCCTAAATTTATCCCTAATTTCTTCTGTGCTCCTTGAAAACCTCCTGCTAATTCCCAGCCTAAATTTATCCCTAATTTCCCTCGCAGGGCTCTGATTGCCTCACTGAAACCCCACAACCCTTCCAGCAGCCATCCCATCAAAGAACCCAATTCCCGATTGCTCCATTCCCCCTCCGGAGCTCGCTGGGGATGAACTCGCTCGAGTTCAGCCTTTCCCAGCTTTTTTTCCAGGACCTGCTGGAAAGTGGAGCAGCCTTGGGGTTACCTGAGGAGGAATTGGGATACAGAGCTGGGTTTCAGCCTCTCCAGACCTCTTGGAAAAAAATAAAATCCCAATTTTTTTTTCTGAAATATTAGCTCTGTGGTGCTCCCGGTGCCACTGGGAAAGGGAATTATTGGTTTTTTGAGCCAGAAAACCAAAAGGATTTATCTTGGATTTTTGTCCTTTCTGCGAGTTCTACAAGCTGGGCTGAGTTAATCACTAAAATAATTAAAATTAACAACCCTGAGCGTGCCATTTGTCCCATCCCAACACGAGGCCAATCCCAAATCCCAGGGTTTTTTATTCCCCATGGAATCCCAGCACGGGGATGGAGCCGATGCACGGAGGCGCTGAGGGAAGAAAAATTGGTGCTGAAACCCCAAAAAAGCTGAGCTTTGAGAAGTCACCGGGGTTATTCTGACCCTAAAGCCAGGCTTAACCTCCCTCGAGCCCGGCCCAGAACAAAGAGCTCCTAATTAGAGAAACCCAGAGTTAATTAAGTAATAAAACCCTTTTATGGTGAAGCAAGAGGTACCAGGCGAGGAGTTTCATCCTCATTTTGCCCTGAGTGCTGTTAAATTGCCCAAATTGGGAATTTACTCATAATGAGAGAAGTTTTCTTGTCTGCAGCTCCTGTGCAGCTCTTTAATTATGAATTAATTAATTAAATTAATAAAATTACTCTGAGCACGGTCCCTGCTTGTCCCCTCACATTGTCTTTGGTGTCTGCCCTGTGCCCGGAATGGTTTGGAATCATGGAATGGTTTTGGAATGGTGGAATGGTTTGGAATGGTTTGGAATAGTGGAATGGTTTGGAATGGTTTGGAATGGTTTGGAATGGTTTGGAATGGTTTGGAATGGTGGAATGGTTTGGAATGGTTTGGAATGGTTTGGAATAGTGGAATGGTTTGGAATGGTTTGGAATGGTTTGGAATGGTTTGGAATGGTTTGGAATGGTGGAATGGTTTGGAATGGTTTGGAACCCTGGAATGGTTTGGAATGGTTTGGAATGGTTTGGAATGGTTTGGAATAGTGGAATGGCTTGAAATGGTTTGGAAATGGTCTGGAATGGTTTGGAATGATTTGGAATCATGGAATGGTTCTGAATTGGTTTGAAATAAGGAAATGGTTTTGGAATGGTTTGGAACCCTGGAATGGTTTGGAATGGTTTGGAACCCTGGAATGGTTTGGAATCATGGAATGGTTTTGGAATCATGGAATGGTTTTGTAATGGGTTGGAATGGTTTGGAATGGTTTGGAATGGTTTGGAACCCTGGAATGGTTTTGGAATCATGGAATGGTTCTGAATTGGTTTGAAATAAGGAAATGGTTTTGGAATGGTTTGGAATCATGGAATGGTTTTGGAATCATGGAATGGTTTTGTAATGGGTTGGAATGGTTTGGAATGGCTTGGAATGGTTTGGAATCATGGAATCATGGAATGGGTTGGAATGGTTTGGAACCCTGGAATGGCTTGAGTGGGAAGGGACCTTAGATCTCATCCAGTTCCAACCCAGGGGCAGAGACACCTTCCATGATCCCAGGTTGCTCCAAGCCCTGTCCAGCCTGGCCTTGGACACTCCCGGGGATGGGAAATCCATGGAATTCCCTGGGCCAGGCCCTCACAGAGAACAATTCCAACCCAAAATCCCACCCCAAACTCCCCCTGCCCCATTCCTGGTGTCCTGTCCCTGCAGCTCCCGAGGGAAAATCCCTCTCCAGCTTCCCTGGAGCCGCTGCAGACCCTGGAGGGGCTCTGGGGTCCCAACATTCCCAACATTCCCAGCCTGGATCCACTTCACGGCCTCCCAGATCCAGCGGCGAGAAGGGGCTGGGCTGAGCCAAACCCGAAATTAAAATTTTTCCTGGGAAGGAAAAAGAGGGAGGATCCCAAGGGATTTTCCAGGAGCCGCCTGCGCGGGCCAATGCTGCGCTCTGGTGGTTGGGGACACTCGGGTGACACTCAGGGGACACTCAGGGGACACTCGGTCCTCTGTCCTGGATGGAAAAGGGACATGGAAGAGCTGGAGAAGGTTCTGGAAAATCCTGAGGGATCTGGGGTGGGCTCAGCCTGGAGAAAAGGGAGGATCCAGGAGGGAATTTGGGATCTGCCAGGGGGGATTTGGGATCTGATCCCAGGGAATGGAACAGGACAAGAGGGAACGGCCTCGAGCTGTGCCAGGCTTGGAAATTTGGGAAAATTCCTCCTGGAAAATGGAAAAAGCTTTGGAAGGGTTGGAGTGGCCACTCCTTAAGGTGTCCGAGGAATTCCTGGACGTTTTTCTGCGTGTCCAGGTGGGGATCGAGCTTGGACTCGATAACCTTGGAATTCTTCTCAGGGATTTTGGAATTCTGCCCTTTTCACCCCGGCCAAAAACCGGCGGGAGGAGGAGCCCGGTGGGACCTCGGGCTTTTCTCCACCCCGCCTTTAATCAGTCAGGAACGCGGATTTGGAGGGCGAGGCGCCCCAGGAATGCAGAGCTCCCTCCCTGCTCCAGAAATAGAAACTCTGGCAGCAGAACAAAAGGAGAGAGAAGGGAGGGAAACCAAAAAAAAAAAAAAAAAAAAAAAGGTGAATTTTCAATGCGTTGGGTTGAAACCTCAGGAGATGGAAAATCAGCCCTGCTCCAGGAATTCCCACTTGGGAAGAGCCTTCCAGTTCCCGACCGCCTTTTCCAGGTGGAAATTCCTGCTGGTGTCCCACCTGCTGCCATTCCAGAGCTGGAAAAATCAATATAAATTTATATAAATGGGATCTGCTTATGGTTTTTATTTATACGGATTGAAACTGCTCGTTTTGGTCAAAGGAAAAAATTGATATAAATTTATATAAATGGGATCTGTTTATGGTTTTTATTTAGATGGATGTGAACTGCTCGTTTTGGTCAAAGGGAAAAATTTATATAAATTTATATACATGGGATTTGTTTATGGTTTTTATTTATATTTATATGGATGCAAACTGGCTCACTTTGGTCAAAGGAAAAAATTGATATAAATTTATATAAATGGGATCTGCTTATGGTTTTTATTTATATTTATATGGATGTGAACTGCTCTCTTTGGTCAAAGGGAAAAATTTATATAAATTTATATACATGGGATCTGCTTATGGGTTTTTTTAATATTTATATGGATGCAAACTGGCTCGCTTTGGTCAAAGGGAAAAATAGATATAAATTTATATAAATGGGATCTGTTTATGGTTTTAATTTAGATGGACGTGAACTGCTCGTTTTGGTCAAAGGGAAAAATTTATATAAATTTATATACATGGGATTTGTTTATGATTTATATTTATATTTATATGGATGCAAACTGGCTCGCTTTGGTCAAAGGAAAAAATTGATATAAATTTATATAAATGGGATCTGGTTATAGTTTTTATTTAGATGGATGTGAACTGCTCGTTTTGGTCAAAGGGAAAAATTGATATAAATTTATAGACATGGGATCTGTTTATGGTTTTTATTTATATTTATATGGATGCGAACTGGCTCGCTTTGGTCAAAGGGAAAAATTGATATAAATTTATAGACATGGGATTTGTTTATTATTTATATTTATATTTATATTTATATTTATATTTATATTTATATTTATATTTATATTTATATTTATATGGATGCAAAATGGCTCGCTTTGGTCAAAGGAAAAATTTGATATAAATTTATATAAATGGGATCTATTTATGGTTTTTATTTATATTTATATGGATGAGAACTGCTTGTTTTGGTCAAAGGGAAAAATCAATATAAATTTATATCAATGGGATCTGGTTATGGTTTCTATTTTTTATTTCTATTTCTATTTCTATTTCTATTTCTATTTCTATTTCTATTTCTATTTCTATTTCTATTTCCATTTCCATTTCCATTTCCATTTCCATTTCTATTTATATTTATATTTATATTTATATTTATATTTATATTTATATTTATATTTATATTTATATTTATACTTATATGGATGTGAACTGCTCGTTTTGGTCCAAGGGAAGTTCCAGCCTCCGAAAATGGGAGCCGAAAACCACGGAGGAATTGTGGCTTCGGATCAAAGAAAGGATTCCTGCAGGACAGAAACCACAACAAAGCCACGTCCTCGTGGTCCCGGCGGAGCCGGACACTCAGAGCTGACCAGGAAAAACCTGGATTTGTTCCTGACGGAGAATTCCCGGAAAAAGGAGGAGTTTCACCCTCTCTGCTCCTTCCCCCATGTGGGGCACAATTACCCCAGAGCTCCCAAAATTCCTGATTCGTTTTCGTGTCCGAAATATTCGGGGCCCTTTCTCCTGACCACAAACACCACCTGGGTGGGGCCGTTTCTCCGAGTTCACAAGAAACCACAATTTTTAATAAAAAAAATTCAAATATTCAGGCCCTGACCCCTCCCTGTGGGTTTGAGCTCTGTGTTGGTGTCACCAAGGCTGGGCTTTGTTTTGTCCTGCTGGAGCCAGCAGGACCAAATTGGCCTTTTTGGGGTTTTTTGTGTCATTATGAATCCATAAAAGTGCTGAGCAGTTTTTTAATGACTTAAAAGAAATAAATGTTCTGGTTTTTTGGGGTTATTTTGTGTCACAACGAACCCCTAAAAGTTCTGAGCAGATTTTAATGACTTAAAAAAATCCATCTTCTGGTTTTTGGGGTTTTTATTGTGCCACAAAAAATCCATAAAAGAGCTGAGCAGACCTTAAATAATTTAAAAAATACTCTTCTGTTTTGGGGTTTTTTTTTGTATCACAATGAACCCATGAAGGTGCTGAGCAGATTTTTAATTATTTTAAAAAATAATCTTCTGTTTTTTTGGGGTTTTTTGTGTCATTATGAACCCATAAAAGTGCTGAGCAGATTTTTAATTATTTTAAAAATTAATCTTCTGGGTTTTTGGGGTTGTTTTGTGTCACAATGAACCCATAAAAGCCCTGAGCAGATTTTAATGACTTAAAAAAATCCATCTTCTGGTTTTTGGGGTTTTTTTTGTGCCACAAAAAATCCATAAAAGCGCTGAGCAGACCTTAAATAATTTAAAAAATACTCTTCTGTTTTGGGTTTTTTTTTTTGTATCACAATGAACCCATGAAGGTGCTGAGCAGATTTTTAATTATTTTAAAAATCCATCTTCTGTTCTTTAGGGTATTTTACATCACAATGAACCTCTAAAAGCGCTGAGCAGATTTTTAATGATTTTAAAAATCCATCTCCAGTTTTTTGGGATTTTTTTGCACGGCAATGAACCCCTAAAAGCACTGAGCAGATTTTTAATGATTTTAAAAATCCATCTCCAGTTTTTTGGGGTGTTTTTGCACTGCAATGAACCCCTAAAAGCACTGAGCAGATTTTTAATGACTTAAAAAATCCACCTTCTGTTTTTTGGGGTATTTTGTATCACAATGAACCCATGAAGGTGCTGAGCAGATTTTTAATGATTTTAAAAATCCATCTCCAGTTTTTTGGGGTTTTTTTGCACTGCAATGAACCCCTAAAAGCACTGAGCAGATTTTTAATGACTTAAAAAATCCACCTTCTGTTTTTCGGGGTATTTTGTGTCACAATGAGCCCATGACGGTGCTGAGCAGATTTTTAATGATTTTAAAAATCCACCTTCTGTTTTTTGGGGTATTTTATGTCACAATGAACCTCTAAAAGCGCTGAGCAGATTTTTAATGATTTTAAAAATCCATCTCCAGTTTTTTGGGGTTTTTTTGCACTGCAATGAACCCCTAAAAGCACTGAGGAGATTTTTAATGACTTAAAAAATCCACCTTCTGGTTTTTGGGGTATTTTGTGTCACAATGAGCCCATGAAGGTGCTGAGCAGATTTTTAATGATTTTAAAAATCCATCTCCAGTTTTTTGGGGTTTTTTTTGCACAGCAATGAACCCCTAAAGTCACTGAGCAGATTTTTTAATGACTTAAAAAAATCCACCTTCTGTTTTTGGGCTTTTTTTGTGTCACATGAAGGTGCTGAGCAGATCTTTAGCGACCTAAAAAAAAAGGGAATTCCTGGTTTTAGGAGCTTTTGAAGCTCTGGGAACAAGGACATGAATTCCTGGGGGTTGGAGGATGTTTATCAGCTCCTGGAGCTTTTTGTCACCTCTGGGTGTCCCCACGCGGGTCCCGGGGCTGTCACCTGTGCCCAGAGCAGCGGGAATGTCACCTGGTGACTCTCAGGTGACCGGGACAGGTGAGGCACCGCCCTTGCACAACCAGCCGGGCTGCCACCCAAAAATAAACTTCCTCCAAAAAATCACGTGCGAAAATAAACTTCCTCCAAAAAATCACGTGCGAAAATAAACTTCCTCCAAAAAAATCACATGTGGCTTTCTCACCCATCCCGCTCCTTATCTCGTGCAGACTGAAAGAAATCCTCATAAAACCAGGAGATGGATTTTTAAAGTCATTAAAAATCTGCTCAGTGCTTTTAGGGGTTTGTTGTGATCCAAAATAACCCCAAAAACCAGAAGATGGATTTTTTAAAGTTATTAAAAATCTGCTCAGTGGTTTTAGGGGTTCATTGCAGTGCAAAAAAAAACCCCAAAAAACTGGAGGTGGATTTTTTAAGTCATTAAAAATCTCCTCAGTGCTTTTAGGGGTTCATTGCAATGCAAAAATACCCCAAAAAACTGGAGATGGATTTTTAAAATCATTAAAAATCTGCTCAGCACCTTCATGGGCTCATTGTGACACAAAATACCCCAAAAAAACAGAAGGTGGATTTTTAAAGTCATTAAAAATCTGCTCAGTGCTTTTAGGGGTTCATTGTGACACAAAATAACCCCAAAAAACAGAAGAGTATCTTTTAAATGATTAAAGATCTGCTCAGTGCTTTTATGGATTTATTGTGGCACAAAAAAAATCCAAAAAAAAACAAGATGGATTTTTTTAAAGTTATTAAAAATCTGCTCAGTGCTTTTAGGGGTTTGTTGTGATCCAAAAAAAACCCAAAAACCAGAAGATGGATTTTTTAAAGTTATTAAAAATCTGCTCAGTGCTTTTAGGGGTTTGTTGTGATCCAAAATAACCCCAAAAGCCAGAAGATTAATTTTTTAAATAATTAAAAATCTGCTCAGTGCTTTTAGGGGTTTGTTGTGATCCAAAATAACCCCAAAAACCAGAAGATGGATTTTTTTAAAGTTATTAAAAATCTGCTCAGTGCTTTTATGGATTCATTGTGACACCAAAAAAAAAAATCCAAAAAAAAACAAGATGGATTTTTTTTTTAAGTTATTAAAATCTACTCAGTGCTTTTAGGGGTTCATTGTGACACAAAATAACCCCAAAAAACAGAAGAATATTTTTTAAGTAATTAAAAATCTGCTCAGCGTTTTTAGGGGTTTGTTGTGACACAAAAAATCCTGCAAAAAACAGAATATGGATTTTTAAAGTCATTAAAAATCTGCTCAGTGCTTTTAGGGGTTTGGGGGTTTGTTGTGATCCAAAATAACCCCAAAAGCCAGAAGATTAATTTTTTAAATAATTAAAAATCTGCTCAGTGCTTTTAGGGGTTCATTGCAGTGCATGAACCCCTAAAAAAGACACACAAAAAAACCCCAAAACACAGAAGATGGATTTTTAAGTCACAAAAAATCTGCTCAGCACTTTTAGGGGTTCATAGTGACACAAAAATACTCCCAATAAATAGAAGAATATTTTTTAAGTCATTAAAATCTGCTCAGAACCTTCATGGGTTCATTGTGACACAAAATAACCCCAAAACCAGAAGATTAATTTTCAAAGCCATTAAAAATCTGCTCAGGGCTTTTATGGGTTCATAGTGACACAAAACAACCCCAAAAACACAGGAGATTAATTTTTAAAATAATTAAAAATCTGCTCAGCACTTTTATGGGTTCAGAATGACACAAAAAACCCCAAAAAGGCCAATTTGGTCCTGCTGGCTCCAGCAGGACAAAACAAAGCCCAGCCTTGGTGACATCAACACAGAGCTCAAACCCACAGGGAGGGGTCGGGGCCTGAATATTTGAATTTTTTTTTTATTAAAAATTGTGGTTTCTTGTGAACTCGGAGAAACGGCCCCACCCAGGAGGTTTCTGTGGTCAGGAGAAAGGGCCCCGAATATTTCGGACACGAAAACGAATCAGGAAGTTTGGGAGCTCTTGGGTAATTGTGCCTCCCATGGGGGAAGGAGCAGAGGGGGCGAAATTTTCCTTTAATTATGGAATTCTCCACCAGGAATTAATCCAGGAACAAATCCAGGTTTTTCCTGCGTGGAGCTGAGGGACAATTTCTCCCCGGTGATCCCCAGGAGAGCTGAGAGGGACCAGGACACAAAGCCATGCCCAGCCCTGGTGACACCAACACCGAGCCGGGACCACAGGGCGGGGTGAGAATTGGAGTTTTTAATTTAAAAAAATTACAATTTTGATGATCATGAGCTGCACCCACCACAAAGGGTGATTTGTTTTCCTGTTTTCTCTCAGTGGATCAAAATTCAGACCCAAAACTTGGCCAAACAACCCCAAAATCAGGGCGTTGCGGGGTGGATGAGATGAAACCTAAGAGTTGGAGAAACTCATGGAAAAACCTGTCCCAAATCAAATAATTGGGACCACCCCACCCTTGTGAGCCCCCCAGAGATTGGAAATTTGGGAAATTTTCCCCTGGAAATCCCAACCCCGACACATCCAGAGCTCCAATCCCCACAAACAGCCCCGGGGCTGGGGCTGCCGCTCCGAATGCCACGGGAGGATTAATTATCCCGTGGTAATTACCCTGGGAAGCTGACATGGAACCACTCATTGTCCGGGATGAGTCGGCGCCTCCGACTCACTCCGGGAGGGCCACGGGGCTTGCGGGACCCGGCGGCTCCTCCGGCGGCCCCATAAAAGCTCCGGCGGAGCCCGGGACGCTCCGGCCGCCTCTGGAAGCGCTGCCCGCCCCCGGGAGTTGGGTGAGTGCCGGTCCCTGAACCTCCGGAGGAATCCCGGGGGGGAATTTTCCTGATTCCCAGAGCGGGGATGCGGTGGGATGGGATGGGATGGGATAGGATGGGGTGGGATGGGATGGGATGGGATGGGATGGGATGGGATGGGATGGGATGGGAACGATGGGATGGGGTGGGATGGGGTGGGATGGGGTGGGATGGGATGGGGTGGGATGGGATGGGGTGGGATGGGATGGGATGGGATGGGATGGGATGGGGTGGGATGGGATGGGATGGGATGGGATGGGATGGGATGGGATGGGAACAATGGGATGGGATGGGATGGGGTGGGATGGGATGGGATGGGATGGGATGGGATGGGATGGGATGGGATGAGATGGGATGGGAACAATGGGATGGGGTGGGAGGCTGGATGAGGGAGGATTCCCCATCACAAGCGGTTTCCAAGGTTTGGTTGGGCGGGGGTTGGGATTGGGGATGGGGTTTGGGGAGATCTGGGGTGGGTTTGGATAAATACCAGCTCGTTTTGGGGTGGGATTAGAGGGTTCCAAGGAGAAATCTGGGATGGTTTTAGGAAAAAAAACCATCTCGTTTTGGGGTGGGATTGGTGTTTTTCAGGGAGAGATCCAAAGTGGGTTTGGAAAAATATCAGCTTGTTTTGGGGTGGGATTAGTGGATTTCAGGGAAAGAGCTGGGGTGGCTTGGAAAAAATACCATTTTGTTTTGGAGTGGAATTCGTGGATTCCAGGGAAAGATCTGGAGAAGTTTTAGGAAAAATAACGCCTCAGTTTGGGGTGCAATTGGTGGATTCCAAGCAGAGATCTGGGGTGGTTTTAGGGAAAATACCAGCTCATTTTGGGGTGGGATTGGTGGATTCCAGGGAAAGATCTGAGGTGGTTTTAGGGAAAATACCAGCTTCTTTTGGGGTGCAATTGGTGGATTCCAAGCAGAGATTTGGGGTGGCTTTGAAGAAAATATCAGCTTGTTTTGGGGTGGGATTGGTGGATTCCAGGAAGAGATTTGGGGTGGTTCTAGGAAAAAATAGCACCTCAGTTTGGGATGGGATTGGTGGAATCCCACTAGAGATCTGGGGTGGCTTGGAAAAAATACTATTTCATTTTGGGGTGGGATTAGTGGATTCCAAGCAGAGATCCAGAGTGGTTTTAGAAAAAATACCATCTTGTTTTGGGATGGAATTGGTGAATTCCAGGGAAAGGTCTGGGGTTTTTTAGGAAAAATACCATCTCATTTTGGGGTGGGATTGGTGGATTCCAGGGAGAACATTCCCTGCTGGTAAAGGTGGTGGGAGGGACTTTCCATCAGGAGCTGGAGCGACAGGAAAAGGGGGAATGGGGTAAAAGTGAATGAATTTTGGTTGGGTTTGGAAAGGAATTGTTCCCTGTGAGAGTGAGCAGAGCCTGGCATGGGATGTTCCATGGATTTCCCATCCCTGGAAGTGTCCCAGGCCAGGCTGGAGCCACCTGGGATGGTGGAAGGTGTCCCATGGCAGGGGTTGAGTGGATCTTTGTTGTCTTTTCCATCCCAAAGCACTCCGGGATTCTGGGATTATGAAATTCAGATTAATTCCTGATTTTCCCATATGAAAAATGCGATTTGGGAGAGGATTTTGAAACTGATTGGTCGGAATTTCTGTGCTGGAGTGGGAGAGGATTTTTGGGGTTTGCTGCTGAGTGCCTGAACCCCAGATTTGCTCCTGAAAAAGGGGAGTTTGGGAGCGAGGGAAGTTTTAATTAATTAATGAATTAATTTAATTAATTGGGGTTTTTTTTGCATGACATAGTCCCCGAATGTCCCCAGCCTGGCTTCAGAGTTAAAAAGGGTTTGGTCCCTCAGGTGCTTCTGGGGCCATGATGGGACGGTGGCACAGCTGGGATGTGTCCCCAAGGTGTGGGGACCTCACCTGTCCAGGTGTCCTTGGGTGTCACCAAATGGGTGGGGAGGGACCCTAAAATTCACCTCATTCCAACCCCATGGTGTCCTTCAAGCGTCCCCAAGATGTCACCAGGACCTCCACCAGCTGGGGCTGTGACACAGCTGGGACACGTCCCCAAGGTTTGGGGACCAGAGGCTCCCTCAGGTGCCACCAAAAGGGTTGGGTTGGAGCTTCAAACCTCACCTGACTCCAACCCCATCTGTGTCCCTCCAGTCCTGCCACGTGTCCCCAAGATGTCCTGCCACCTGCACCTCCCTCCGCTCCACCAGGGCCCCGTGGCGCTGTCCCCTGGCGTCCCCTTCCCGCCTCAGCGGTGGCACTCCACCACCTGCATCCCCCAGGCCGCGCCCGGCCAGGTGGTGCCCCTGCAGCGGGCCACGTCCTCCAGCGCGTGCCACCAGCAGAGCGTCACCCAGGCCGTGCCACCCCGCCAGCTCCACGGACCCCTCCTGCAGCAGCAGATTGTCCCCAGGCGGGTGACAACGTGCGCGCAACCGCAGCAGCGCGTGACCGGCGGCGCGGGCGTCACCTGGAGCGTGCCACGCCAGGTGGGGGTGACCCAGTGCGTGCCACAGCAGCTGCGGGTGCCACAGCACTGCCCGCCCGTCCCCCAGCAGCAGCAGAAGGTTGTCCCCAGGTGTGTCACCACCTGCGTGCCGCAGCAGCGCGTGACGGGCGGCGCGGGCGCCACCGGCGTCACCCAGTGCGTGCCGCAGCAGCTGCAGGTGCCACCGCCCCAGTGCGTCCCCCAGCAGCAGCAGAAGGTTGTCCCCAGGTGCGTCACCACCTGCGTGCCGCGGCCGCCGTTTGTCACCAAGGGCGTCCCGCCGCAGCAGAGTGCCACCAGGTGTGTCCCCCAGCAGTGCGTGACCAGCGTCTGTCCCCAGCAGGGTGTCCCCACGTGTGTCACCACCTGTGTCCCCCAGCAGCGCACGGCCCGGGGCGTGTCCTACCAGTGGGTGACAGCGCCCGTCCCCCAGCAGTGGCAGAGTGTGACCGCCGGTGTCCCCCAGCAGTGGCACGGCAGGTGTGTCACCAAGTGTGTCCCGCAGCAGTGTGACACCGGCGGAGCCAGCATTTGTGTCCCGCAGCAGCAGCAGAGTGGGACAATTTGTGTCCCCCAGCAAAGTGCCACCAAATGTGTCCCCCAGCAAAGTGCCACCAAGTGTGTCCCTCAGCAATATGGGACAGTTTGTGCCCCCCAGCAATGTGTGACCAAATGTGTCCCCCAGCAAAGTGCCACCAAATGTGTTCCCCAGCAAAGTGCCACCAAATGTGTCCCTCAGGAAAGTGCCACTAAGTGTGTCCCCCAGCAGATTGCCACTAAATGTGTCCCCCAGCAGTATGGGACAATCTGTGTCCCCCAGCAAAGTGCCACCAAGTGTGTCCCCCAGCAGATTGCCACTAAATGTGTCCCCCAGCACTACGGGACAATCTGTGTCCCCCAGCAGTGTGTGACCAAGAGTGTCACTCAGCAAAGTGCCACCAAGTGTGTCCCCCAGCAAGGCATGGCCAAGTGCGTCCCCCAGCAAAGCGCCACCAAAGGTGTCACGCAGAAATATGGGACAGTTTGTGTCCCCCAGCAAAGTGTCAAGTGTGTCCCTCAGCAGTGTGGCACAATTTGTGTCCCTCAGCAGAGTGTAACCAAGTGTGTCCCCCAGCAAAGTGCCACCAAGTGTGTCCCCCAGCAATATGGGACAATTGGTGTCCCCCAGCAGTGTGTGACCAAATGTGTCCCCCAGCAAAGTGCCACCAAATGTGTCCCCCAGCAAAGTGCCACCAAATGTGTCCCTCAGCAATATGGGACAATTGTTGCCCCCCAGCAGTGTGTCACTAAATGTGTCCCCCAGCAAAGTGCCACCAAGTGTGTGCCCCAGCAGTGCGTGACCAAGAGTGTCACTCAACAGAGTGCCACCAAGTGTGTCCCTCAGCAATATGGGACAATTGTTGCCCCCCAGCAGTGTGTCACCAAGTGTGTCCCCCAGCAGTGTGTCACTAAATGTGTCCCCCAGCAAAGTGCCACCAAGTGTGTCCCCCAGCAATATGGGACAATTGTTGCCCCCCAGCAATGTGTGACCAAGTGTGTCCCTCAGCAAAGTGCCACCAAGTGTGTCCCTCAGCAATATGGGGCAATTGGTGCCCCCCAGCAATGTGTCACTAAATGTGTCCCCCAGCAAAGTGCCACCAAGTGTGTCCCCCAGCAAAGTGCCACCAAGTGTGTCCCCCAGCAGTCCGGTGGAGTGAAGATCTCCAGCCACGCCAAGAAATACTGCTCGGCCCCCAAGTGGCCCTGGTGACCCCCAGGGCGTGGGACGAGGACAATCCCCGGGAATGTGGCCACAATTCCCATTTTTTTCTAAGGCCTGACTCCCGCAGAGTCCCCAAAGAGCAATTCCCCAAAATGTCCCTCGTGAAATTTTTATTCTTTGGTTAAGATAAAAACCAAACTTGAAATGAAACCTCTTCAAAATAACGAAAGTTATAGCATGGTTATTTTATAAATACTTCATTAAAAAGGTAATTAATTAAATTCTTTATGCTGGAGATGTGCACTGGAAACAAACTTTATTTACAGAAATATATTCATATTTACATATATATATATCTATAAACTTAAATAAACATTGTTGCCTGACCTCGGATTAAAATCTTGAGTTTCTGCCTCTTGGTGTTTTTTTTATTTAATTAAAGAAATAATTATTTAATATTATTATGATTCTTTTAAATTGACATTATACATATTTAATATTATTATATTTATTTAACATTACATCTTTACTTAAGATGAAATACGTATTTAATAGACACATTTATTTAATAGAAAAATATTTCATGGAAATAATTATTTAATGTTAATATTTATTTTTTAGAAAATACTTGTTTAATACGAAATAATTATTAAATATTAAATTTTATTTAATATGAAAATTTTATTTATTAAAAATCCAGCAAAATCCAGGCTGGATAAAGCTCCATGATGAGGAAGATGAGCAGGAGCTCACGAGGTGACCCGAGGGGACAGGAGGGTGTGGCCGGGCTGGGGACGCTGTCCCGCATCTTGTCCTGCCCCTCCCAGCCTCGGTGACCTCCTGGTGCCACCTGGAGTTGTCCAAGAGCTCCTGGGAGTGTCGGGAGCTCCCGGTCCCTCCTTTTTTTCGAAATTTGGGTTTTTATTTCCAGCAGGGAATGTGGAAAATCTGGTTGGTCCCACAGTCCAACGCTATGGATCCCCCAAAAACTGAGGGGGAAAATCCTGGAATGGTTTGGGTGGCGGGGATTAAAATCGGGATAAAATCCTGGAATGATTTGGGTTTCAGGGAATAAAATTGGGATAAAATCCTGGAATGATTTGGGTTTCAGGGATTAAAATCGGGATAAAATCCTGGAATGATTTGGGTTTCAGGGAATAAAATCGGGATAAAATCCCGGAATGATTTGGGTTTCAGGGATTAAAATTGGAATAAAATCCCGGAATGATTTGGGTTTCAGGGAGCTGTTGGATCTGCTTAAAATTGGGATAAAATCCTGGAATGGTTTGGGCTTCAGGGACCTGTTGGATTCACTTAAAATCAGAATAAAATCCTGGAATGGTTTGGGTTTTAGGGAGCTGTTGGATCTGCTTAAAATCAGAATAAAATCCTGGACTGGTTTGGGCTTCAGGGACCTGTTGGATTCACTTAAAATCAGAATAAAATCCTGGAATGGTTTGGGTTTTTGGGACCTGTTGGGATCTGCTTAAAATTGGGATAAAATCCAGGAATGCTTTGAGTTTCAGGGACATCAAAAACACCCCATTCCATGGGAAGGGACATTCCCCTTTCCCAAATGGCTCCAATCCAGCCCTGGATATTCCCAGGGATGGAGAATCCATGGAATCACCTGGGCCAGGGAAGGATTGATCCCTAAAACCCCATTCAAACCAGCCCAGGGAATTCTGGAACGGTTTGGGATGGAAAGGAACCTGAAATCCCAAAAAATCCCACCCCACTTCCATGGGCAGGGACCTTCCCCTATCCCTGGTGGTTCCAGGGGTGGGAAATCCATGGAATAACCTGGGACCCTCAAAAAGAAAAATTCCTTCCCAAAATCCCACCCAAATTCCCCCTCTGTCCCCCTGACCCCATTCCCTGTGTCCTGTCCCTGCAGATCCTGGGGTCTCCACATTCCCAACATTCCCAAAATTCCCAACATTCCCAGTCCCTTCTCGCGGTGGCCTTGTGGCTTTTCCCACGGAACCTTCCAGAAAAATCCTCCTTTGGTGAGTGGATCCCGGATTTTGGGGTCACCGGGATTTGGGGATGTTTTGGACGGGGTTGGCCCTGACTCAGCCGTGCCTCAGTTTCCCCAGCGTTTAATTGGGAATAATGAACCCCCCCCTTCCCAATTTCCCAGGAGCCTCTGGGAGATGAAAGGGCCTCGCGAATGTTAATTAAGGACATTGGGGTGTTAATTAAGGGCGTTTTTAATGCCAGGTCACCACGTTAATGCCCTGCTCCCTGCGCTGGGCACACACAACCAGGAATTAGGAGCTCTCCTTGATCCCAAACTTCCCAAGGAATTCCCATAAAACCCGGCCTAAGCCGCTCTCCGACGCCTGTTTATTCCCAAAATTCCAGGTCAGGGAATTCAGCATTGAAAAGTTCAGGGTGTTGTTGTTGTTGTTGTTGTTTTTATTCAGGGCAGGGAGAATCCATAAAAGTGAGAGGAATTTGGGATTTGCCTTCGGGTTCCTCCCTTAGGCCCTCAGAATGTTGGGATCCGCCTGGAAAAGCGGCGCCGGCGCCCCTGGGATTTCCTGTGCAGCCGGGAAATTAAAGGGAAATCACAGGGCGGCCTCCAGGCCCCTGGGAAAGCAGGAAATAAAACGGGAGATGTAGGTCGTGGGTCAGAATTTGGAGCTTGATATTCCAAATATTCCAAAATTCCAACGTTCAAATACTCCAATGTTCAAATAATCTAACGTTCAAATACTCCAATATCCAAATAATCTAATATTCAAATACTCCATTATTCAAATAATCTAATGTTCAAATAATCTAATATTCAAATGTTTAAATATTCCAATACTCCAACATTCCAAAACTCCAATATTCAATTATTCCAATACTCAAATAATCCGATATTCCAATATCCAAATATCCTGATGTCCCAACATTCCAGTAATCAAATATCCCAAATATCCCAATATCCAAATAATCCAATATCCCAATATTCCAAAATTCCAATATTCAAATACCTAAATATCCCAATATCCAAATATCCCAATATTCCATAATTCCAATATTCCAAAACTCCAATATTTCAATAACCAAATATTCCAACACTCCAAATATTCCAATATTCCAATATTCCAGTCATGGTCACATTCCCAAGGCTCCAGGAGCGTTTTCCCAATTTGGGAATTTCGGGAATTTTGTGCAGGGCCTGGAGTTGTATTTGATCCCTTCCAAGGAGGATTTTCCATGATAATTCCCTTTTTTTTTCAGGCACCTCACCTGAATTAATCCAAAAATGTTGCATTCATATAAAAGGGACCAAAAAACCCCCAAAAAAACCCCAAAATCCCAAATTCCAGGCCCTTCCCTGGTGCAGAAGTGACTCCCACAGTTGGCATTCCCAGTCCTCATTTTCCCTGATTTTTTTGGGTGTTTTTTTTGTGGGACAAACAGGGAACAAAGGAGCAGGAAATGGGAATTTCGGGGTTTTTTTGGATGAGCCCTCTCCCGTCCCCCTTTTATGACCGGGAATTTTTGGGAGCCATCCCGATGATCCCTCCTGGATCCCCACTAATTTTGGGATGCCCCAAATCCTTCCTGGATGAATTTTCAAAGGGATTCTTGCCCACAGCTCCCCTGGGAATGAGGAATTCCTTATTTCCCTTGGCTGGGCTCCACTGGGATTTTTAAAAAAATTTTTGGGTTTTTTTTTTTGGGGAGTAGAATGGGCAGTTTTGGCTGGAATTTCGGGAAAATTTGGCATCCCAGAGAATCCTCAATTTTCCAGGATTTGTTTGTTTGTTTGATTGGTTTTTTTGGGTTTTATTTTGTGGGTGGAAAGGGTTGTTTTGGCTGGAATTTTGGGAAGATTTGACAACCCTGAGAATCCTCGAGTTTCTGAGGTTTTGGGTTTTTTTGGGGTTTTTTTGGGGGGTGGAAAGGGCTGTTTCTGCTGGAATTTTGGGAAGATTTGACAACCCTGAGAATCCTCGAGTTTCTGAGGTTTTGGATTTTTTTGGGTTTTTTTTGGGGGGATGGAAAGGGCCGTTTCGGCTGGAATTTTGGGAAGATTTGACAACCCTGAGAATCTTCGAGTTTCTGAGGTTTTGGGGTTTTTTGGGTTTTTTTTTGGTGGTGGAAAGGGCTATTTCTGCTGGAATTTTGGGAAGATTTGACAACCCTGAGAATCCTCGAGTTTCTGAGGTTTTGAGGTTTTTTTGGTTTTTTTTTGGGTGGTGGAAAGGGCCGTTTCGGCTGGAATTTTGGGAAGATTTGACAATGCTGAGAATCCTCGAGTTTCTGAGGTTTTGGGGTTTTTTTGGGTTTTTTTTGGGGGGGTGGAAAGGGCTGTTTCGGCTGGAATTTTGGGAAGATTTGACAACCGTGAGAATCCTCGAGTTTCTGAGGTTTTGGGGTTTTTTGGGGTTTTTTTGGGGGGGTGGAAAGGGCTGTTTCTGCTGGAATTTTGGGAAGATTTGACAACCCTGAGAATCCTCGAGTTTCTGAGGTTTGGGGTTTTTTTTGGGGGGTGGAAAGGGCTGTTTCTGCTGGAATTTTGGGATGATTTGGCATCCCTGAGGAATTCTGATTTTCCAGGGTTTTTTTTTTCCTGGCCCAGCCTCTCGGCTCCCGGTGATCCGGGACATCCCTGGGAGCCGGAGCCGCACGTGGCCGGGTTTGGGGTGCAATTAAAGCCAAACCCAACCTCCCTAAAATTCCCTGGGGCATTCCCGGGCTCCATAAAAACCCGGCCAGCCCCGGCCTTTCCCGGGCGCTTCTCTGCGGCTCTTCCCCCTCATGAGCTGGGTAAGTCCTGGAACTCCCAAAATTCTCCTTTTTATCCCCGAATTCTCCTCCAGCTTTTTGGGACGCGCGGCTCTTCCGGCGGGAGCTGCGCTGAGGAAAAATGGGGAAGAAAATCCAAAGGGAATGGGATATTTTTGGGGGGTTTTCCTGCTTTTTTGTTTTTCCCGGTGGGTTTTGGTTCCATAAATTTGGATCCCAGCAGGAATCGGTTGTGGGATGGGAAGAGCCGAGGCAGTTCCTCCAAAAGGACCAGAGCAATTCCCTGCTGTTTTAATGGAATTTTAAATAAATTTATTTATTTTTTTCCCGACCAGAACAAGGAACGGACGGAATTCCAGACGGGAAAAATCCCAAATTCCTAAAAATTCCCGGCTAAACCCCCTAAAAACGAGTGGGAGGCACCAACAATCCCCTTAATTAGGAGGCGTTTTGTTTCTCGTGTTGCCGTAATTGCTGCCTTTGTTTTCCTGGCGTTTTTTTAATTGACAATGATTGTTTTGATTGTGATGATAACGAGTTTTCCTAATGAGCCGGGCACGTGGCTCCGTCCTGGTTTAGGATTTGGGGAGACGAAACCTTAAATTCTGGAATGATCAGAATTCGGGGTGCCGAGAAAAAGTACAATTTAATTATTATTAATTTTTTTACAATTTACTATACAGATTTTTTTTAAATGCTTTACTCTCTCAAAAAATATTGGAATATTGACCATTTTTGGTCAAAATAATCCTATTTAAACCTGGGAAATCTCTCTAAAACTGGAGTTTTTCTGGCGTGGGATATCTTTTCCTGCGATTTCCAAGGAAAAGGGAAACTTTTCAGAAGAGAAAAGTGGTGCAACGCTGGGGGCTGATTTATTGGGTGTAATTCTCCCAAAATCAGCGAATCCGGAGCCATTCAAACCCTGCGTCCTTCTCCGTGTCCCTTCCAACCCCAAATCGGGAATATTTAACCCTTTTATCCACCTGGGGTTTTGCCTTGATTTTTCCCTTTCCTCCACCAAATATTTTTGCTGTATTTCCTAAAAAATCGGGATTTTCCCTCAGAGCGAGCCAGGGCTGCCCCTGCCCCGTTCCAGACCCCAAATCCCCGTGGGATCAGCGAGCCCCAAACCTCTCCTGAGCCTCGGCGTGGCTTCGCGGCCGCACCCGGTTATTACCGAGCGGCCGCACCCGGAATTTTGGCTCCTCTTTCATCTCCACTTGAAAGGGCGACCCAGGGAGGGCCCCGAAAAGCTCGGGAGGGGAAGCGCCGCGGTTTGCAGGGCGGCACCAACCGGCCCGGCTGAAAATCCGGATTTTTTCAGGCTTTTGAGAGAGCAGAACCGAGGACGGGATTTTTTTTTTTTTTTTTTTCTCTCTCCCCCTCCCAAACACGCCCAGCTTTGAGTCACGGGTGAGAAGGAGAGCGGGGCGAGGTTTTGGTGCTGAATCATTGTTTTCAAAACCAAAATCTTTACAACTTTGTGGAAGTTGTAAAGCCGGTATTTTTATATGGACGCGTGTGGAGATTACTCTCTTTAAAAGACATGCGTACCTCTGGGAACTTCAGGTGTTTTTTTATCTTTTTTAAAAAATACATTTGGGTACAATTTCACAGTGGGTTCATGCATTTTAATTTTTACGAATTTCGCGTGACATTTGACGCTAAAGTCCTTTTTTGTCAGAAAGAATTCCTAGGTCAGGCTGAGCTGCTCTCACAGCAGTTTCTGTTTCTCTTTATCACTCTCTGTCTCTCTCCTTTTATCTCTGTCCTTCGCTGATGCAGCTTCTCTGAGCCCAGGCTTTGCAGTCAGGCTCAACAGCCATGTTTTCTAACCACAGACTCAAAAAATGTACATTTCACCTAAATCAAAATGGATTTCCGCTCTGGAGGATTTCTACTCCGGAGAATTTCTACTGCAGAGAATTTCTACTCCGGAGAATTTCTACTGCAGAGAATTTCTACTGCAGAGAATTTCTACTCCAGTGAATTTCTACTCTGGAGAATTTCTACTCCAGTGAATTTCTACTCTGGAGAATTTCTACTCTGGAGAATTTCTACTCTGGAGAATTTCTACTCCAAAGAATTTCTACTCCAAAGAATTTCTACTCCAAAGAATTTCTAGTCTGTCTCATCACCCAAAAATTTAAAAAATAATCGCTGTTTTCTCTCGCGCAGCTCTGAGCCCCGCTCCGCCATGCACTACCCCGGCGAGCGCTGCCTGCCGGGCCCCAAATTCCTCCCCGAGTTCCTCCCTCCGTGCCAGGCTCACCCCGAGCCCTTCGCCAACACCTGCCACCCCCTGAGCATCACCAAGGGCCCCGCGCCGCGCTGGGGACAGAGCTGTCCCCAAGCCGCCACCGCGGTGTCGCTGCTGCCGTGCCAGCCGCTGGTGCAGAAGTGCCTCCTGCTCTACCCCGAGCCCTGCGAGACCACCCGGCTGCTGCCCAGCCCGAGGGTCTCCGCCGTGCCCCAGACCCCGAGGAGCGACAAGAAACGCGCGGCGCGGAGCCTCCCGCCCTGCGCCCCGCGCTGCCCCGAGCCCGGCCGGCTGCGCTTCCCCCCGTGCGGCATCCGCGGCTCCTCCGCGTCCTGCCGGGCCGAGTGCCGCCCGCACAAGGCGGCCGCGTGTGCCCAGCGCTGCGCCGAGCTCAGCGGCGGCTGCTACTCGCTGCCCCTCCGCGGGGCCACCGAGTGTCCCCCGCAGCAGCAGAGCGTCACCCGCTCCTTCCTGCGCCAGCAGCTGGCCGGGGTGGTGCCCCCGCACCGCTGCTCCAAGGGGTACCCCACGCAGGAGTTGGGCACCGGCTGCTACTCGGAGCAGCAGCTGAGCGTCACCAAGGTCACCAAGGAGTGTCCCCCCGTGCGGGTGGCGGCCAAGGGGTCGGCGCAGCTTGAGGGGAGCAAGGGCAGGAGCTGCTCGGCGCAGCACCTGAGCAAGTCCCGCTGTGGTCACCATCATCATCATCATCATCATCACCACCGGGGTACCCCGAGACCCTCCCGGCTGGTCCCGGCCGGGGCCAAGCGCTCCGGGCACGCCAAGAAAAGCCGCAGCGCTTCCAAGTGGCTCTGGTGAGGGAGGGGTGGGGAAAAGTTGGGAATGGCGCAGGGATGGAGCCCAAGGATGGGGGGATAGATGTGGGGTGATCCCACCTCCTTGGGGTGTAGGTTTGGGGGGATTGCCCCTCCCTGGAGCCCAAATTTGGGGTGATTCCCCCTCCTTGGGGTGCAGGTTTGGGGTGATTGCCCCTCCTTGGAGCCCAAATTTGGGGTGATCCCCATGGGCTGATTCCCCCTCCTCAGAGCCCAAGCTTTGTTTAGGGTGATTCCCCCCTCGCTGGAGCCCAGTTTGGAGTGATTCTCATGGGGTGATCCCCCCACCTTGTAGCCCAAATTTGGGATGATTCCCCCTCCTCAGAGCCCAAGTTTGGTTTGGGGTGATCCTCCCTTGTTAGAGCCCAGGTTTGGGGTGATCCCCCTCCATGGAGCCCAGATTTGGGGTGATTTCCCCTCTCCATAGGGTTCAGGTTTGGGGTGTTGCCCAATGGGTGATTCCCCCCTCCTTGGGGTGCAGGTTTGGGGTGATTTCCCCTCCTTGGAGCCCAAATTTGGGGTGATTCCCCCTCCTTGGACCCCTGGTTTGGGGTGACAGTTTTGGGGTGATTCACCCTCCATGGAGCCCAGATTTGGGGTGATTCCGCTCTGCCCTTGGAACCCAGGTTTAGGGTAAGACCCCTCCATGGAGCCCTGAATTTGTTTGGGGTGATCCCTTCCCTGGAACCCAGGTTTGGGATAATTTCCCTCTCCTTGGAGCCCAAATTTGGGGTGATTCTTGGAGCCCCGGTTTGGTTTGTGGTGATCCCCCCTCTTTGGAGCCCAGTTTTGGGGTGATTCCCCTCTCTTTGGAGCCCAAGTTTGGTTTGGGGTAATTCTCCCCTCCATGGAGAATTTGGGGTGATTTCCCCTTCTTGGTCTCAGGTTTGGGGTGATTCCCCCTCCATTCCCAGTCCTTCCCCCCCAAGCCTGGTTTTCCCCCATATCGTTCCCGTGTTCAGCTCACAGAGCGAATCCCCCATTTTATTTGACCCCAAATTCGGATTTTGCAGCACCAGGAAGGTTTTGGGGAGAGGTTGAGGAGCTCTGAGCCACTCGGAGCCTCACCCCAACACCTTCGTGACAACGTCTGCACCCTGTTTTTATGTTGTGGGATCAATTCCACATTAAACTCAGGTTACAGCTGATTCCTGCTTTCTGTCTGAATTATTTTCCATCTTTTTAAACAGTTTCTAATTCCTGCTGCTGGGAAAAACCCCTTTCCCTGTTGTTACACTGCTCCTTTTGTGTAAAATAAGGGAAATAATCACAATTTTAGTGCTGGGTTCACTACCACGGATTTACTTGGGGGGAGGGATGATGTTCCTCAAGAATTCCTTCCCAGTATCCAACCTCAACTTCTGAACCCATTCCCTTTTCCCTGGCTTTCCAAACCCTTGGAAAAATAAAAATTCCTCTCCAATTCCCTTCAGCCCCGTCAAGGCCGCAGTGGGGTCATCCCAAAACTTCTCCAGGTTGAATATTCCCAATTCCCTCAGCCTTTACTCCCAGCAGGAGGAAAAAAAAAAGGGGGGAATAGGGGGTGGATCAGCAGGAAAATTAAATTGTAAAAATCTGAGCTCCTGATTCCGTGAGTTTGCTGCTGATAATGGAGCCGTGTTGAGAAGAGAAAATAAAAGATCGGGAAAAGGAGACGGGGACCCAACAGCGCCGCGGGGCAGTGCTGCCGCCTGGTGGCCACAGAGGCGAACTGCGCCCGGAATCCCATTATCCCAAAAACCCCATTCTAGAATCCCAAAAAATCCCATTCCTGAATCCCAAAAAATCCCACCTTCATTCCAAAAAGTCCCATTCCCGATTCCAAAAAAACTCCGCTCCCAAATCCCCAAAAATCCCGTCCTTGTCCCAAAAAATCCCATTCCCTTATTCCAAAAAATCCCATTCCCAAAGGAGTTCCTGCTTCCAGAAATCAAAGGGAATCAAAACTCCCACCTGATGTCAGTGTACAGGAGGCAAACTGATATAATATATTCCAAATAATCTACAAATTATAATCATAAATATTCCTATTCCAATCTGAAATCATAATCCCGATAATAAATCTTGATGGGATTGGCCTCGATTGGGAAGGAGGGACTCAAACCCTGAATTTTTTTTTTTTTAAACTCTGTGGGAAGCTGGGATTGTCTTTTGGGATGCAATGAGGGAAATAATCCCGATAACGAGGTTCCCACACAACAAATCACCTCGGGAATGTTCGCGAGCGATTTATGCATGCAAAGCGTTTTTTCTTTGTGATATAAATAACAAATGATCCCAGGAAAACCGCTCGGGGCAGCTCTGGAATATTCCCCTTGCACGGAATAAATCCCACAAATAAACAGGATGTTATTCTCCCGCCTAACTCCGGGGGATTTGCATATTCATGAAGCAAAACTCTTGATTTCTCCTCAAAAAGTGTCCCAAAATTGGTTCTGGCTGTGCCTGGGGGAATTTCCAGGGGCAGGAATGGATTTTTGGGAATTTCCACTGGAATGGATTGTCCAGGGAATGTTGGGATCTCCCTCAGTGGGGATATCCCAGAGAAATCCTGAAAATCCCGTGCCAGGTTTGGGATCCCTTCCTGCCTGAAGAAACCCCAAATTACCCAATGAATTCCATAAAATTCCCAATTAGTTCCATCAAACACCAATTCCGGAATTATGAGATTCTCTCAGGTCCAGGGATTCACCCAAATCCTCAGAAAAACTCCATGAAATTCATCAAATTTTTCCAGCTTCCGCAGGATTGAATTTTTCCCCTCATATTTTAGTCTTTAATGTTTGATTTTTTTAATTAAACTTTTTTTTTTACCGTAAACTTTTTAAACTTTAAAATTAAACTTTAATTAAAATAAAATAAAATAAAATTTTTTAAATTTAAAAAAATGCCGTTTTAAGGTTTAATATTTAATGCCTTGAGGCATTTTTTACCCAAGGAAAAATTGGGATTGGGCTCGGAGCAAGCTGGGAGAGCAGGAAGCGCCCCTGTTTCTGGAAAAATGTTGGAATAGGAAAAGATTTAATCCCCATCCCACCCAAACCATCCCAGGGTTGGAAATCCAGGCAGAATGGCAAAATCCCCTCCAAAATTCACTTTTCCTGCAAAAAACCCCCAATGGGAATATGGGGATGCAACAAAAAATTCCCATTCCCGTTCCACTCCAAAAATTCCCATGGAAAAGGGAACGATGCGGGTAAACAACCCCGAAATAATTAGCAGCAATTAAGATTATTACACATGAGGGGAAGGTAATTAAAGCCTCGCGCCCAAAGGCTGCCTCAGCTTCCTGGAAGTTCCGGAGTTCTTATAAAACTCCGAGGATTTGGGGCTCCCCCGGACATTCCCGGCCATTCCCTCCTGGAATATTGGTGAGTCCCTCTCTTTTCCATCCCATCATTTGGGGAAAGCGGGAAATCAAAATAAATAATTTGAGAAAATTAAATAAATAATGGGAAAATTAAATAAATAATTGGGGTTTCACGGGAATTCTGCGGCTTCAACAATTCCAAAAAGAGATTCCATTCTGGGAATTATTTCGTTGGGTATTTGGGGTGAGTCAAGGCCTAGAAATTCTTGTTAAAATAAAAAATAAAATTTCTGCTGGGATGTTGTTATTATCACTTAATTGTCCATAACAATAAAAGTCACTCTAATTTTAGTTCTGCTGGGATTTGTCATAAAATCACGGAAAGCTTTGGGATGGAAGGGATTGTAAAGCTCAGGATGCTCAGCAATATTTTATCCATAGTTTTCCATTAAAAATCAGAGAAAACCTGGGATTTTCTCTTTTTTATGCCCCAAAATTTTATTATTCATAAATCAAATTTACTTTCTATGGGATAAAAAGGGAGGAAGTTTTTTCCTCCTTATTTTCCTGCCAGAATTATCCAAACTGAGCCCATTTTCCCTAAAAAGTTGTTTCTCCCAATTTCCAACCAACCAAGGAGTTTCTTTGGCAAAATCCCCATTTTTGGTAGCAATTTTGGGAAGAAGAAACTCCAATTCTGTTTTCTCACCCAAAAATTTGGGGAATTTTCTCAAAAAAACCATTTGATCTCCATGGGAATCCCCATCAGATAAATAATGGGAATCCCCTGGACTTTTCCAGAAGAATCTTTGGAGAAAAACCAGGAATTTTATGAATTTGAGAAGTTTAAGCCAACACCTACCTCTGAAGGAGCCTCTGGAAGAGCCCGGATCCCTCCAGGGACAAAAATTCCAGGGATTTTTTTTTGGGAATCATCCACATCCCACAGCTTTGAACCCTGCTGGGTAAATCCCAGGAGAAATTCTGGAATTAATTCCACGAGAATGTGGATTCAGGGTCCAGGGGGAAAAAAAAGAATTGGGCACCAAAATTCCGGGTGGAATTCGTGTGGAGGGAAGATTTCTCCAGAATTCCGGGGATTTTGGAGCTTTCAGGGCTCCGGCCGCGGATCCGGGAGCGATCCCAGGCTCTGGAATCTGCTCTGGGTAATTATCCCAGGCAGGGATGGGCAGGCTGAGATAAACAAATCACCTGAGAAGGGATGGAAAATTCTGGAATCAGGGCCTGGAAAAAGCCAGGGTGGGGTTTTTTGGGAAGGTTGAGGTGGGTGGGGAAAAGGGGAAACTGAGCTGGGAGTTCAGTATCAAAGTAACATCAAAAAGTTCAAGGATTTTTTTAAAAATTGCAATTAAAAAACTGGATTTTAAGAATACAGTGAAAATCTAAAAGAATTTCAAAAACTGAGGGTAAAAACATGAGTGAAATTTAAAAATTACAATGAAAATTAAATACGATTTTAAACAATGGAAACTAAATTTGAGAAATACAATAGAATTCGAAAAATAAAATTAAAGAATGGAATAATTAAAAAAGGGAAATATTTAATTAAAGATACAATTAAAAATTTGATTAAATTAAATACAATAAAATAAGAATAAACATTAAGTAGAGCAAGGTTTTTTCCCCACGGGGATTTACAAATAAACAGGAATCAATGTTCTAATTCCTGAATATTTTCAGAATTTGAAAAATAAAATTCAAGAATGCAATAATAAAAAAAAAGGGAAATATTTCATTAAAAATACAATTAAAATTGGATTAAATGGAATAAAATAAAAGTAAAATAAACATTAAGCGGAGCAAGGTTTTTTTTGGATTTTCAAATAAAGAGCAATAAATATTCTAATTCCTGAATATTTTCAGAATTTGAAAACTAAAATTCAAGAATGAAATAATAAAAAAAAAGAGAAATATTTCATTAAAAATACAATTAAAAACTGGATTAAATGGAATAAAATAAAAGTAAAATAAACATTAAGCGGAGCAAGGTTTTTTCCCCCACTGGGATTTTCAAATAAAGAGCAATAAATGTTCTAATTCCTGGATATTTTCAGAATTTGAAAAATAAAATTAAAGAATGCAATAATAAAAAAAAGAGAAATATTTCATTAAAAATACAATTAAAAACTGGATTAAATAGAATAAAATAAAAGTAAAATAAACATTAAGCGGAGCAAGGTTTTTTCCCCCACTGGGATTTTCAAATAAAGACCAATAAATGTTCTAATTCCTGAATATTTTCAGAATTTGAAAACTAAAATTCAAGAATGAAATAATAAAAAAAAAGAGAAATATTTCATTAAAAATACAATTAAAAACTGGATTAAATAGAATAAAATAAAAGTAAAATAAACATTAAGCGGAGCAAGGTTTTTTCCCCCACTGGGATTTTCAAATAAAGAGCAATAAATGTTCTAATTCCTGAATATTTTCAGAATTTGAAAATTAAAATTCAAGAATGAAATAATAAAAAAATAGAGAAATATTTCATTAAAAATACAATTAAAAACTGTATTAAATGGAATAAAATAAAAGTAAAATTAAGCGGAGCAAGGTTTTTTCTCCCACTGGGATTTTCAAATAAAGAGCAATAAATGTTCTAATTCCTGAATATTTTCAGAATTTGAAAAATAAAATTCAAGAATGAAATAATAAAAAAAAAAGAGAAATATTTCATTAAAAATACAATTAAAATTGGATTAAATGGAATAAAATAAAAGTAAAATAAACATTAAGCGGAGCAAGGTTTTTTCCCCCACTGGGATTTTTAAATATAGAGCAATAAATGTTCTAATTCCTGAATATTTTCAGAATTTGAAAACTAAAATTCAAGAATGAAATAATAAAAAAAAGAGAAATATTTCATTAAAAATACAATTAAAACTGGATTAAATGGAATAAAATAAAAATAAAATAAACATTAAGAGGAGCAAGGTTTTTTCCCCCACTGGGATTTTCAAATAAAGAGCAATAAATGTTCTAATTCCTGGATATTTTCAGAATTTGAAAACTAAAATTCAAGAATGAAATAATAAAAAAAAAGAGAAATATTTCATTAAAAATACAATTTAAAACTGGATTAAATGGAATAAAATAAAAGTAAAATGAACATTAAGCGGAGCAAGGTTTTTTTGGGATTTTCAAATAAAGAGCAATAAATGTTCTAATTCCTGAATATTTTCAGACTTTGAAAAATAAAATTCAAGAATGAAATAATAAAAAAAAAGAGAAATATTTCATTAAAAATACAATTAAAAACTGTATTAAATGGAATAAAATAAAAGTAAAATTAAGCGGAGCAAGGTTTTTTCCCCCACTGGGATTTTCAAATAAAGAGCAATAAATGTTCTAATTCCTGGATATTTTTACTGTCCTGGCTCCAGGTTAAGAGCAATAAATGTTCTAATTCCTGGATATTTTTACTGTCCTGGCTCCAGGTTCCTCCCAGATGTGCTCGGAATTCCGGGGGCCGTGTCCGGCCCCGGCGGCCTCGGGCTCCAGCCAGCCCTGCGTGGTTTCCTGCGGCGCCTCCCGAGTCATCATCTTCCCTCCTCCCGTGCTCGTGACCTTCCCGGGGCCCATCCTCAGCACCTGCCCGCAGGAGACCGTGGTGGGATCCTCGGGAATTCCAGTGGGATCCTCGGGAATTCCAGCGGGATCCTCGGGAATTCCAGTGGGATCCTCGGGAACGCCAGCGGGATCCTCGGGAATTCCAGCGGGATGCTCGGGAATTCCAGCGGGATGCTCGGGAATGGCGCTGGGATCCTCAGGAACCTCCCTGAGCTCCCACAGAGCGCCAATCCCACATTCCGGAGCTTCCATCCCAAAATTCACCTCCAGGCCCATCCTGGGCGTGGATGAGACCCTGCTGGGATCCTCGGGAATGCTGGAGTGGGGAGCAGGGACATCCCGAAGCTCCCTGAGGTCCCACAGGGCGCCGATCCCGCGTTCCGGGGGTTTCGCCCCAAAGTTGGGCTCCCGGCGAGGGTCGCGCTGCTCCTACATCTTCACTTCCCGCTGGATCCATCCCTGCCGCAGGAGCAGCGTTGGGAACCAGCAGCCGGCTGGGAACGGGAGCCAGGAGCAAATTCCAGAGGCGGAAAAACCAGGAACGGAAAATCAGGAGGCAGCCAAGGAAGAAGAAGAGGTCTTGGAAGTGTGACGCGGATCCGACCCCGATCCAAAAGCTCTGGAGGCTCCTCCAAAGCAGATTTGGGAATTTGAGTTCAGCTGAAGTTGGGTTTTTTTTAAGGTTGTGGGTTTTTTTCCCCTCAGACGTTCCCAAGCGGTGCAATAAATCCATTAAATAACAATTCCAAATTTTGGGATAACCCGACGCTCGGAATTTGGTTTGTGGGAGCGATTTGTTGTTCTTCTGTGGTTTTGCAGAAAAATCAAGATTGGGGAGCACCCCAGATGTGGTCAGATCTGACAAAGCCTTTGCCTGCCGGGCCTAATTGAGCCTGGCTTAGCTTTTATGGGAATTACTCACCAGGAAATTCCCTTTTTATTGGGATAAACACAAGCACAATCCTGTCACCTCTTCCCTGCTTTCACTTTCACCACAGGAAAGTCAGGAAAGGGAACAAACCAATCTCCCTATATTTAATTTTAATAAAAAGGAAAAAATATCTGTGGAAATTGATTTTTTAATATAAAAATTAAGCCAGCAGGAGTTTGGCCGCAAAAATATGGATTTTTCACCTTGAAAGTGTTCAAAGCCAGGCTGGATGGGCTTGGAATAACGTGGGATATCCCTTGCCCATGGATCTGGAGGATCCCACCCAAACCATTCCAAAATTCCAGGATAAAAGTAAAGAATCTCCACCTGGACCTGTGTCCTTTACCCCAAAAGATTTATTTTATTTTATTTTATTTTATTTTATTTTATTTTATTTTATTTTATTTTATTTTATTTTATTTTATTTTATTTTATTTTATTCTTGTTCTTGTTCTTGTTCTTGTTCTTTCCCTTCCCATTAAAATTATTCTGCACTATCACAGTGGTTTCCTGGTTTTCTTTTCCAGGGAAATTCTCCTAATTGGGAAATCTGGACAAATTCCAAATTCCTGAGGTTTTTTTTGGGACCGGGGAGGTTTGAGAGCTGCCCTTGAATGATTGGAATTTTGGAATTCCTCACCAGCCTCAGGGTGGGCTCCTCCCTCCGGGGGAGTTCCTTCAGAGGGAAAAGGGTTTATGGAAAATTTGTCAGGTTCATTTAAACAACTAAACAGGTAGAAGGGAGAATCCCGACCTCTGAGGAGCCTTTTCCCCGTGTTTCTGCTGGATTTCACTTTCTCCGTGCCCACCCTCCTCACCTGGGCATCCAGGTGGGAAATGGGAATTTTTCAATGCTCCCAAATCCCCGCAAACCTGTTCCTGCTGAAACAATCCCCTCAAATATTCCCCGCCCATCCACACTTAAAATATAAATTTTCCCATTTATTTTCCCTTCAATTTATAGGAATCCCCACTTTGGAGGCTGCCATAAATCCCCGTTTTTACCCCATTTGTGTGTGCCCCACTTTCCCCTTTTCCTGCTCCTGTTCCCGATCCCAACGCTGACGTAACCATCCCCATCTCTCAGAGGATCAGCCCACGAGCCGTGGGCAGCCCACGGATCCCACATTTCTCGTTTGGCTCTTGGGGAAAAGGGTGGGAAATGAGGTCACGGGCGGGGCGGAGCCCACGGCCTCGGCGTTGGCTCATCGGCCCCAGCGGCTCCACCCCATCCAGCTCCAGGGCTTGGACAATCTCCAATCTCCAGTTCCACGCCGGGCTCGGGAGGAGGAGGAATGGGAATTATTCCTTTTTTAGGTTTTTGGGTTTTTTTTATTTTCCTTAAAGGAACATCCCAGAGTTGTTGAGGTTGGAAAGGATCTCCAAGGTTGAGTCCCGGCTGTGCCCGATCCCAGACCAATGTTCAGAAATTCCTTGGACACTTCCAGGGGTGGCCACTCCAAACCTCCCTGCCCACCCTTTCCAGGAGAGGTTTTCCCAAATTTCCCACCCTGAGCCTCCCCTGGCACAGATCAAGGCCTTTCCCTCTTTTCCTGTCCCTGTTCCCTGAGATCAGATCCCAAATTCCCCCTGGAAGAGCCCAAAATTCCCTCCTGGAGTCTCCTCACTGGGACTTTCTGGGGGAAAATGACCAGGTTTTCCACCAAGAACTCAGAGTTGGATCAAACTCATCCCTTTTGGGTCAATCTGATTCCTTTTGGATCAATCTGATCCCTTTTGGGTCAAACTCATCCCTTTTGGATCAAGCTGATGCCTTTTGGGTCAGTATTGTCCCTTTTGGATCAAACTCATCCCATTTTTATCCATCTGATCCCCTTTGGATCAATCTGATCCCATTTGGATCCAATTGATCCAAATTTTTTGTTTGAGTCCATTCCAGTATTTCAAGCAACCCTCAGCATTCTCCACTCATATGTCTACTATTATTATTATTATTATTATTATTATTATTATTATTATTATTATTATTATTATTATTATTATTATTTACAGCCCAGAAAAGCAAGGGTGTATTAGGAAACCCTGGATTTTTCTGCCAGTTTGACCTTTTTTCCCTGCTTTTTCCCCCGTGTTCCCACCTCCCACAAACCCATCCCACCTCTTTCTCTCCCACTCCCACATTTTTTACGGCCTTGCACGGAGAGCTCGGCTGTTCCTCCTCCTCCTCTGCTCTTCACAGGATCCCGGGATGGTTTGGGATGGAAAGGACCTCCAGGATGATCCAGATCCCTCATTCCCTTCCCCACATCCCATCCCACAACTCCTCCTCTCAGGCCTTTCCCTTTCCCCTCTCCTGGCCCAGTAAAACGCTCATTTATTGGGGGCAATCTGATGCCCAAAAGTGACCCAACGTGCCCAAGGGTTTGCCGTGCCCAGGGTGGATCTGAGGCTGGGGCACACCCCGCTATTAATGGGGTTATTCCTGATAACCTGTCATTAAATCCCCAATATTGCACGGCAGTGAAATCTGGGAAGAGGCCAGGGAGATCAAGGCTTGGCCCAGGGGAAGGGATGGGGATGCTTTGCCTCCTTAAATCCCTTTTTGGGCCCAAAAATCATAAAATCATGGAGTGGTTTGGGTTGGGAACGTCCCTAAGGCTGCTTCTCCTCCTTAAATCCCTTTTCAGGCCCAAGAATCATAAAAACCTGTAATGGTTTGGGTTGGGAAGGTCCTTAGGGCTGTTTTTCCTCCTTAAATCCCTTTTCAGGCCCAAAAATCATAAAATCATGGAGTGGTTTGGGTTGGGAAGGTCCTTAGGGCTGCTTCTCCTCCTTAAATCCCTTTTCAGGCCCAAAAATCATAAAATCATGGAGTGGTTTGGGTTGGGAAGGTCCCTAAGGCTGCTTCTCCTCCTTAAATCCCTTTTTGGGCCCAAGAATCATAAAAACCTGGAGTGGTTTGGGTTGGGAAGGTCCTTAGAGCTGCTTTTCCTCCTTAAATCCCTTTTCAGGCCCAAAAATCATAAAAAACCTGAAATGGTTTGGGTTGGGAAGGTCCTTAGGGCTGCTTTTCCTCCTTAAATCCCTTTTCAGGCCCAAGAATCATAAAAACCTGGAATGGTTTGGGTTTGGAATGTCCTTAAAAATCATTTTATTCTAATTCCTTTCCATTTTCCCATGATGCTCCAACTTTCTCTGGGGAAATCCATTCCAGGGCCTCCCCACCCTCACAGGGAACCATTTCTTCCCTAAACCCAACCTAAATTTCCCCTTTTTCAGCTTGAACCCCTTCCCCTTTTCCCATAACCACAATTCCTGGTGAATTCTAGGGGCAAGGAAAACCCTGGAATTCCTGACAGATTTTTATTCAAGCTGAACCTTTGGCCTTGTTGAGCTGGACTAATCAGTGCTGTACAAATAATTGCAGCTGGAAAAAATTCCAATATTTCCTCTGGATAACAAAACTCTGCTTTTTTTTTTCCATGAAAAAATTTCCTTTTCCTTCCTTAAATCCAGCTACAAATTCATTTAACAGCATTTTGTGCCACCAGCTCAGGGTTTAATCCTTGAAGGAACTCAGAGGAAGCTGCCAGATTTTCTTGCTGAGACGAGCAGCTTTAATGAGGCAATGAAGGCAAATGAAGATTTAATTAATATCTTTCTCATTAATGGATGATTAAATTGGATCTCAGCGCCACGCCTGGGTGAGCCATGGGGCGATACAGGAATGGGAATGTTGGCTCATTCCACAGGCGCTAATGAAATAGTAAAATTAATTATTTGCAAGGGCGGGACTTCTAAGATGCCCCAAATAACCCCAAACTTCTCCCATGAGCTCCCACCCTCCCGAGGAGCAGATCCCGCAGCTCTTTAGAATCCCAGGATCCCGAAAGTTGGGAAAGAATTCCAAAATTGTTGAGTCCAAGCTGTGTCTGATGCCACCTGGACACCCAGAATTCCCATTCCTTTTATAAGTTTTTGGGTTTCTTTTTCCTTAAAGGAACATCCCAGAGCTGTTGAGGTTGGAGGAGATCTCCAAAGTTGTGTCCAAGCTGTGCCTGATCCCAGACCAATGTCCAGAAATTCCTTGGACATCTCCAGAACTCCAACCCTGCCTGGGCAGCCCCTTCCAAGATTTTTTTTCCATTTTCCAGGAGAGATTTTCCCAAATTTCCCACCCTGAGCCTCCCCTGGCACAGCTCTAGGCTGTTCCATCTTGTCCTGTCCCCATTCCCTGGGAAAAGATTCCAATTTCCCCCTTGGCAGATCCCAAATTCCCCCTGGATCCCCCTTTTCTCCAGGCTGAGCTGGAGAAATCCCTCAGGATTTTCCATTTCCAGCTCTTCCAGCCCCGTTCCCATCCCTGGCAACGCTCCAGCTCCTCAGTGAAGTTCAAAATCTCCTTCTCCTCAATCTTCTGGTGGTTTGGGGTTGGGCTGAGCCATTTCAGAGCTCCTTCACCCAATCCTGGGGGCTCCAGGACCTCAAAAAAACCTGTGGGGACTCTTGTGGATGGTTCTGTGCCTGATCCTCAGGGTTCCCTTCCACCTTGGGATATTCCAAGATCCCAGGAAGTCCTGGAGGTGACCCTGACCTGGAGAAGGCGTTTGGGTGGTGGCCCCAGAGGGACACCTGGCCCAGCTTTTAACCAGACCCAAATCACACCCCGGCACTCCAGGCTTCCCCCTGCGGGGCTGCGATTCCACCTTGCCTCGACTTTTATCCAAGGGAATTCCAGAGCATTAGCTGGGTTTTGTTTCCAAGATGAAAGATTCCCGGGAAATTGGGGTGCCGTCATTGTTGCTGAGCTCCCAGCAAAATCTCGTTGGGTGGCGGGGAAGAATTCCAGAATTCCACACTTCCGGAGTTATTGGTGTGTTTAATTCTTTAATCATCACCTTTGGTGGTGCTGGAGGTAAGAAATGTCCCCAAACCTCTCCACGAGGGAGGAAATCCAAGTGGAAATGTGTTTTGTCCTTCAATTCTTAGGGGTGAGGCTGAGATGTCTGGAAGGAAATGGGAGGCTGCCAAAAATTGATTTTTTGTTATAAATATATATATATATATTATATATATATATATATATAATCACATCAGGGGGAATCACATCAGAAATGGGCAGAAATGGACAGAAATTTGCCATAAATGGACGTAAACTATCAGAAATGTCCATAAATGGGCAGAAATTAACATAAATGGACAGTAATTAACATAAATGGACATAAATTAACATAAATGGACAGAGATTAACATAAATGGACATAAATGGACATAAACTGCCAGAAATGGACAGAAATGAACAGAACTGAGATCCTGCTCCAGTCTGAGCAATAAAACAAATAATTAACGAGCAGTTGGCGATTTCATTTAATCCCACATTTCCCCTTCAATCTCACAATTATCCAATGAAAAAAAACACCCCAAAACATCATCCTTATAATTGGAAACTGGATTCCAGGTGGGAGCCCAGAAACTGCTCCAAAACTGAGATTCCAGGATCCAAACCAGCCTCAGCTTCAGGCAATAATTCCCAAATTTCTGCCTGTTTATTTTCCTGCTGGGTGGTGTTGGCTGCTCCCTTCCAAGCCTGGAACTGCCCCGATAAAATCTGGGGGACAATGGAGGCTCTGCCCCCATCTGGGATGATGACACCGACGATTTCCTCTCTGCCAAGCGGCCTCGGAGCCCAATTTGGAAAATTATAGGGAAGAGCAAAGCAGCTGCAGCAGCTTCCTCTGATTTCATCTCCCTATGCAAAGCAGCCGGGAAGGATCAGAGCGGAGCCCTGGAATTCCTGAAGCCAGAAAATCAATTTATGGGCCACGACAACAACAACAACATCAACAACAACAACAACAACAACATAATCAGCGTGCCAGGAAAAAACAGGATGAGGAATGTCCCAGGTAAAATCTCTGGAGTTGGTTTGTTTGAGGTGAGTCTGGAGCTCCTCAGCACAAAGTGCTGCTCTTTAAAGTTTGTTTTTTTAATGTATAAAAATATGTTGTTTTGTTGGGTTTTTTTCCCCTGAAAATCCTTTGCAAAAAAAAACCCAATTCCTAATTTTTTAAAAATTGGATTTATATTTCCAGAAGGATTTCTCTTCCAGCTGGGAAGGGAGTTTATCTCCTTCTCTTATCTCTTAAGGAACTCTTTGATCTGAGGCAGGTTCAGGACTTGTGAAAGGAGCTTTGGGGCTGTGCCAGGGGTTTGCATTTGGGAGCTGGAATTTTTTGGAAGGATCTCTGTGGAATATCAGGGCTGCAAAATTGCACAAAAGAAAAGATCCCATTAAAATTTCCGGGGAAGAAATCCAATTCCAGAAACCAAACCCAAGGGATATTTTTGGGCAGTTTTTTGTTTTAAAATTTTCTCTCCTACAAGACAATGGGACGAGGTTCTTATGGACTTTTTTCAAATATTGGGTTTGGTAACTCCTGGAATTGCCTCAGCTGTCAATCACTGTAATTAATAGGTGCTTTTAATTGCCACAAATTAAGTGAGTCAGACTGTTCTGTGCCGCTCATGTGTCTCCTCTGCTCATTAGATTGATTCCAGAGCCATGAAATGTAAATAAAACCATTTATTTGGGGCTTTGTTTTTGTGTTTTCCTTTCGTTTTAATACTTCACCACAACTGAGAAGGAAGAGTTTGGTTTTTTTAATGTCAATGTAAGCGTGGAAATCACATTATCAACATTTTCCAGGCCCTGGGGATTTTTTTGAACTGAATTTGTGGGCCTGGACTTGAAGTAATGTTTGCTCTGAGTCCTCTAATCCTAAACTAAATTCCTCTCCTCATCTTGGCCTCTGAAAAACAGATCCCCAAAGGAAAATTTAATTTTCCCCAGATTTTAGTATTTTTTGGGTGTTTATTCTGAAGGGGATAACCCCTGAGATGAGGAATTGCAGATAAAATATAAAATCCTGGGCAAGTGCTCTTTTTTTAGCTGAATTTCTGATGGAATTCTTGTCCAGGAATTGCTTTGGCACCTCAAATTTCCTACTCGGAACGTGAAAAGGAAATCCTCTGCTCAAAGGACAGCTCCAAGACAGAAATTCCATAAAACCCCATAGGGTGAACACAAAGCGACCACGCACACACAGAGTGAATATTTTAGGGAAAATCTGCCTGGTTTAGGGCAAATCTCCCCCAGTGGATGGAGGGATTCCCAACAAAGATCCTGGAAGGGTGAAGCACCTTGCCTGGGCCTGTGTGGGCCTGGGGATTCATGTTCCAAGTCAGAAATTCCATAAAAACACACAGGATGAACACAAAACCAATATTTTAGGGAAAATCCCATTGTTTTAGGGAAAATCCCCCTCAGAGGATGGTGGGATTCCCAACAAAGGTCCTGGAAGGGTGAAGCACCTGCAGCGCCCTGTGTAGGCCTGGGGATTATCCCACATCTCCTTGTGAAGCTGGGAATTTATGTCCCAGGAGAGAAATTCCATAAAAACACATGGGGTGAACATAAAGTGAATATTTTGGGGAAAATCCCCCTGTTTTAAGTCAAATCCCCCTCAGTGGATGGTGGGATTCCCAACCAAGGTCCTGGAAAGGTGAAGCACCTGCAGCGCCCTGTGTAGGCCTGGGGATTATCCCACATCTCCTTGTGGGGCTGGGAATTTATGTCCCAGGTCAGAAATTCCATAAAAACACATGGGGTAAACATAAAGTGAATATTTTAGGGAAAATCCCCCTCAGTGGATGGTGGGATTCCCAACCAAGGTCCTGGAAGGGTGAAGCACCTGCAGCACCCTGTGTAGGCCTGGGGATTATCCCACATCTCCTTGTGGGGCTGGGAATTTATGTCCCAGGACAGAAATTCCATAAAATCACACGGGGTGAACATAAACTGAATATTTTAGGGAAAATCCCCCTCAGTGGATGGTGGGATTCCCAACAAAGGCCCTGGAAGGTTGAAGCACCTGTAGGCCTGGGGATTATCCCCCACTCCTGTGTGTGGAATTTAGAAGTCAGAAATTCCATAAAAACCCATGGCATGGACACAAAGTGACCACACACACACAAAAAATAAATATTTTAGGGAAAACCCCCCTCATTTTTTTTAGGGAAAATCCCCCCCCCCCCCCCCATCCCCCAGGCTGGAGAGATTTCCAGCAAAGGCCCAGGAAGGGTGAAGCAGCTGTGTGGGACTGGGAATTATCTCCTAATCCTAAGGCGTTATCAAAACAGTTGCGACAAGGGGAGGCAGGAGCAGGGAAAACATTCCATTTCACAAGGGCTTGCGTCAAGGTGGCTCCCAATTTCCCTTCTCCATGACAGGATATAAAAGTGCTCCTGACTGGTGGCCCTGGAGCTGCCTCTGCTGACTCGTCCTCCTCGCTGACTGGGTAAGTCAGATTTAACTGAATCAGCTCCTAATTAGCGGCAATTTGGTTTATGGGGAGCTTTGAAGTGAGGTTTTATATCCTATCCTAAATCAAGGGTAGAGTTTATTCTCCAAGCCCGTTCTTGCGTGGGAAGTGGGGCTTGGGATTAAGGTGGTTAAAAGGGAGGAGAGGAATGGGAGTTTTAAAATAGTTGATGGGAGGAATTTTTAGGAATTGAACATTTATTTATTAATGGAGAAGGATTGCTCCAAACCCCTGATCAGGGTGGGATTGATTCCCAACAGGAAAGGGAATGAAGAGGGAGAAGGGGTGGGAATGAAATGAGAAAAGGACAGGGAGGTTCCTCCCAGAATTCATTCTGGGAATAGGAACAGGACAAAATACAGAAAAGCTTTGGGGTGACCCAATTGTGGCCTTCCAGGACCTGAAGGAGCCAAAAGGAACATGAGAAGAGAAAATTTCCAAGGGATGGAGTGCAAGGAAAAAGGGGGTGGGCTCACACTGATGGACAGGAGGTTTGGATGGGATTTTAGGGATAAATCCTTCCCTGTGAGCGTGGGGAGGCTCTGAAATGGAATTCCCAGGAAAGCTGTGGCAGCCCCATCCCTGGAACTGTCCAAGACCAGGTGGGACAGGGTTTGGGGTCCATGGAAAGTGTCCCTGCCCATGCCAGGGATCAGAACTGGTTCTTCAAGGTCCATTCCGTGATTCCATGGAGCAGGAGAGAGGAGTGGGAACAGAATCAGAAACATTTCCCCACAATTCATCTCCTTTGATTGGTGCAATTTATGGAAAAGCGGATTGTGCCTTAGAAATGATGATTTTTAAAAATTATGATTTTAATTTTTTAAACACAAACTCATTTATTCAGATGATTTAATCCCACACATCTGCACCTGTCCATCCAAACACCATCCAGCAAATCCCCATTCCCAGCTCCCTTTGGAATCCAGGAAATTCCAAAGGGAATAATCCCCCATACACCTCCAATTTCCTGCTGGATGTCTCAGAATTTAGGAACAGAACACATTTTCTTCACCTGGATTCCCTCTCTCTCCGAGAAGCCTGGGGACATTTTTTACCTCTAAAAGGCGGCACTTAAAGAATTAAACACAAAAACAAATGAGGAATTTTTCCCTATCCTTCCAATCCATCCTTCTCAGGCCGTGCCTTCATTGGGTTGAGACCTTCTCATCCTTCCAGGTTGGATCTGGAACGATGTCCTCCTATGGCCAACTGCTCAGCGCCCGCTGCGCTTCGCCCTGCGAGGTGACGTGCGCCCAGCCCTACGTGGACGCCTGCAGCGAGCCCTGCGTGGCCGCATGCGGAGACTCCCGAGCCATCGTCTACGCCCCGCCCGTGGTCGTGACATTCCCGGGGCCCATCATCAGCTCCTGCCCCACCGAGAGCATCGTTGGGTCGTCCATCCCTGAAATCGGCGGGGGAATGGGGTCTGGAGGGGGTGGCATGGGGTCTGGAGGAGGTGGGATGGGGTCTGGAGGTGGTGGGATGGGATCTGGAGGTGGGATGGGGTCTGGAGGAGGTGGGATGGGATCTGGAGGTGGTGGGATGGGATCTGGAGGAGGGATGGGGTCTGGAGGAGGAGGAATGGGCTCCACCTGCGGAGGGGGAATGGGAGGGGGAATGGGAGGGGGAATGGGAGGGGGCTCCTCCTGTGGAGGGGAAATGGGAGGGGGCTCCTCCTGCGGGGGTGGGATGTCACGGCTGGGGAGCCTCTACCGCGGCTCCTCCTATTTCTCAGGCTACAATAGGAATTATAACCCCTATTATTCCAGAGGGTACTACAGGTATCGCTATGGGAACTACGGGAACTATGGGAATTATGGGCCTTTTTAACCCTATAAAGCTGAGAAATGTCCCAAGGAAAAATAGGATGCAGGGTGGTAGTTGAGAGCTAGGAATTCCAAGCAGCCTCTGCTCCAGCTGATCGGGTCGGAGCTGGGGTTGTTTGGATCTTGTTTGTGCTTTATCCAAGGCTTAGGATCCCGATGTTCCCTCCCTTTGTCCCTCTCTCCTGTTGTGTTTTGTACTCCCTGAACCCAAAGAGTCAAACCTGTGAAAGTGTCTGGCTGGAAAAAGAATGTCCTGGAATGACTGCTGGACTGGAGTCCAGGCTGAAATGGGAATGCCGAAATGGGAATGCTGAAAATGGGAATGCTGAAATGGGAATGCTGAAAATGGGAATGCTGACACGGGAATGCTGACACGGGAATGCTGACACGGGAATGCTGACATGGAGATTCCGTTCTTTGTCTCTGCACTGCCTCATCCCACTTTTTGTTTGTATTAAAGCCCTGTTGCATCACAGCCCCGGGTTCTGCCTTTTATTTCACCACAGTTTCAGTTACAAACTGGCCTGAAAGAAGGGAATCCTTGTGCAGCAATTAACTCTCATCAGAGGGGAATTAATTCTGCTTTAATTCAAATATAATTAGTCTGAAATTCCTCAATAAACTATTTTCCTTTTTGATCTATTCCACATTATCCAAAAAATAACACAGAATAATTTCCAATAGGTTGGAAAAACCTCCAGGGATGGACTGCTGCAGCTCCCAGTTAAAACCAGTTTACCCTTGGAGCCAGGGTAATGGAGGATTGGGATGCTTAGGGGTGACCTCATTTTGTGAGGATCAAAGGTTGGACTTGATGACCTTGGAGATCTCTTCCAGCCTAAACGATCCTGGGATACTGGAGAAAGGAAAACCAGGAAGTTGCCAGTGCAATTTGGAAAGATTTTTATTAGGGTGAAATAAATGAAACAGAACAAAACAGAGCAATTCATGGGTGGTGCCAGGGCAGCCAGGCCATCCCCACAAGGTGAAGCCGTGGCCTTTACAGAAAGCCCCACGTGGAATTCTGAAGCGTTCCCACCCCACCAGAAAGGACACAGGAACAAGATTAATTAAAGAGTTCCAGGAGAGGCGTCGTCCCACGGAGCGGGGTTTGATTGAAGATGAGGCACAGCAGGAAGAGACGTGGGCCTGGTTTTCAGGGATCAGCCTCGGAATTCCAGGCCTGGAAGTGGATCTGGATCCTGGGTTTCCATCCTCTGGGTTGTTCGGCCTTAGGATGAGCCCCAGCTCCCCACACAGGATCCGCCGCGGGCGCTGCGGAACCTCCGGCTGTACGAGGAGCCCCCCATTCCCAGGGAGCCTCCGTAGCCACAGGCACTCCCAGACCCAAAGGAACCCCTGGCCCCCAGCACACCCCCGTAGCCACAGGACCCACGGGAACTCTGCATTCCGTAACCAAAGGAACCCCCATATCCCACAGGACCCCCCATCCCCGAGGAGCTCCCGTAGCCAAAGGAGCCCCCGGATCCGAAGGAGGGTCCTGCCCCAGCCATGCCCCCAGGCCCGAAGGAGCTGCCCACCCCATAGGGCTCATCGGAGATGCTGGCGAGGGGAGCACCCATCACCATGGGTTGGGACGCTCCCACTATGCTCTCCTGGGAGCAGGTGCTCATGGTGGGGCCCGGGAAGGTGAGGACCACGGGAGGAGGGAACACCACGGCTTTGGAGTCCCCACAGGAGGCGATGCAGGGCTCCAGGCTCCTGCTGTAGGCACAGGGCTGGGTGCAGGACACCTCGCAGCCAGGCTGGCACTCGGAGTTGACGTTGGACATCATCTCTTGGGATTTGGGATCAAGCTGGGAGAGGAGGTGTGAGGTTAAGTCAGGCCATGGATTCCCAGTATGAACCAGTTGTTCTTTGTCCTTCTCCAGCTGCTCCCAGTTCAACCTTCCCTCACAGATTCCCATTTTTCCTGCTTTTTCCTTCCTTCCTGACCTGTTTGAGGCTTCTCAGTTCTTCCTTTCCTACCACCACATCTCTTTCTCTTCTGAATCTCTCTCAAAAGAAAAAAAATATTCCCCTTTTCTCTGGGGCTGAACTGTTGATCCTTAAACAATTCCTTGCCCAGAATAATTCCCTTTTCAAGTAGATCCGCAGGAAGATTTGCCCTCAGAAAACCCCCAAGGAAAATCGCCCCATTAATTCCCCTTTCAAGTAGATCTACAGGAAGATTTCCCTTCAGAAAGTCCCCAAGGAAAATCATCCCATTCATTCTCTTTTCAAGTAGATCTACAGGAAGATTTGCCTTCAGAAAGTCCCCAAGGAAAATCTTCCATGCTCTGTTCTTCCCTTTCCCCCAACTTTTCCAAATCCACTCTTCTCTCCCTCAGCTTTTCTAAAACTTCTGGAATTTTGCAAGATAAAAAAGGAGAAAATTCGAAGTATTGAGGAGCGCAATGCAGTCAGACTTACCTCGTTGTCTTGGAGGGAATAAGTCAGTGAGGCTGCGAGGATGGGAGATGTCTCAGGTCTCTCCCCTTTTATTCCATTTTCAGACAATGAGGAGGACGTGATGTCACCCATGATTTACTAAATTCTTATCACTTACAAAGAAAAAGATCCTCTTAAGCCTCGCCATTGTTTTCATTTCATCTCATAATTGCTGATCATTTCCAGCCCTGATTTGAGTGACACAAACCCAACACCCAAAAGTCTCCTTTTGTCTCAGACTTCATGGAGGAAAATCCTTTCGGCATCATTCTGGTTCCAAAAGAAACAGGAGCTGATCTCTGTGTTTATTTTCCTTCAGTGACTAGCAGGAAGGTGGCTCCCCTCATGTCACTCACACAATTGGGGTGTAATCCTCAGATTTGGGTGAAATCCCTCCCAAATGGAATCATCTGAACTCGAATGGGGGTCAGGGCTCTTTGCAGCCCTTCGTGCACCCACAGATCGAGGGGATGAGACAGCAAAACTCCTTTCAAAGGCATTGAAGTGACACGCAAGGTCCTCTAAGCCCTGAAACCTCTGAGTAATTTTAATCAAAACTCATGAGTAATTTTAATCAAAACTCATTTTGGGGATGCTGAGCTCAGCGCTGTCACCAGGATGCCACTGGTGCCACTGCAAGGGCACAGCCCAAGGTCACCAAGCCTCTGTGCTCCAAGGTGGATCCCAAACTTGGAGTCTTGGTTGGAAAAGCCCTCCAAGGTTGTCAAGTCCAACATTTGACCCATCACCACCTGGTCACCCAGACCAATGTCCAGTTGTTCCTCGGACACCTCCAGGGATGGGTACTCCAAACCCCCCATGTCAGCCCCTTCCAAAGCCCTTTCCATGAGGAAATTCCTCCTGAACTCTTCCCTCAAAATGAGTTTGACCTTCAAAGTTATCTCATCATCAACCCAAGCCGTTCTTTAGTGCAAACTTGCAGGGTTGATCTTGCCCAGGCCTCACTTAAATCATTAATGAAAAATAACAGGCAGGGGTCAGGTTCCATTGTAAATGCAGTCATCCCCGGGATATTGCACAGGAACCGGGGCTGTAAAATTCCCACACAATGAAAAAGCCAAATTTATGATATGAGAGTCAGATTGTATATGTCGAGGGTTGATTTAATAATTGGGAACTATGAAAATAATTACAGGCGTTAGAGGAGTCACACAGAGGAAAAAAATCAGAATTTGGTAAGGCTGAGAGATTTTATGGGATGTTTCATACCCCAGGAGCTGCCTCCAAAGAGGTATAAAAGCAGGGACCTCTCAGCAGTCTCCTCATACCATCTCCTGACTTCTCCTGACTTCTCCTGCTATTCCAGGTGAGTTGGATTCAAGCTGATCTTTGCTCTCTCTCATTCTCTGTAGTGATAGTTTTAAAAAAGGACTCGTTCCTTGATTTTGGGGATTTTGAGCTGGGAGAGTGAAATCCTGCTTTTCGTTGGAGTCTCACTGCAGTCATTGGAAGAAATCAATCTGAGATTTAAAGATAGAATTTTAGGAGTTATTTCTATTTTTCTTGTGGCTTTTCAAAGCTTGAGGCACAAATTTAAAGCTTAAATTTACTGAAAAGCCAAATCCAAGATGTCTTCTACGGGAGAGGGAGGAATGGTGTCCCAGGACAGGAGGATTTGAGGGCAGAGGTGAAGCCACACCTCGATCCTGTGGCCATTTCTGGGTCCCCCAACTCAGGAAGGTCATTGGGGGGGCTGGAGAAGGGTCTGGAAAATCCTGAGGGAGATGGAGCAGCTCAGCCTGGAGAAAAGGGAGATCCAAGGGGAATTTGGGATCTGCCAGGGGGGATTTGGGATCTGATCCCAGGGAATGGAACAGGACAAGAGGGAACGGCCTTGAGATGTATTAGGGGAGGCTCAGGGTGGGAAATTTGGGGAAATCCCTCCTAGAAAAGGGAAAACGCCTTGGAAGGGGCTCAGGGACATTTGGAGAGGCCACTCCTGGAGGTGTCCAAGGAATTTCTGGACACTGGCCTGGGTGACCAGGTAGGGGTTGGGAACAGCTTGGACTCGATGCTCTTGGAGCTCTTTTCCAACCTCGGGGATCCTGGAGTTCCATGAGCAGGAAGAGCAAACCTCATTTTCTGTCCATAACATTCCCTGACTCCATCTTCTCCTCCCCAGCTCCTCGTCCATCCCTGAGAACCATGAACTGCATCAGCTCCCGGTGCCTGCCCGGCTGCGAGGTGGCCTGCCCTGAGCCCTGTGCCTACAGCAGAGGCCTCGGCCCCTGCGTGGCCTCCTGTGGGGACTCCACGGCCCTGGTCTACGCCCCACCCGTGTGGATCACCTTCCCCGGCCCCATCCTGAGCTCCTGCCCCCAGGAAAGCATCGTGGCATCCTCCATGCCCCAGCCCTCCGGTGGTTCCTCCTACGGCTCCGGGATGGGAGGTTACTCTGGTGGCCTGTCTAGAATTGGGGGCTCCTATGGATCTGGGGGCTCCTATGGATCTGGGGGTTCCTATGGATCTGGGGGCTCCTATGGATCTGGGGGCTCCTATGGATCTGGGGGCTCCTACGGATCTGGGGGCTCCTACGGATGTGGGAGCTCTTCGGGGAAGTTGAGCTCCTCTGGATGTGGGGGCTCCTCCTCGGGGGGCTGCACCCTCAGCAAGTTCTACACCAGCAGCAGCCGTGGATCCCGCCTGGGAAACTGAGGCTGAGACGGAACCCCACGATCCAGACCCGCAGCTGGGACCGGCTTTTGGAGATGGCAAAGAAACATCAACGGGAGCCACCCTGGCTTAGGACCTCTGGGAACTGGGCCCACACCTCTTCCCTGCATTTCCCTTTTGTCTTTAATTAACAACAGCCTCTGTTAATCACCCTTCAGCGCCAGCTCCTTCTTTCCATTGTGCCCAGAGAAGAAAAACAGAGCAGCTTGAAAGGCCTGGCACGGAGCTTGTCAGTGCAGCCCTGACAGGAGAAGAACAATGGGTGGAAGGTGGATTCTTCTCGGGCGGTGGGCTGAAGGAAGGAGTGTCTGTTTGGTGTCATTCGTAGTGTATCCTATTAAAATCCTCTTGCATCATCATCATTTTGTTGGGATTTCCTTTCTCTGCAGGGATGTTTCAGTCCCATCCTCTACCTCTCTAGGTTTCCTCAAGCTGGCTCTGTGAGCAGCAATTACGGGGTTTTATGGTAATTGGGAGGTAATTGTTTAATTAATTTGGGTTGTGAAATGGAGGGTTGGATGAGCAGCCAAAATTTACGCACAAAAGGGTTCAGTTGTTCTCTGGGGGGGCACGGGGGTCTCTGGAGGTGATGACTTTGATGAACATGTGAGGGGTGGGATGTGGTCAGCTGACAGCTGAAAAGCCAAAAGGTTTTTATTTTACACCCTGGTTTAGCTCAGCTCCTCCCTCCTGCTCATTCCTGGAATCATAAAATCCAGTCCTTGAGGCTGGAAAACATCTCCAAGGTCATTGAGTCCCATCTTTGGTCAATGTCCACCACCCACCCGACCAGTGCCATTAATAATGGCAGTTTCCAGTTCTTCCTTGGACATCTCCAGGGTTGGCCACTCCAAACCTCCCTGGCCACCCTTTTCCAGGAGGAATTTTCCCAAATTTTCCACCCTGAGCCTCCCCTGGCACAGCTCAAGGCTTCTTGTCCTGTTCGTGTTCCCTGGGAGCAGAGCCCGGCCCTATCCATTCTGCCACCATATTTAGAACCAATTTTTAGGAATCATCATAATTCCCTGCAGAATTCTGAGGTTCAGGAAAGCAGAAAGCATTTTCAGGAGTATCAAAGAACAAAGGCAAAAATGTGAGGATGGGGATGGGAACCAAATGAAACCCACCAAGGAACCTCTCCTGGATTGCTGAGCTGGCAGTGCCAAACGCTTCGAGACGTGGAGAAATTTCTCCCGACTGTGGCATCATCAAAGAGCTGCTTTTATATGACAGCAAAATGTCACCAGGCTGTGCAAGAGAGGATTTCCCAAGGGAGGAGTGACACAAGAGCTCGGATCCCGCCTGGTGCTGTTGTTTTCTGTCGGGATGGGAACACACAGAGAGCCCTGGGTGAGCCCCAGCTCTAAAGATGAATTAAACCCAGCTTTGCTCCCTTGGAAAACACAGGAGGGAGAGCAGGAATCCCCCCCAAAAAAGTTTAGAAGATGTTTTTAATACTTTTTATTGCACTACAGAATCCTTAATATTAAATCAATAAAGATGAATTGAAATATAGGAAATATCAAGAAAAATAAACTGTCCATATTTGAGATGCCCGCTTGGAAAATCAAATTTTTCTCTTTCTGTTTAAGCTGAAAATGGGTTTAAAAATTTGAATTGACAGCTTTGGAGGTAAACAAGAAATTAGATGACACACGACTCAAGTTGCTTAAATTCCTCTTGCACCTAAAGAGGTTTAGGAATTTTAATCTGAGATTAATTTAATGATGACACTGAATAAATTCATCAGCTCCGAGCAAAACCTTAATGGGGCTGAAGGAACAGGCTCAATTGGAAAACAATTAGATAATTTGTTTGCAATCGTGGTGAAGCTCTGGATAGAGAAGGAAGGATCCCACAGAATTCCAGTTCAGCAAATCCCAGAATGCGTCACAGGGTGAAACCAGGGCTCCAAATTCCTGTTAAAGTGGCATGAAAGTTACTCCAGGATTTGGAGGAGGATTTCAGCTGGCTCTGGGCAAAGTGGTTTCCAGCCGAAGGAGTTGTAGGAGAAAAGGTGGAAAAGAAAATGTGAGGCAGAAATAGGGATATAAAAGGGTTTTAATGGGAAATATTGATGGTGGAATATTTGTTGTCCCCATCCTCAAACCCAGTGCTGAGTGGGATAATTTGGCCTGGTTCTCATCCTGGAGGCTGCAACCCTCCCAGATTCCTGAATTAGGCAAAAAGATGAGTTGGAGAAAGGAAAAAGAAACCAACAATGGGAATTTGAATGCAACAGAACTTTAATGGCAGGGAAGGGTTGAGGGCAGAGTCACACACAGGGAGCACAAAGGACGATTCCCAAGGCTTTGGGAAGCGATGCAGATCCACAAAGGCTGGAGAAGGCAATTCCTGGGACGCTCCTGGCTTGCAGCTTCCCCAGGAGCTGAGCCCAGCCCGTGGCTGCTGCCGGGGGAGCCGGGGCTGCCTCAGAATCAATAGAAGCCGCAGTTTCCTCCTCCAAACCTCCTGTTGCTGGAGCTGCCCCCTCCGTAGGATCCCCCTCCGCAGGAGCCGCCCCCAAAGGAGCTGCCCCCGCCGCAGGAGCCCCCAAAGCCACCGCCCGAGGAGCCCCCAAAGGATCTCCTGCCCCCAAAGGATCTGCTCCCTCCATAGGAGCCCCCAGAGCCAAAGGATCTGCTCCCTCCGTAGGAGCCCCCCATGGAACCGCCACCGTAGGATCCACCCATGGAACCACCTCCGTAGGATCCCCCAATTCCTCCCATGGAACCACCTCCATAGGAGCCACCCATGGAACCACCTCCAAGGGATCCCCCAATTCCACCCATGGAACCACCACCGTAGGAGCCCCCAATGGCGCCCCCGGACCCAGAAGATCCCATGGCCCCCGACGGGAACGAGGTGCCCACAAAGCTCTCCTGGGGGCAGGAGCTGAGGATGGGCCCAGGGAAGGTGATGACCACTGGTGGAGGGTAGACCACGGCCCGGGAGTCCCCACAGGAGGTGACACAGGGCTGGTTCCAGGCGTCGGCGTAGGGCTGGGGACAGGACACCTCGCACGGGGACGAGCAGCCGCTGCTCACCATCGCTCCTGACGACATTCTTGGGATGGACGGCGACCTGCGGCAGCACAGCAATCAGAACTGCAGGGCCCAAAACTCCAGGGAAAAAGAAATCCTGCTCTGGCGCTTTCCATGAGCGGGTAAAGGAAAGTTTGAGAAGAGTCAGGTTTGTCCCTTTTCTTTGTTTCTCTGCACTGAGCTCTGCTGATTCCCAAAGGGTTTCCTGCTGTCCTGGAAGTGCTGGGAATTCTGGAGAGCAAAGCCAAGCTCAGGGTCCTTTGGAAGCAGCGCATCCTCAGGAGTTGGTTGGACCATAAGATAAAGTTGTGGTGGTCACCAACAACCTTGAATTGATCCCAGTGCCTGGGAAATTCCAGTCCTGCCATTGATCCTGTGCCTACAAATGGAGGCATGGATGGGACTTTGGATTTTAAAGCGTGGAAATGGCAAATGGGATTGCTGGACATCAGAGGTTCTGCAGGAGAGCAAGACCTCCGTGTCCTGGAGACACCTTTTGGGATGGGGAGGAACCTGAAGCAGGGGATAAATCCTAACCACAATGCCCAAAATTCCAGTGGAAAAAGAAATCCTGCTCTGGTGCCTTCCCTCAGCAGGAAGAAAGAGAAAGAAAGAGGAAGAAAACATCTTTTGGGAAGGAAAGAAAAGACAGAAAATATCTTCCCCTATTCACGCAGAGGATAAAGAAGATCCAACTCACCGGGTCTGGAGAAGTGGAGACGAGGAGCAGCTGTGGATGGATGGCACTGCAGAATTCCAAGGGCTCTTTTATACTTTTCCCGACCCTCAGTGGGATGGGAGCTGCGCTTTGTGCAAGAGCTTCCCACGCGTTACCAAACCGTGTTTTGCTGGGCTGGATGGTTTCATTAATTGTCCTAATTGTTCTCCTAAGTGACGTGATAAATTCATTATTAATCCCAAGTCACGTTCCAAGCACGGCACCCCTCGGGTTTGATCCCATTTGCTCCACATTCCGACCCCCAGGAAGTCACCTCGGAGCTGGTGCTGTCCCCTGAGCCTCGCTGGAATTGAAGCTGGAATGGGTTTAGATCCACTTGAAGCATTTATTGATGAATAAATAAGTTTTGTGCACAATATTTCGCTTTCCACCCCAAAATCTGGATTTTGGGGAGTTGATGGAAGCGCTACCTCATCCCAGAGCTGCTGAAATGTGGGTACCAGCAGCAGAACTCAGGATTTTCCATGTAAATTGATATTTCCCAATTGGAGGAACCAAGAAAGTTTCACCTTAATTGAGGAGTCAAGGAGGAATTGCTGACTGGCAGAGCTGTCAAACCCGGGGATGTCACCGGGGCCTGACAGGGCTTGTTCGGGTTCTGTTGCAAGATCTTAACCCCGATATTTGCTCCTCATGCTCTCTTTTCCAATCGGGTCCGGAAACACCAGAAATGTGGGGATAGGAGTTATGTAAACACTAAAATAAACTTTATCGTGATAGAAATGGGAAATATAGGATGATCGTGGAATTTTGGGATTGTTCAGGCTGAAAAAGAGCTCCAAGGTCATGTAGTCCAACCTGGGACTGATTCCTCACCAGGTCACCCAGAACAATGGTCAGGTGTTCCTTGGACAATCCCAGGGAGCCCTTTCCAAGGCCTGGCCACCCTTTCCAGGAGAAACAGGATGAAATTCCAGCTCCAAACTGGAGTTGCTTCCTTCTCACAGCTCCAACTGAGAATCAAATCTAAAATCTCAAATCTCGAATCTCAGATCTTAGATCTTGAATCTCAAATATCAAATCTCAAATCTCGAATCTTGAATCTCAGATCTTAGATCTTGAATCTCAAACCTCAAATCTCGAATCTTGAATCTCAGATCTTAGATCTTGAATCTCAAATATCAAATCTCAAATCTCGAATCTTGAATACCAAATCTCAAATATTTCTCAAATCTGAAATCCCTCCAGCTGCCTTTGATTTAGAACCAAAATCCCCCCAGTTTAGTCTTTGATGACACCAATGTTTTTGTGGGATATTTGCCTTGGACAACCACCCCAAAATATCCCTCATGTCTAAAACCCTCCTGGATGTTTCTGGTGATGGATAAAGGGAATTTTGCTTGGAGATCTCTCCTCCTATTTATGAATTTCTGCCTTTCACCAGAGGAGGTTTAAACCCAGGAATTCTGTTGGAATTTTCAGGGAATTCAGGAATTCCCTGAAAAAATAATTCTGGCCAGTCCTGAGGCGCTCTTATTGTGTTTTAGGTGGAATCAGCTTCATGCACTCAAAAATATTTAGGTTTTTTCATCCAATGATGCCTCCTGGACACGTGTCTCCCTGGAATATTGCAGCTGTCCCAAAAGGGGACAAAATTAGGATAATTAGGATGACAAAAGGAGAATTACAATAATTAAAATGCTCTCACACAGGGCTTCCTTGGATGATGATGAGCATCCAAGGAATTAATTTAAGTCCTTTTTAATGAGTTCCTTGGGTTAAATAGATATAAAAAATGACCCTTCCCAACCAAGGATTTACAAACACAAAATTTGTGAGTTTTCCCAGTTCTGGATTTCCAGGGAATTTTCTGCAGAATAGAAAATATTTCCCCTGACAAAGCCAAACTGATTTTTGCCCTTGCTGGGGGAATTCCTCATCCTTCACCCTTCCAAGCCAATTCCCAAGCCAAACCAGGTCAGGAAATGGCAGCTGTAATAAAATAATCTAAAAATTATTTAAGGATTAAAGCAAGACGAAGGGTGTGTGCATGTATTGGCTGATGAGGAGTTGATTTACGAATCATTAACACTTATCAAAGCAATTATTACAATTATAAGGAGCTTATACAGCAAAACACTGTCGCTGGTGATGTCCCAAAATTGTGTTGCATGGCCCGGGAGCCGTGGGGAAGGGTATAAAAACTGGGATTTTCCTGCAGCTTCTCCAGCGCCTTCTCCTCAGTCCGGTTTTCTCCGTGAGCCCGGTGAGTTCTCTGTCTCTGTTTCCATTTCCATTACCTGGGATGCGGCTGTGGGTGCTGAATCAGGAAATGATTCCATGTCAGAGCTCTGAAATGTTTGGGAATGTGGACTTGGGGCTCTTTTCCAAGCCAAATTATGCCATTTTATCCATTCTGTCTCTTGGGAAGGGAAGTTTTTTGTGGCTGGAGAAACAGATCTCCCAATGTGAGGTTGTGCTGTTCCCAGCCACAAAGGGAAAGTGTCAATTAAACCCTGATTATTTGATGGGGAGGTTACAACTTAACTACTCTGAGCTTGGCTTTTATTCTGGACGGAGGGAAATGAGAAGAGATCTCATTTTTATAGGGCAACAATTCCTTCCATCAGGAAATTACAGATTTTATCATCCTGGTGATTGTGAAAAGGCCCAGATCTCCTTGAACATTTTAATTTTACTCCAGTGTTGCACTTCTCTCTCTATCACAAAAAATGCCGTCAGGAATCTTCCCAACCTCTTCTTCCCCCATTTTTCCTGCTCATGGAAAGCACCAGAGCAGGATTTCTTTTTCCCTGGAGTTTTGGGCACTGCAGTTGTGATTGCTGTGCTGCCGCAGGTCGCCGTCCATCCCAAGAATGTCGTCAGGAGCGATGGTGAGCAGCGGCTGCTCGTCCCCGTGCGAGGTGTCCTGTCCCCAGCCCTACGCCGACGCCTGGAACCAGCCCTGTGTCACCTCCTGTGGGGACTCCCGGGCCGTGGTCTACCCTCCACCCGTGGTCATCACCTTCCCAGGGCCCATCCTCAGCTCCTTTCCTCAGGAGAGCATCGTGGGCACCTCGTTCCCGTCGGGGGCCATGGGATCTTCTGGGTCTGGGGGCGCCATTGGGGGCTCCTACGGAGGTGGTTCCATGGGAGGAATTGGGGGGTCCATTGGAGGTGGTTCCATGGGTGGCTCCTATGGAGGTGGTTCCATGGGTGGATCCTACGGTGGTGGTTCCATGGGAGGAATTGGGGGATCCCTTGGAGGTGGTTCCATGGGTGGTTCCTATGGAGGCGGTTCCATGGGAGGAATTGGGGGATCCTACGGAGGTGGTTCCATGGGTGGATCATGTGGTGGCGGTTCCATGGGTGGCTCCTACGGAGGGAGCAGATCCTTTGGCTCCGGGGGCTCCTATGGAGGGAGCAGATCCTTTGGGGGCAGGAGATCCTTTGGGGGCTCCTCGGGCGGTGGCTTTGGGGGCTCCTGCGGCGGGGGCAGCTCCTTTGGGGGCGGCTCCTGCGGAGGGGGATCCTACGGAGGGGGCAGCTCCAGCTCCAGGAGGTTTGGAGGAGGAAACTGCGGCTTCTATTGATTCTGAGGCAGCCCCGGCTCCCCCGGCAGCAGCCACGGGCTGGGCTCAGCTCCTGGGGAAGCTGCAAGCCAGGAGCGACCCAGGAATTGCCTTCTCCAGCCTTTGTGGATCTGCATCGCTTCCCAAAGCCTTGGGAATCGTCCTTTGTGCTCCCTGTGTGTGACTCTGCCCTCAACCCTTCCCTGCCAATAAAGTTCTGTTGCATTCAAATTCACATTGTTGGTTTTTTTTTTCTTCTTTGTAGCTCCTTTTTCCAATTCATCTTTTCTGCTTAATTCAGGAATTTGGGAGGGTTGGAGCCCCCGCCCCCCAGCTCCCTCCAAATTCTTCCCCATCTCAAACTTCTTGAATAATAATATTTATTTAAATTTCCTGCTCTCAACACCTTTTGTAACTTCACCACTTTGAAGACTGAAATCCTTTTCCAACTGGGATTCCACAGCCACTTCCTCACCCCTGATTTTATCCAAGTGAATAAATAAAAACGTGCAGGAGAAGAAATTCACTCCTGAGTGAGGAAGTCGGGCTGGTCCAAAAGCTCCCTCTGGAGCCGCTCTGGGGAAAGGAATTTGTGCCAGGAAAGGGCAGAGCAGCTCTTCCCTTCTAAGGAGTTTTTGGGCGATTCCTGGGGCTGGAACGTGGCATGGAATGAGGACCTGGAGCTGGGAATGCCCCCGAGAGAAGCCAAAAACAGGATAAAAGCTGCAGGAGGCTGCTGCTGGTATGGAGAGAGGAAGAGGAGGAGGAGGAAAAATCCTCCTGGCAGAGCTGGCACTGCTGAAAGGAGCTGGAAAGGAATTCCAGTGTCTCCAAACTTTTCCAAAGCTGCCAGAGGTTGCTGGGTTGCGCTGCTCCAGGGAAAGCAGCCCCTGACAGCTCCTACTGATCCTGATCCATTAATTCCCCATCCCTGGAAATGTCCAAGGCCAGGCTGGGTGGGAATTGGAGCAACCTGGGATGGTGGGAGGTGTCCCTGCCCATGGCAGGGTGTGGGATGAGGGGACTTTTAAGGTCCCTTCCCACCTAAACCATCCCTTTTCTGTGATTCCTTTCAAATCCTCTCTCCGGGGCCCATCCCACCTTCCCAGCTCTGGAATTTTGTGTCACACTCAGCTGAGGAGCCCTGGATCACGCTGGCACCACAATCCCAGCACCTGCCACCCCAAACCTGTTTTTTTTTTTTGAGCACCCCCAACATTTCTGGGCTCATTTCCCTCCTTCCTGTTTGTTTGGTTTTTTTTTTTTTGGTTTATTTTTGTCACGACCTCCATGCTCTGTTCCCTCCTGGAAGCAGAGCGATCCCAGAGGCTCCCCTGGGCAAAAGCAGGGGATGGGGAATGCTGTGAGGAAATGCTTGGGGATGGTTTTGCAAACACCCACTCATGTTTTACCCATGCAAAGCGGCCGTGGCTCTCTGAAGTTAATGACAGGCTGCGGGTATTAAAGCAGGACTGAATCATAGCGTCCCTTCCAAACAAATGTGTCAGGGCCACCCACGTGATCCCCCTGACTCAGCCTCGGGAATTCGGATCCCTCTGCTTCTTCGGGATTAAAAGCCTGCCCCTGTGTTTGTTATCCTAATGATACCATTTCAATCCACTTGGCCAAACACTCACCTTCCCAAATCAGGCCATATTTGGGGATTTGAATGGGAGCGGGCTTCTCTCCCCTCGGGGGCTGAGCTTCCAGCATGCCATGAATTTCTGCTTTGCCCCAGCACCAGCTGGGGCTGGAACTCTTTGTCCTCTGGATCCAAAGTTGTCCTGAGTGACCTTAAATAAATCCTGGGCTTTTTTTTCCTGGTTTTCCCTGTGTTAAACAGGGAATTGTTGTCTTTGGTGGCTTCTCCCTTCACCTCCAGTTTCCCTCACTCCAGCATTTTTCTGGTGACCAAAACCACCAGGAAAGGAACTGGGGATGGAGTGATTTATCCCATACCTGCATCCCTCTGACCATCCCACTTTTCCCAAAAGGAACTTTCCCACTCCCGATTTCTTCCTGGGCACGAGTTTTGTGGCAGAGGAGGAGTTTTGTGCTAAACCAGGGCTCCACCGGCCACATCAACTCTTGGTGCTGTTTTATATCCCGGAATCCCAGGATTGTTGGGGTTGGAAGTGACTCTGGAGTTGTCCCAAAGGAGGTGACACAGGGACACATCCACGTGGGTTTGGGATGACTCCAGACAGGGACAATCCCAATTCTGCCCTCCCTGGGCAGCGGCTCCATGGAAGGAAGTTCTCCCTCACGCTGAGGTGGAACTCCTGGAGGTTTGGAACTTGGGATGAGTCGGATCCTGGACTCGGACACCAAATGAGGAGCCAGAGCCCCACGGGCTCAGCCGGGAGTGGCTCTGGGAGCCGACTCGGCCACTCCAGTCTGGCCATTCCCATAAACACGTCCCAACAAGCTTGGGAGCAGCCAGGAACACTCACGGCTAATGCTGGGTTAGGCTCTGCTGCATTCTTGGAGGCCAGGAAAACAAACCCTGGGATTAAGGAGCTGCAAGGACGAGCCTTGCAAAGCTCAGGAGCTGCTGCAAAGCCGAGCTCAGCCTGAGTTTTCACCTTGGCAGAGCTGCAGGAATAAATTTGAGCCTCAAAACTCTGAAATGAGAAGAATCCTGGACCAAACAACGGCGGTCACGTGCTGGTGAGAAAAGGGTAATCAACACAAACAGTGAGCAAAGCAAAGCAATTACTGTAATTACCCCTCAAATTTGGTTTGGGGAGTAATGGGACCTAATGCCCAAATATGACGTTATTTTCTTGCATCAGCCTGGTGGTCCAGCCAGGGATATAAAAACCATTCCTGACTCAGGGAGCTTCCAGCGGGTCCTGTTGGCTTCTCCTCGGTGAACTGAGTAAGTTGGATTCTGATATAACTTCTTCCTAAAATAATAAAATGAGACTATTTTTTTTAAAAAAAATGTTTACGTTCAACTCAGCGCTGAATTTTGGATTCGTGTTCTGCCGGTCTGGAAAGCAATTCCATTTATTTTCATGGAATAATCAAAATAATTTTGATTATTCATCCAGAAGCGCAGCAGGATCAAAGTTTAAAAATGTATTTGCAATCTAGATAATATTAAAACCATTTAATTCCATTGCTTTATGGAAATTTAATGGATACAACCTTTAGATAACCTTAAAATACCTCAGCCAGCAACTTTCACTGGCAGGGCGGTTCTGCACTTGTGGCTTCCAATTTTTATCTGATTTTGGGCAGAGGTGGTGTGGAAATTTAGAGTTTTAGAGTTTTAGAAATATTGAGATGGGCAGAGCTGCAGTCGCCTGTGGATGAGGACACAACATCCCTGTGGATGTGGCACTACAAAATTCCTGGTTTTCCTATGCAGCAGATACGGGAATGACACAAAAAATGTCAACTTGGGAAGATGCTTTATGTGGTTTTGTTCTGTTTATGCAAAGCTTTGGTTTTATGCAAAGTGAGAATATTTGAATCTGCTTCGGATGTGTTGTGCTTTGTGTTTAGGTCTGGTTTTAAGTTATTCCTTTCCTCTGGTTTGGTCTCTGATCAGGGTCAGGTCAAGGACAGGGAATTCAGCGTTGTAGCAGATTTGAAGGGTGGGAAGCTCAGGAGAGCACCTGGATTAGGGTTTACATTTGGGTGAATTATGCACATTCAGGCATCGTGTTTAGAATGAAGAAAGAAAACAAAAATGGCTTGAGTCAAACTCAACCCCACCCAGGCTTCTCCAATACGCAGCTTAAATAAGAAATAATCACCTGGGCTGAGCCCAAAATATTCAATTTAATCTGCAACAACAGATTGAGCGGCTCCTTCACTCAGTGCTTTGAGGTGGAATTTGAGTATGGTTGAAATGACAACTTGAAATGGACTTTTGCGCTGTTTTCCAAATCCCCGCCCTTAAATTTATTTCAAAACCAGTAAGAAGAATTCAGCCCTGGTTTGGGAACAGTTTTAATCCCTCTGAAATTTAAATTTGGGCCAGCTGCTTTCAGGTTTTTGTTGTGCTTCAGTTTTTCCTCATGATCTTGCAAAAGGGTTTTATTGAATTTTCCGAGTGAGTTTTGTGCTCAATATCTGTGGCAAAGGCACCTGTTATGAACTGACAGCACTAAATCCATAATTATCGGTATCCTTTTGGATCAATTCCATCACAAGGATGATATTCCATGGATTTTTATCTTCTCAGCCCGGACTTTGTCCAAATTTGGTCCAGTAAAACCTCTCCTGTTTTCCATTCCTTCAGTGTTTTATGTGTTACCCTCATTTTACTGAGCTCCACCTCTGGAGCCCAAATTGCACAGGAGAAAACAGATTTTAATTAAACAACAGCCCCAAAGTGGTCATTTGGTGTCCTCAAGGAGGTGTTTTGGTGTCCCCAAAGAGGTGTTTAGTTGTTGTCCAAGAGGTGGCTTGGTGTTCCTGAAAGAGGTGGTTTGGGGTTCCAAAGAGGTGTTCTGGTGTCCCCAGAGAGGTGCTTTGGTGTCCCCGAAAGAGCTGGTTTGGTGTCCCCAAAAGAGCTGGTTTGGTGTCCACAAAAGAAGTGGATTGGTGTCCCCAGAGAGGTGTTTTGGTGTCCCCAAAAAAGGTGGTTTGGTGTCCCCAGGGAGATGTTTTGGTGTCCCCAGGGAGGTGTTTGAGATCTCAGGGCTCTGGAAAGTCACCAAGAAAAGCCAAGCCAAGTAAAGCAGGGTGGTTATCAACCCACCCACCACCTCGTGCCTTTCCAGGGGTTGACCCCATCCCTCCAGCTCCTTGGGACTGACATTTGTCCCCTCCTTTCAGGTCCAGCCAAGCCGCAAGATGTCCTGCGAGAAAACCGTGTGCGCCGAGCCCTGCCCCGAGCCGCGGGCCGCCGCCTGCAACGAGCCCTGCGTGGTGGCCTGTCCCGACTCGCGGGTCATCATCTTCCCGCCACCCGTGGTCGTCACCTTCCCGGGTCCCATCCTCACCACGTACCCGCAGGAGACCGTGGTGGGCTCCACCGAGTCGGCCGAGCTGGCCGGGGCTCTGGAGGCGGGCGTGCCCATCGGGACGGGCCAGAAGGGCCTGGAGTGCCTGGAGTCCTGCTGCGTGCCGCAGTTCGTGGCCAAGTGTGACCCCCCGTGTGTCACCCCGTGTGCCCCGCCCTGTGCCACCCCGTGCGCTGCTCCGTGCGCCACCAAATGTGCCCCGCCCTGTCCTCCGCCTTGTCCCCCGCCTTGTCCCCCACCTTGTCCCCAGCCTTGTGCCCCGCCCTGTGCCCCGCCCTGTGCCCCGCCCTGTGCCCCACCCTGTCCTCCACCCTGTCCTCCGCCCTGTCCCGCACCTTGTGCCACCAAGTGTGCCACCAAGTGCGCCCCGCCGTGCCCGGCGCCGTGCCCGGCTCCCTGTCCCACCAAGTGTGTGACCAAGTGCGTCCCCACCTGCACCACGCCCTGCGCCACGCCCTGTGCCACGCCCTGTGCCACGCCCTGTGCCACCAAGTGCGTCCCCGAGCGCTCCTACACCTTCTCCACCCGCTGGAAGCACCCGTGCCAGAGGGGCCTCTGCAAGAAGATCTGAGCGGTTTTGGAGGGAAAGAACCACGGAAAGGAACGAGGGAAGAAGCGAAGGAATACGGAATGTGTGACCCGAAGGCTGCCGGAGAGGGAAGCGCCGCTGGAAACCAGGACCACGCGTTTTGAGTCTAGGATAGAGCTTTAGTTTAGTTCAGGCTTTTCTTTCTTCTTGGGGCTTTGCCTCTTCTGTCTGTGCTTTGGACTTTCTCTGCCCAGTTCGACACCGAGCGTGGATCGGAACCGAGGGATTTGGGGAATGGTGGGGATTGGAAGGTCTCAGCAAGTGTCAGGGGAGGGGGTGTCGGGCTGGAAGGGGTCAGGTTAAAGCAGTTGATCACAATTTTGGGTGATTTGGGGTGATTTGGGGTGATTTTGGGTCTTTTCTGGGAGTCGGCTCCTCCTTGTCTGCATTATTCTCTCTTCAAATGTTCGACTCCACTTTGCATTCCCATTAAAATGCTGCTGCATCAAATTCGTTCTGAATTCCCTTTTTCCTCTGCTCCTTGGTCTCTCTTGGGGACACTCAGCCTTGGATAGAGGGACAGGTGACATCCAGGCTCTTCCTGGACTGCTCCAAACTTGACTAAAGGTAAAATTCAGGGTTACATTTCTGGGATGAGAGATTTTATCCCTAAAATAAACCCTGGCTCTGCATTTTCTGGGATAAAATATTTTATTCCTAAAAAATCCTGGCTCTGCATTTTCTGGGATAAAATATTTTATTCCTAAAAAACCTGGCCCTGCATTTTCCAAGATAAAACCTTCAGATTGAAGCAAAACGGGAATTCTTAGTGTCCTGCTCATACCCAGCTCTGTTTGGGGATTTTCTTCCCTCTAAACAAAGGGAACTGAGCCAAACCCAAGCTTTTTTTTCCCCACATTTCTGCATCCAAACTTTCCTGAACTGCTTTTCCAAGGACTCCTCTCCACCTCTCGTCCCAGGGAGGGACCTGGAGCTCCAAATTCCAGGAGTCGGTGCCAGCAGCGGATCCCTCCGGGCAGTTTGGGATGCCAGGCGTGTCCTGCTCATCCCATTCCGAGCCATTCCGGGCGCTGTTTTTATCCTAAAGACCATGTTCGGTTCGTTCTTCCCTAATGGCCACGTTGGGGCTGGAATTCCGGGTCATTCCCCGCAATTACCCCCGCCCCAAAATATCCCAGGGCTTCCGCACAACAAAGGGAGCCAGAACGCTTCCCAAACACTCCCAGGCTGGATTACGCCTGGACCTGGAATGTTAATTTTGTGTTAATTAATCAGCTCTTATTTGGGTTACGTGCCCTAAAACTGGAATAATCGATTTGAGAAAAAAAAAAAAGAAAAAAAAAAGAAAAAATAAGGAAAAAGAAAAGAAAAAAAAGCAAGAAAGTTGTGGCCCCTGATGAAAACTTCCCGCGGGTTTGGTTCCAAGGATGAGGGGCTGAATTGTGAGAAAAGTGGAAATTCTGGCGGGAATTCGGGATATTAAAGGTGTCCCTGTTAATTTTGTGTTGTTGTGAGTGCCGGTTCTGCTTCTCGTGTCCATTAAAAACCATTTTCTGCACCACCCTGCCCTGGGGTTATTCCACCTCTCTCTTCCTCCTGGGATTCCTCATTTCTCTCCCAGATGCTCCGTTTGATTTCCAGGAATAGCCCATGGTGGTTTCCTCCCAGCCACAAATTCTGGGTAATTTTGGAAAATGGGAATTTGGGCCCTTCAGTGTCAGAAAAAAAATCAAATTTCCAGGGGATAATGAAATTTTAATGACATTAATCTCGCTGACAAGTCCCGGCCGTGCCCGAGATCTCCTCCCAGTGGTTCCCCGCATTGCCGCGGGATGTTTTTATAAATCCTCTGGGTTTCTCTTCATCGTCTCTGCCAGAAAAAATTAAAAATAAAAACCATCAGCGGAGCCTCCCGTGATTCCCCGTCTGGCGTGGAAGGGGCGGGCCTGGAAAGAGCAAGAGGAAAGGTGATTATTGTTAATTAATACTTAATAAAGTGGAGTTTTCTGGATTTTCTGCGGGCTCAGCAGCTCCTGGGGGAAGTCTGGGGAGGGTGCGGGGTCCTGAGTCAGGAGTGACCATGGGAGAGGCAAAAGATCTCTGTCAAAAACATCTCCAAATTCCTGAATCATTGTTTGCCCTTCTTCATCTTCCCCCCAAAACCTTCCTCCTCCTCCTCCTCAGGGGCTGGGAATGATCCCTGGATTTCTGCGTCGCTCCTTCCTTGGAAATCGCGTTTCCCCCATGGTGGCACCGGCTGGAGCTGCTGCCAAAACAATTTAATTTTAATTTAAATTTTAATCTCGGCGCACTCTGATCTCGGGACGATGCCAAACCCTTGTTTTTCACATCCAACCCCTCGTTTTCCCGGCACCCCGAGGGAATTGGGCAATTTTTGGGGCCGATTTCCTCACGGGGATTATTAAAAAGTCTGAGGTGAAATCCCAGCCCCGGCTGTTGATTCAGAGGGGAAGGAGATCCAGGGAGGAGCCCCAGGCCTCGCTCCTTTCATCTCCTGCGCCGGCTCTGAGCCAGGAATTTTTTGTTTGGAGAAACAAAAACAGGAGATGGAGAGGCCGGGATATTGAATTGAGGGATTTTGGTACAATTTGGGGGGAAAAAAAATCGATATGGAAGCTCACAGCAAAATAAATCTTCAGCTCCGGAGTTGTGCCAAGGGTGGGAATCGCCCTCCCTGTCTGACATCCCAAAATCTCCGGGATTTAAAGGAGAGCCAGGTGGAGTTTTGGGAGAAACAATGATCACAAATACCTGGATTGAGAGACAAAAGCGAAAAAAGCAAAAGGCATTTGAGGGACAATGGGGACAAAGAGGACAGGAGTGGTTCCCTTCCCCCGGCCCGAAGTGAGGCTCTATAAAAGCTCCTGCAGAGAGGTTTAAAATCATTTTTCTGCCATTCTCGTCCCATCTCCTGCTGTGCCACCGCGTAAGTCAGATCTGGGGGGTCGGGCAGGGTTTGAGCTCGGAAATTGTAAAAATTGTGAATTTTTGCCTCTAAAAATTCACATGGAGTGGTGGGAGATGGTTCATGATTTGGGAACAGAACAGTTTGAAATAAATGGGGTAAAATTTGTGTTAATAAAATAAAATGGCATTAATTCAGAGATTAATTTAATAAATGAATATAAGAAATAGGAATATAGGAAATATTCGTATTATAAATATGAAAATTGAAAAGATTAATAATAGAAATAGGAATATTGAAAAGAATATTTGAATGGATGGATGGATGAATGAATATTGGAAATACGAACACTGGAAATACCAATATTGAAAAGATGAATTTTAAAATAATGAATATTTTAAATATGAAGATAAAGAAATATGCCTATTCAAAATGTGAATGTTGGAACTATGAGCACTGAAAATACTGAAATTCAAAATGTGAATATTGGGATATATGAACACTGGCAACATGAGTATTCGAATAAATAAATAAATAAATAAACAAACAAGGGTAATAATAAATTATGAATAAACAGCGAATGATAAAAATAAATAAAATTAATAAATAAATATTATAATTAATAAATATAAGTAATAAAAGAAATAATAAATAATAACTATATCTATAAATATAAATAACAATATAAATAACAAAATATTATAAATGATAAACGATAAATGATAGATGATAGATGATAAATGATAAATGAAAAATGATAAATGATAAATGATAAATGATAAATGATAAATGATAAATGATAAATGATAAATGATAAATGATAAATGATAAATGATAAATGATAAATGAAGGTTGCCCTTTGCTCTGTCCCCTCACGTTGTCCCCTCTCTGTCACCCCCAGCCCCACCATGTCCTCCCAGCAGCTCTGTGCCGTCTCCTGTCCCCAGCCCTGTGCCAGCGCCTTGAGCCAGCCCTGTGTCACCACCTGCGGGGACTCCCGGGCCGTCATCCACCCCCCGCCCGTGGTCATCACCTTCCCGGGGCCCATCCTCAGCTCCTGCCCGCAGGAGAGCATCGTGGGCTCCCCATTCCCATTGGGAATGGGAAATTCCTTCGAGCTGGGAGGTGTCTCCTCCTCCTCCTCCTTCTATCCCGGAATTCCCTTCCCCTCTTACCCCCCAAAACCCTTCCCCTCCCACCCCCAAAAACCTTTCCCTTCCCACCCCCAAAAACCTTTCCCTTCCCACCCCCAAAAACCTTTCCCGTCCCACCCCCAAAAACCTTTCCCCTCTGACCCCCAAAAACCTTTCCCTTCCCGTCCCCAAAAACCCTTCCCGTCCCACCCCGAAAAACCCTTCCCAACCTACCCTGAAAAACCCTTCCCAACCTACCCTGAAAAACCCTTCCCATCCCACCCTGAAAAACCCTTCCCAACCTACCCTGAAAGGCCCTTTCCGTCTCACCCCCAAGATCCCTTCCCGTCCCACCCCGAAAAACCCTTCCCTTCCCACCCCCACCGTCCCAAGCCCGGCAAAGGATCCCCGCGTGACCAAAAGCAGCAGAACGAGAAATAAATCCACAAATTGTGAGAGAGGGGAGGGCTCCGAGAGGGGCCAGGGCTGCTCCTTCATCCCGGGAATGACTCCAGGAACGATCCCAGGAACAATCCCAGGACTGAACCCAGGAATGATCCAGGAATGACCCCAGGAACGATCCCAGGACTGATCCCAGGAACGATCCAGGAACGATCCAGGAACGACCCCAGGAATGATCCCAGGAGCAATCCCAGCCCAGTGATTCCCTCTGGATCAGATCCCCACTCACAATTCCCATCGATTCTGCTTTGCTGTGAATTTGCCCGAATTTCCCTGGATTTCCCTCTGAATTCCCCTGGATTTTCCTCTGAATTCCCCTGGAATTCCCTCTGAATTCCCCTGGAATTCCTTGTGGTGCTGCTGTCGCGGGATGAATCCCATTGCTTGGCCCCAATAAAATCCCTTCTGCATCATGATTTGGAGTTTTCTGTTGGGGTGGGATGAGCTCTTGAAGCATTTCTGGAGTGGACACGTAAATTTTTGATGGAATATTTTGTCCCACCTGGTTCCCTGGGAAGGTGAAATGGGAATTTTCCGATGGGTGAATCCATAAAAACATTCCCTGGAGGAGCCAAACCCTCCTCCCAAGATCTGCAGGATGGTTTGATCTCATGGGCTTGCAGAGGTTTTATAAAAAAGAGAAGAAATCCAAGAGATATGAATGCAAACACAGAAGTTTATTGGGATAAAAGCAGGCAAACAATTCGGGGTTGGAGGACGGAAGAGGCAAATTTGGGGAAACATGACATTAAAAACAGGAAAGAGGAGAGGAAGAGCAGCTCCCAGGGGTGCTGAGGAGATCCCAGGGGTGCTGAGGAGATCCCAGGGGTGCTGAGGGCTTTGCATGGATGCTGAGCATTTCCCATGGATTCTGAGCAGCTCCCATGGGTCCTGAACAATTCCCATAGATCCTGAACATTTTCCATGGATTCTGAGAAGTTCCCACAGGTTCTGAACAATTCCCATGGATTCTGAGCAGTTCCCATTGGTCCTGAACATTTTCCATGGATTCTGAGCAGTTCCCATGAATCCTGAACATTTTCCATGGATTCTGAACATTTCCCATGGATTCTGAGCAGTTCCCACAGGTTCTAAACAATTCCCATGGATTCTGAGCAGTTTCCCATGGATCCTGAGCAGTTCCCACAGGTTCTAAACAATTCCCATGGATTCTGAGCAGTTTCCATGGATCCTGAACATTTCCCATGGATTCTGAGCAGTTCCCATGAATCCTGAACACTTTCCATGGATTCTGAACATTTCCCATGGATTCTGAACACTTTCCATGGATTCTGAACATTTCCCATGGATTCTGAGCAGTTCCCATGGGTTCTGAGCAGTTCCCACAGGTTCTAAACAATTCCCATGGGTTCTGGGCAGTTCCCATTGGTCCTGAACATTTCCCATGGATTCTAACTAGTTCCCATGAATCCTGAACACTTTCCATAGATTCTGAACATTTCCCATGGATTCTGAGCAGTTTCCATGGATCCTGAGCAGTTCCCATGGATTCTGAGCAGTTCACACAGGTTCTAAACATTTCCCATGGATTCTGAGCAGTTTCCATGGATCCTGAACATTTCCCATGGATTCTGAGCAGTTTCCATGGATCCTGAGCAGTTCCCACAGGTTCTAAACAATTCCCATGGATTCTGAGCAGTTCCCATGGATCCTGAACATTTCCCATGGATTCTGAGCAGTTCACACAGGTTCTAAACAATTCCCATGGATTCTGAGCAGTTCCCATGGATCCTGAACATTTCCCATGGATTCACAGCATCTCCCAGCCCCACAGAGCCCTGTGCCCCCACTCAGCCCCTGCCCCAGCTCCTGCTGCCTCTCCCCCAGGTTTCCCCATCCCTCTCCCGGCTCAGCAGGGCCCGCAGCCCCCGGAGCGCTGGCTCCAGGCGCTCCTGGAGGAGGAGAAGAATCCTCCATAGACCAGAGAACCCTGCAGGCCCCCGGGGCGCTCCATCCCCGCCGGGAGCGCCGAGCCCACGATGCTCTCCTGCGGGCAGGAGCTGAGGATGGGCCCCGGGAAGGTGATGACCACGGGCGGCGGGTGGATGATGGCCCGGGAGTCCCCGCAGGAGGTGACACAGGGCTGGTTCCAGGTGTCGGCGCAGGGCTGCGGGCAGGACACGGCGCAGGGCGCGGAGCAGCGGGAGCTGAGCTGGCTGGAGAAGGACATGGCGGCAGGAGAGAGCTGGAGCTGCAGGGGAAAGGGAGGGAGAGGAGGAGGCAGCGTTGGAAATCAGCACAGCACAGCCGCTGCTCGGATCTTTCTCTCTTTCCTTTCTCTCCGTCCCTCTGCTCCTCCCTCCTTCTCTCCTTCCTTCCCTCCCTCAAAAAACTCTCCAAAGTCTCATAAGATTTTTCTCTTTCTCTCTTCTCCCTGTCCCTCTCTCCTTCTCCCTCCATCCCTCCTTCCCAAGCACCTGCTCTAGAAAAACTCAGATTTTCCCCTCTTTTTCCACTTCTCCCTGTCCTTCTCTCCTTCTCCCTCCATCCCTCCCTCCCTCCCTCCCATGTGGCTCCTCTGTTCAAAATCAGATTTTCCTCTCTTTCCCCCCATCCCTCTCTCTCTTCTCCTGCCTCTTTCCCTCCCTTCCAGGCATCTCCTCTCCCAAAGATCAGATTTTTCCTCTTTTCCCCTTATTCCTATCCTTTCCTTTTCCCTTATCCCTGTCCTTCTCTCCTCTCTCCCTCCCAAGCACCTGCTCAGGAAAATCTCCGATTTTTCTCCCTATTTCCCTTCCCCCTGTCCTTCTCCTTCTCCTTTCATCCCTCCTTCCCAAACAGTTCCTCTCCAAAATCTCAGATTTTTCCCTCTTTTTCTCTTCTCCCTGTTCCTCTCTCCCTCCTTCCCAAGTAACCCCCTCTCCAAAATCTCAGATTTTCTTTTCTTTTTCCCTTTTCCCTCTCCCTTTCCCTCCTTTCCTCCTCAGGGCTCTCCCAGTCTCCCCAAGAAGCGATCCCCACCCCGACCACCCCCAAAGCATCCCCCAGACTCACTCAGAACCCGAAGAGGAGAAGCCCGAGGAGCTGAAATCTCAGGAATCCGGAGCTGGGATGGGAGGAATTGGGAGCCGGGAGCTTTTTATCCCATCCCGGGATTGCCCGAGGGGGTTGAGCCATCCCCGAAGTTTCCCAACCCTCGGGAGGCGATCCCTGCCCGGGCTCGGGTTGTTTTATCCACCTCAAAGCAATTATCAGTTTCTCCCAACACCCTTCCAGTTTCTTCCTTGAGTTTTTTTGGAAGCGGTTTCGCTTCCTGCAGCGTTTTTGCTGATTTTGCAAAGTTGGGAAAATTGTTGAGGAATTAAGTTTTTTTGTGATGGAATTGCTCCATAGGCAGGAGCAGCTTCCATAGACCAGCCTGGCCTTGGACAATTCCAGGGCTGGGAAAATCATGGAATTCCCTGGGCCAGACCCTCACAGGGAGTAATTCCAACCCAAAATCCCACCCAAATCCCCCTGCCCCATTCCCGGTGTCCTGTCCCTGCAGTTCCTGAGGAAAACTCCCTCTCCAGCTTCCCTGGAGCCCCTGCAGGTCCTGGAGGGGCTCTGGGGTCTCCACATTCCCAACATTCCCAACATTCCCAACATTCCTAGCCTGGATCCATCAGGGAGAGGCTCCAGTCCCCTGAACAACTTCACAGCTTGGGGACACCAGAACCGGGCACGGAATTCCTGGTGGGATCTCACCAGAGCCATCCCATCAGAGCCAAGGGGAAGAATCAAACACCAGGACCCAAAAGGAAGAATTTTAGGGTTCATTTGGGTTGATCCCACTGGATTTCTCCTTCTGCCCTTTTAGGAGGATGGGGAGGTTTCAGACAGGGATTTCCAGCAACTCCTGGGGGTTGTGGCTCCACAATTTCTCCTTCCCTGGTTTTTCCTCATCCCGGTTTTGGTTTGGGTGAATCCTCTTAACTGTAAATTCTGAGGGCTGGGAAAACCCAGGGAAACCCCAGGAAAGGCTCCCTCAGGCTTCCTACCCTAAGAGTTACCAATGGAAAAAATGAAACAAAATTGACATTTTGGGACAGAATTTTCAGGGCCACTCAAATCCGCACTGTTCAGTTTATAGCTCCATAAAGGGGATGGATTCTGGGGGGGGAAAATCTCATTTCTTGAGGAAATTTGGGAATAATGTTGGGTATGGAAAATGGAGACACAGCAGGAAATGCAATCCATGAATGACTGGAGAGGGGGAAATCTGAAGAACAAATCTGCTGAAGTTGCAGCCAGACCTCTGCCTCAGCTGCACCCGGACATTCCCAGGTTTTCCAGGGGTGATGCAGGATCCCCTCCCTGACCTGGCTCACCCCAATCCATGAATCCTCCTCCCTCAGCAGTGCTGATCCCACAGATACCCTAAAAAATGGACGTGGATTTCTCCTGGAAAACTCCGAGGACATTTAATGAAACTGGGAGCATTGACCAGGAGGATGGGAAGGAGCTCTTCCCATTCCCAAATTCCACAGGAAGGTGTCTGTGGATGAACGTGCCTCGAGTCGGAGTCACCGGAGTCACTGTGGGTCAATAATGGCAGAAATTGCACAATTTTTCCTCGGAAAAAGCGGGGTGGGATCCGAGCTATGTCAGCACCTCGTGTTGATGGATCAAGCTCTGAGCAATCGTGAGGCAATCCCAGAAGTAGGAAAAAAAGCAACAAGGAAAATTAAGAAAAATAAATCATTACTGTGCCTGAGTAATGCCGTGGATGTAACAACAACAGTAATAATTGCTGAGCGAAATAATCGCTTTATCTGGGCCATGAGAGGTGGAGGGAATTTTTCTTGGATCATTCATCAGCCGTGGTTGTTTCAGCTCCAGCTGATTGCCCAAGAAATGGTATAAAAACCCTCTCAGCTCTGAGCTGCTCCAGCAAACCCTCCCGACTCGCTCCAAGCTCCGCAGGGGTAAGTCCGAGCCTGGAATTGTTCCTGGAACTGTCGGGATCTGAACTGAGCTTTGGTGGGATCCAGAACTGTGGGGCCAGCAGGGCCAGAGCAGGGATTGGGGTTTAGTGCTCATTTTGGGGGTTACTGTGAATTTTGGGATCTACTGTTCATTTTGGGGTTTACTGTTCATTTTGAGGTTTATTGTTAATTTGGGATTTGCTATTCATTTTGGGGTTTACTGTTCGTTTTGAGGTTTACTGTTAATTTGGGATTTATTGTTCATTTTGGGGTTTACTGTTCATTTTGAGGTTTACTGTTAATTTGGGATTTGCTGTTCATTTTGGGGTTTACTGTTAATTTGGGGGTTACTGTTAATTTGGGGGTTACTATTAATTTGGGGATTACTGTTCATTTTGGGATTTATGGTTAATTTTGGGACTCCTGGTTAATTTTGGGGGTTATTGTTAGTTTTGGGATTTACTGTTCATCTTGGGGTTTACTGTTTATTTTGAAGGTTATTGTTAATTTGGGATTTACCGTTCATTTTGGGGTTTACTGTTTATTTTGGAGGTTACTGTTAATTTGGGGGTTACTGTTAATTTGGGGGTTACTGTTCATTTGGGGATTACTGTTCATTTTGGGATTTATGGTTAATTTTGGGACTTCTGGTTAATTTTGGGGGTTATTGTTAATTTTGGGATTTACTGTTCATTTTGGGGGTTACTGTTAATTTGGGGTTTACTGTTAATTACTGTTAATTTGGGGGTATTTTTGTGTCAAAATGACTCCATAATGAAGAGTCAGGAGGCACAGGCGACAAGGACATGCAAAGATGGAAAACCCCAAATTTTGAACCTCTTTGTGACCTTTTTGCCGTCTGCTCTTTCTCCTCCCAGCCCAGCTTCCATTCAATCGGTCTCTGACCTTCCTGCTGCCTCTCCTTCGTGGTTCCAGACCCATCCTCGATCCCAGAAGATGTTTTCCTACAGACAGAGCTCCAGCTCCCGCTGCCTGACCCCCTGTGGCATCTCCTGCCCCCAGCCCTGTGCTGACACCTGGAACCAGCCCTGTGTCACCTCCTGTGGGGACTCCAGGGCTGTCATCCACCCTCCGCCCGTGGTCATCACCTTCCCGGGGCCCATCCTCAGCTCCTGCCCCCAGGAGAGCATCGTGGGCTCCTCAGCACCCTCAAACTTCCTGGGATCTGGAAACTTCCTGGGATCCGGGGGTTCCTATGGCTCCTACAATTACGGGAGGTCCTACTCTTCATACGGATCCTCTGGCAGCTGCAGACCCTGCTGAACATCTCAGGAATGAGCGGGAAGGAGCCAAGAGTCACCACGGAGCATCCACAAATCCTGGAAGATCCTGGAGCATCCCAAACCCCAAATCCTGGCACTTCCCGAGGCATCCTCAGCCCCAAACCCCAGCAGATCCCAGAGCATCCTCAGCCCCAAATGCCTGCAGATGCCAGAGCATTCTCAACCTCAAATCCTTGCAAATTCCAGAGCATTCTCAGCCCCAAATCCCTGCAGATCCCAGAGCATTCTCAACCTCAAATCCCAGCAGATCCCGGAGCATCCTCAGCTTCGCACTTTTATGTAAATTCCCTTTTCTTTTTCTTTTTCTTTTTCTTTCTTTTTCTTTTTCCCGACCTCGGAATGGTCCCATCCATGATCCCTGCCTGGCTGAAAGTGGGATGAGGTCGTGTCACCTTCCCACGCCCAAAAACCCAGGACTCATCCCCTTGGAATGCCCAGCCCTGGAGCGATTCTTTCCTTCATTTGTCCCGGGGTTTTCCATCCTCACCGCGATATTTCGCTTCCTCCTTTCTCATTAAACCATTGTGCATCAAAATCCAGAGTTTTCCTGTGGTTTTTATCCATAATTTTGGGGGTTTTCTGCCAGTCTGGGTGAGTGCGGCGGCTTCTGGTGCCTTTCCACACCCGGAAGGTGCCCAGGTCCTTTCGGCGGTGACACAAAGTCATTCCGAGAGGGATAAAGAGGTTTTGGAACTCTCCCAATCCCGTTCAGATCTTCCCTCAGGGCAGGCGTGGCTGTTCCCTGTTCCCAAAGAAAGTCAAACACGGGTGACTCGGATTATTTGTGTCTCAATGCCTGCCCCGGGCTCCGATGTAATTACATCCCCGCACGGTAATTTCACAGTTTTTAAAATTGTTTAAAAACAGCCTGAGGGGAAAAACTTTCCTTGGAAAACTTCCCTTGAAAATTCCCGCAGGAATTTTTTTACCTGAAAGGCAATTTTTTTTTTGTGGAATTCTGTGAGCTCCTTGAATTTTCCCATAAATAAATTAAAATAAATTATGGAATTGTTAAAGTGTTCCCTGCAGAGCAACTCGCTCTCCCCTGGGAGAGTGGGGAAATTCTCTTTTCCAGGGAATTTCTGGCTGCCCCCATCCCTGGAATTGTCCAAGAACGAGTGAGAACAACCTGGGATGTGGGAAGGGGTCCCTGCCCATAAATCAAAGACCTTCAAGGTCCCTTCCAACCCAAACCATTTTCTGGTTCTATGAAACCCCAAAGGACAGTTCTTTAATCTTTAATTCCTTCATTCTCCCTGGGCTTGGAAGGAAAAGAAAGAAACACAGGAGAAAGATCCAAAAATGGCTCAAAATTTTGGGGTTTTCTCCTCTTTTCTCCATCTCTCTTTTGGAGCAGCCTCTGGTCCTGTAACCCATAATTAGGGAGATAATTTGATAAAAAAATCATCATTTTCTGGCCACTGTAGCACTGAGATGTGTCCGTGGCAATTCCTGAAGTTCTCGGGCACAATTTGAAGAAAAACAGAACAGAAAAATTCCGATGGCAGCAACTGAGGCTCCTGATCCACCTGCCGCCCAAAAAGGGAATTCCTGGGAATGAGGAGAAAACTCCGAGGATGAGAAAAACTCTGCTCTGAACCCCAGAGGTCACTGTACCCTTGTCTTACCCAGTGTGCAGTCCCGGGACAAGGGCAGAGCTGTTAATTGAGATGCAATCAGCAGCTGACTCATTAAAGGCGTTGCAAACCCCGAATCCCAGCTTGGAGCAGATCCCGATGGCAATTAAACCTTTTGTGTTTGATTTCCAGACTTTATTTAATGGGTTAAATGTTCATTTAGTGGTTTTTCTGTTCTCTGGGCTGGCAAAATCTTTATTTAATGGTTTTTTAGGTGCTGCAGACTGGCAAAATCTTTATTTAATGGGATTTTAGGTGCTCCGGGCTGGCAATTTCCCTTCAGGCACAAAGGCCCAGAGATGTCGTGGGATTGGCAAATGGAGGATTTGCCATTTTTCTCATTTTGCAATTGGAGGAGCTGCGCTTCCAATTTTTCAGGTGTTTTAAATGAAATTCTCTCTCAGGCACACTCCTTAAGAAAATATTTTTTTAGCTCATTCCCTCCTTTTTAAATTTTTTTTTTATTTAATTAAATAGGAATGTCTGGAATCTTTGATTTTTGGTGAGTTCAAGGGGCTTTGAGCAACCTCATCTAGTGAGAGAAAACCAGAGAGGTTGGACTGGATGACCTTTGGACCTGCCTGTGACCAGATCAGTGGGTGAAGGGAAAAAACGGGGGAAAAGGGGAAAAAGGGGAAAAAAGGAAAAACCAGGAGGCTGCCGTGTGATGCAACAAAGTTTTATTGAGCAAGAAATGCCCCTTTGCAAAGCCACAGATCACAGAAGGCGGAAAATCAATTCCTGCACAATTTTGGGGAAAATCCATTCTCAGACAATTTCGGGGGAAATCAATTCCTGGACAATTTTGGGGAAAAATCCATTCCCGGATAATTTCGGGGAAAGTCCAACCAAAGTCCTGCTCCGAGATGTCCTCAGCCGGCTTCTCCTGGCTGTTGTCCGAGGATATTGGTCATTGTGGGTGAAATCCATAGGGAATGGGATGTCCCATGCTGGTCCAATAAACTGGGAATGCTGGAACAAGGAATGGGCTGTCCCATGTTGGTCCAGTACATTGGGAATGGGCTGTCCCACATCAGTCCAATAAATTGGGAATGCTGGAACAGGGAATAGGCTCTTCCATGCTGGTCCAATAAATTGGGAATGCTGGAACAGGGAATGGGCTGTCCTATGCTGGTCCAATAAATTGGGAATGCTGGAACAAGGAATGGGCTCTTCCATGCTGGTCCAATAAATTGGGAATGCTGGAAAAAGGAATGGGCTCTTCCATGCTGGTCCAATAAATTGGGAATGCCAGAGCAGAGAATGGGCTGTCCCATGATGGTCCAATACATTGGGAATGGGCTGTCCCACATCAGTTCTGATAAATCAGGAATGGGCTGTCCCACGCTGGTCCAATAAATCAGGAATGGGGTGTCCCACATCAGCCTGATAAATCAGGAATGCCGGAACAGGCAGCGAGAGCAAACAATGAGGAGGCGCCGAACAAGAAGTAGGAGAAAGATTGGGAATGCGAAGAGGGTCACGGAAATGCCGACCCCTCACACTCATGGCCGTGGATTTGGGCATTGCTGGGATTCCCTGGAGACTCCCATGTCCTCAGCAGGGCCCACAGGAGCCGCGGAAGAGGCGGCTGAAGCGGCGTGACGTGGATGGGCCGCAGGAGCCGCCGGCCAGCGCTGAGATCCCGTATCCAGAGCGAGCGCCGTATCCTGGGAAAGCCGCGGAGCTGTACAGACTCCCAAAACCCTGGGAGCCACCAAAAACCGGGGCTCCAGCAGATCCCACCACGGCCTGCTGAGGGAAGGAGCTGAGGATGGGGCCGGGGAAGGTGACCACCACCGGGGGAGGCTGGATGAGGGCGGTGGAGTCCGGACACTGCCGGACGCACGGCTCGTTGCAGCTGTTGGCCACGGGCTGTGGGCAGGAGATGCCGCCCATGGTGGGGCAGAGGTCGTAGCAGGACATTTCCTGGCTGGGGCGGAGGGTCCTGGAAGGCAGAGAAGGAGATGCTGAAAACTGAGGAGCTGTGGAAGGGGTAGGTGGGGGTTTGGGGGAGCTGGGAAATGGGGGAAGACATCCCCGGGGGAAAAATTGGGGTGGGATAGGAGCAGGTTTGGGGTTGGGATGGGATGGGAGATGGAAATGGGATGGAGATGGAAGTGGGATGGGATGGGATGGGATGGGATGGGATGGGATGGGATGGGATGGGATGGGATGGGATGGAGATGGAGATGGAGATGGAGATGGAGATGGAGATGGAGATGGAGATGGAGATGGAGATGGAGATGGAGATGGAGATGGGAATGGGAATGGGAATGGGAATGGGATGGAGATGTGACGGCATTGGACATGGAATGGAGATGGAAATGGGATGGAGATGGAAGTGGGATGGGATGGGATGAGATGGAGATGCAGATGGAGATGGAGATGGGAATGGGAATGGAAATAGGATGGAGATGCGACGGCATTGGAAATGGAATGGAGATGGAAATGGGATGAAGCAGAGTGAAACAGGATGGAGACAGGATAGGAAAGAATGGAGTGGGATGGACATGGGAGAGGAGGGAGATGGGATGGGGTTGAGGTGGGATGGAGACGGGATGGAAGGAGCACAGTTCCTTCATCAGATAAAAATATGGATTTAAAACATTTTTCCACCTGGATATCAGGGCATAAAAGCCTTCAGTTTAATGTTTTTTTCCCATTAAAAATTAGAAATATTATTTTATTCACTGGGTCAGAACACAAGTCTACTCTTCTCGTTTTTGACTGTGGTGAAAATAACTAAATATTTTTATATTTTTATTTATATAAATGTCTGTAATTAAAATAGAATGCTTTCTTCAGCTGGATAGCTCAGGACATGGACAAATTTCCCTGATTCAGCCGTGGACTGAAATCCAGGAAAATTCAACATTTTAAAGCTTGTGCCATCCTGAATTTTCATTCTGCTGTCAGTCCAAGAATAGCCAAATACAAAAAACAGGAAAAAAAATCCCAAATAAAAAATGCCTAGCATGGATTTGACTCCTAAAGCCTTGCAGTAAAATACTTGTCAGGATACTGCAAAAATGAAAATTTAAAGGATAAAAAGAACACAGGAAAAATAAAGCCCTGAAAATTAATGTAACAGTTGCAAACAGCAACTGGAATAAAAAAATCAGCAAGCAAAGGCATTTTGGAGCTGGGAGAGGAATGAAAAGGCATCGGACTTACCTGATGGAGAGGAGAAAAGCAGGGCAATGATGGAAAAGCTCCGCAGAGCTTCTGCTTTTATACAAAGCCTGGGATGCCCCGGGGCTGAACACGCCGAGCCCGGGAGCCGCCGCCTCGGACGAGCCCACATCACTCCCCAAAGTGACGAAACTCCCCTGGCTTTGCAAAACCACCCTGAACCTCTGCCCAGCACATTCCAGCTGCCGGCTCCCTTTCATCTCGGATCCTGACGGAGCAGCTCCATCCCTCCCAGCGGGAATTAAATCCCATTTGCTGAGCCCTTCCTTCATTATCTTCATTAATGACTTTTAATCAGAGTCAGAACCTGCTGCCGTGCACAGGTTTGGGATTTGCGGCTCCGGATCTTGGCTCTCGTCACTTCTGCTCCCAGATTTTGCAATGGAATGCTTGGAGAGGTGCAAGAAGCCTCCCGGTGGGTTTTGCACCTGCAGCCACAAACCTCAGGTCATTGTGGGAACCATGGATTTGCTCCATGGGAACTCCCAATTTTCCTCAATGCAGAAAACACAATATTTTACTACCTAAAACAGGATTTAAATCAAAGTTTGGTTGGTTTGTTTTGGTTGTTTTTGTTGAGTTTTCTTTTTTTTTCTGGACGGATATTAGTGTTTTTTTCCACAGATGAACATTGCCAGGTCCCACCTCAAACCTCATCATTTGCTGTGGATGAGTTATTAAATAAACACATTCCTACCAAAGTTACACTGAAATTGGGAGGTTCTTTCCTCCAAACTTCAGGATGTCCCCAGGGGATTACAGGAATAATTTTCCCCAAAAGGTGTCCAAATATTTTTGGGGTGTGTTTTTAAGCAATTCCCAAACCCTCCTTAATAGTTTATACATGAAATGAGGTGTGACAATTGCAATATAAATATGTGGTTGTGTTCTAACAGCCCAGCATTTTGAAATGTAATTAAAATTAGTCTTACAATTATTATTAAAAATAAAAAATAAACATTAAAAAAAATTGTCCGAGTGAACTCTTTCTGTTCCCTTCACCACCTCACGGCTTCTCACCTCAGTGGATTTTCTCATCTAATTTAAATTTTCATTTATTTGGGTGAGTTTCTTCTTCAGTGCTAAAGTTTTAACTCACATTTTCTCTGTAGCCTGAACATCTGCGAGACAAAACACAGATCTGGATGGTTTAAAAAATATCTGTCATTTCCTCTGAAAAGTTCTGAATGGTTTTGTCGAAATCCAGATTCCAACAACACATAAAAGCTGCTGATTTCACAAGGAAGGCACTGAGGTTTTCATCAATTTTTTATCTACCATGGGTGAAGAAGAAAGAAAAAAATCTTGCACCTTCAAGCAGATGAAAATGACGATTAACACCTGAGCCAGCATCATTATGCCAGCTAATGAGAGGAGAATAAATGAAGCAGCAGAATCCGCGCCGTCATTCTGAATGTGTTTCATGGAACGTTACCAGGTGTGAATCTCGGCCAATTAAAGTGCTGAGATGAAAGAAATCTTTGGGTTGTAATTTGCATTTCGTGCAGCGTCAGAATTTGAATCAACTCATGAACAGAAATATTGAGCAAAACACTTTCGTCACCGCGAGGTGACCCAGGTGTGACAAACACGCTAATGGGAGCCTCGCGATCTGCAGCAGCTCACGGGACGGATCCAAAGCCCCTCCTCGAAACTGCCTGGAGTTTCACAGAATCCCAGAGTTATTTTAGTTGGGAAAGAGCTCCGAGGTCACCGAGTCCAGCTGGGACCACCCTCACCTGGTCATCCAGACCAATGCGCAGGAATTCTTTGGACACTGCCGGGGGTGGCCACTCCAACCCTCCCTGGGCAGCCCCTTCCAAAGCCTTTTCAGGAAGAATTTCCTCAAATTTCCAGCTCAAGGCCGTTCCTTCTTGTCCTGGCCCTGTTCCCTGGGATCAGATCCCAAATCCCCTCTGGCAGATCCCAAATTCCCCCTGGATCTCCCTTTTCTCCAGTCTTTGCCCCAAACCAGCTCCCTCAGGGTTCTCCATTCCCTTTTCCAGCTGCTCCAGCCCTGTTCCCATCCCGGGACATCCTCCAGCTCCTCAATGTCCCCCTTGACACGAGGGCCCCAGAGCTGGACACCGAATTTTCCCATTTCCATGAGATTTCCAAGCTTTTCCCCTTGTCCTTCAGAAGGTTCTGCTGGGTGATGGCCACACTCGTGTCACCTGCTGGCCGTCACATTTCCTGATGACCAACTCAAGGATTGCCCTGACCCGAGGGTGGTGGCTCAGCCACCGTTCAGTGTCATCACAGGGATCCTTTGTCCCTTCCCTCTGGAAACACCACGGGATCTCCATTAGAGCCTGGCTTAAATCCTGCTTAAGGGCTCCTTTTGTAACCTGAGCTTTTCTTACTCTGCTCTTCACCACCACAGATTTTTCTGGCAGATTTATCAGGTCCTGACAGGAGATAGACAGATTTTTCTTACTGATCTATCAGGTCCCAGAAGGAGGTAGAGATTTTCTGACTGATTTTTCAGGTCCTAGCAGGAGGTAGACGGATTTTTCAGACTTATTTTTCGGGTCCTGGCAGGACACAGAACATCGACTCCGCCTCTCATTTGGGGAATCTCTGGGTTCTGCTGAGAGTCATTCGATTTTGCAGCAGCTTTTGCCTTTTTTAATTCAAGTTTTCCCTTTGGTTTTCTGGTCAGATTTTCTCTAAACATGGTGATGTTCGACAAATCGTTTTGCTGCGGGAAAATGTGTACCCTGAGATCTTTTGGCAGCTGAACCAGATGAGGAAAACTCCCTGTGAGATAAGGATCTGGCTGAATCAGGAGGTGGCTTTGTGCTTTGCTGATGACACAAGAAGATAATGACATTTATGGTGCAGTGCTTTTGCTGGGTTTTAGGCTACTTATAAAATATGGACAAAATTCCATTTCTATTTAATATATAAATAAATTAAACACATGGTCTTGACAATCTTCAAGGCTCTTCCAACCCAATTCAGTGATTCCGTGACCACTCATGATATCCTTAATGTGGATTTAAAGAAATTCCCTCTGCACACAGGGCTCAACATGTAGAGGAAACTTCTGATCACCTTTGCCCACCATGCTGTGACCACATTGTAATTCCGTAAATGTAAATTTACTGAAATTGTAAATTCATGGGTAAAAGGCTCTCCATGGAGACTTTGCCCTCTGGGCAGGGTTTGCTCAATGTTTTTGCAGCTTCATGCAGAGCAGGGAGCTTTACCCAGCAAGGTTGGCAAACTCAGGGTGGGTGAGGACACAAAAGCCCAACATGAGGATTTTCAGTGATGCAACAGTTTTAATGAGAATGAAAAGAACACAAACAACATGGTAACATCAGGACTGTAAATACAGGCAGAGCTTGAAAGACACTTCAGTCTGTCACTGCATTCACCCACAGTGGTGATAAAGAAGATAACAAGGAATTGAACTCATGGAGGTATCAGGACAGAATTTAAAGGGAAGAAAAATCTGCATTTCGCTTTGGCCTTCTACATCATCCAGAGGGTTTTCCTCAGGGTTTAGCAGGAGCCCCAGTAGCCACGGCCGTAGCGGCCGTACCAGGAGGAGTAGGGGCTGCAATAGCCAGAGCCAAAGAGTCTGCCAGAGCCATACAGACCCCGGTAGCCCCCACAGGACCCCAGACCCCCATAGCCCCACAGACCCCCATAGCCCAGGGATCCATAACCCCCATATCCATACAGACCCCCATAGCCCAGGGATCCATAACCCCCATATCCATAGAGACCCCCATAGCCCAGGGATCCATAACCCCCATAGCCCAGGGAGGTGCCAGAGGCGGCGAGGACGGGAGCTCCAGCAGATCCCACCACGGAATCCTGCGGGAAGGAGCTGAGGATGGGGCCGGGGAAGGTGACCACCACGGCGGGAGGCTGGATCACGGTGGTGGAGTCGGGGCACTGGCGGACGCACGGCTCGTTCCCGCTGTCAGCCAGGGGCTGGGGCCGGAGGGCGCCGCAGGCAGCGGAGGGGTACAGGTCGTAGCAGGACATCTTGTAGGGGTTGGAGGTCAGTGGGTACTGAGGAGTGAGCAAAAGGCAGAAATTCAATGGTTAAAATATTTCACAGTTGGACATGTGGAGGAAAAGAATTGTCATGTCTCAAGTCTTGGTTGTCCTTCCTTCTCATCAGTGTTTTTGTAATTTACTCGCTCTCTGACCTGTCATCTCTCCTGAGGTCTTATTCCGAATTTCTTGTACTTCATTCCCACCCACAGAAAATTCTTATTGGCTGAACAAACCTTCTGCAAGGTTTTGGATGCTGCTTTGCTTCTAATTCAAATTTTTTCTAATTTCTACTAAGAACAAAGAATGATTTTACCATTTTGAACTTATGAATGTCCAGCACCAACTGAAAAGAAAACCATCACAAAATAGCCCAATTATTTAGAATCTTAGAATCCTTATGGATTGTCCCAACCTTGATTAACACCAGCAGAAAAGAGAGACTGGAATTTTCCAAGGGAAAATTTCCAAGGGAAGAGATCCCTTAGAATGGTGCTTACCTTTCTCAAGGAGCTGAATGAAGCGAGGAAGGCGAAGTGAAGAGCCCCGGGTTGGGAGAGCTTTTATACCATTCCCGAGATCCTGGGGAACATCCAAGGTGCAATTTGGGGATGTCCATAATTGGGACAAACGCCAAATGAATGCGACACGTAGCTCCTCAAAGTTCTGCTGACTCTTTGTTTATTTGCTGGTCCGAAGTCTCGTGAAATGTGATAGGTGTGTTTCATCACTGAGCCCTCTTTCATCTGGAATGGTGACAAGTCATCCTCATTCCTGTTATCATTCCATTCACAGCCCTGGCGTTACAGCAGGAATTATCCCAACGCTCTTCCAGAGCTTCTCCATTGTTGAATGGCAAAACCTGTCTGCTCGCTTGGGGTCACCTCATGCGCGGAGTTTTTTTTCCATTAAAAAAACAAAATACCTGGAGAAAAAATGATTTAGAGCAACTTTGGGGTGGTAATTTTTATTATTATTACTCTCTGCTTAATGCGAGAACAATATGGAACTCAAAGGAAGGCATGGAAATCATCCTGTGGTCCTTAAAAGGTTTTTGTTACAGAATCTTGGAATTATTTGGGTTGGAAATGACCTCCAAGACCATCAAATCCAAGCTGTTACTGACCCAAGGTCATTCCATGTTTTCCTGTTCCTTGTTCCCTGGGACCAGAGCCTGTGGTTGCCCCATCCTTGGAATTGTTTTTGAATAAAATATGGTTCATGAATTTCTGGGCTTTATTCAGAATTTTTTATTTCAAATTCTTTTTAATTGGGAAAAAACCTGAAGGGGCATAAACCTCCAGTATTTGCCCTTGAACTGATGATACCAAGGACACAAATATCTTGACTGAGATGTTTGAATGTGATGTAATTTCATAATTGTGAGGCGCCTAAATCCAGCTCTGTGCCTTTAATCTACTGGATCATCAATAGGATTTGCATGGACTTGCTCCCTGGAAGCTTGAAAATATTATTGTTCAAAAGCCCCTGTCCCCCAAAGGCTGAGAACCCCACCTCAACATTTAGGGATCACCTCTGGCGTGGAGTCTGCAATATTAAAATGGCCCACCCATAAACGAGGCAAGAAGGAGCCTTTGTGTCGCACGTTCCAAATTCCTGATTGTTCCTTCACCCCAGAAATTTCCAGCTCAGCCCTTTTTGGGATTTATGACTTGTGTATCATAGAAGCTCATGAATTCCTAAGAACACAAGGCAATAATTCAAAGCATTGCGTCACATTTTGACTTTTGCACCAGAGGATGCATTTTTTCCTAAAAAATCCCATGTTTTCTCAGGCCCATTCAATGCTCTCAGGTGCCACCTTTGTCCAGAAAACATCGGACCCTCAACACTTGGGAAAAGTCTCTTCAGGACCTCCAATCCCTTTGTGGTTTTCATTAACTTCATGAATTCATTCCATGTTTATCTCCCAAACCCAAACAAGCATCAGGAGAACAAAGGTTCCTCTCGGTCTCCTCCACAGAACTCTGTGGACGTGGCCAAAATTAAGGATTTCACTGTTTTTCCTGCTTAGAACTAAATTCTGGTGGAATTTGTGATTCCGATGAACCCATGAGCCACTCTCCAGGTATTCAGTTCATACCAAGAGGAGCTGGTGATTCCTGATGTAATTCCAAGGAAGTGACAGGAATAATGCGGGGTGTTAATCTCCCCCCAGTTCGTCACAAGATGAAAGAATTCTCTATAATCTCAGGTGATGCTTAGATCATTATTACAAACAAATTTGGAAGGCCTCATAAAAGCCAATAATGAACCCAACAATTTCGTCATCCTGATGGTTGCATGAATTTGAAATTGGGGCGGGCAAGAGATGCTGATCTGGTGCCTCCAGCTGATATAAAAGCTCCTCTCTCTCCTCGCTCCTCCAAACGCTTCCCTTGACTTCTTGGAGACTTGGGTAAGTCTGAATCTTCTCTGTTGCTCTTGGTGTATTTTTTATTGTTGGTTTCAACTCCAGTTGATGTCCAACATCCTTTCTGTTGGGTGAATCTGCATGGACTTGGGAAAGATCAAGGACCTTTCTGTCTTTTTGGTGTGTAGAGTTCTTGGTGTCAGGAACTCCAGACCTTGGGGCAACAGGACAGTGCTCTGGGTCAACTGAGGTGGCTGGATCTCCTTCCCTATAGAGCCAAGCTGGGAGAGCTGGGAATGTTCAGCCAGGAGGAGAGGAGGTTGTGTGGAGACCTCAGGATCTGCAGGGGTTCCAGAAAAGCTGGAGAGGGACTTCCCTCAGGAGCAGCAGGGACAGGACACAGGAAATGGGGTCAGACCGAGAGGGGAAATTTAGGTTGGATATTGGGAAGAAATATTTCCCTGTGAAGGTGGGGAGGCCCCCATGCTGGATATTCCAAGGATTCTCCAGCCCTGGGAGTGTCGAGAGTCAGTTGGGACAAGGCTTGGAGCAACCTGGAATAGTGGGAGCTGTCCCTGCCCATGGAGGGGCTGAGACTGGATGATCTTAAGGGTCTCTTCCAAACCAGGCAATTCCAAGGTTCTCTGTTTAGCTCTAAATAACCCTGCAAAGAGCTGAGAGTTGGATTTGAGCCTTTTGAGTCACTTCCAGCTTGAGGAAGCCTGTGATTCTCTGATCCTCATTTTGATACGTTTAACCCATCTCAACATTTGCATAAAAGGTTCAGGGTTTGACGAGGGTGCCACCCCTGCAGCCGTTCACTGGTGATAAAGACAATTTGTGTCTTGCTGACACAAATCCTCAGGCTCTCCTTCACCTTCTTGCTTTCAAGTTCCTCCTCAGAACTCTGTTAAGGATTTAAAGAACATCCTTGGAGATTTGTTCTTTATTGCCTTGTCAAATGCCTTTCTGGGAAAGCCGGGCGCTCACAATCCTATAATCTGTTGTTCCCTTGACTCTCAGCAAAATTGGGATGAGTGGGAAGAGATGAAGCTACTGTAATTAAGTTCTCTATAAGCTCCATCTCATGCAAACCTGCTGAACCCAAATCTGAGTTTTCCTAATGACTCATCCAATGTCCTTGGACAAAGTCACTTTGCTCTCGCTGCTTTTGCTTCCCAGATTTCAGTTTAATGTGGAGAAATCATTCATAGTTTTCTGCAGGATGTTACAAGGGGCAAGGTTCTTAGGACATTTCCCACTTGCTCTTGTGAGTGGACACCCTTTAGAAAATTTTTGAAAAATTGTGAAAAAATTTTGAAAATGCTTTCTGAAGAAAAGAGAGCGCTGCGATTGCAAAGTACTCAGAACACTCTACTTGTTATTTTAATTTAAATTTCCTAATTTTGAACTCCTTGCCTTCTTTTTCAGCCTGTGTTGACCTCCAACCCCTACAAGATGTCCTGCTACGACCTGTACCCCTCCGCTGCCTGCGGCGCCCTCCGGCCCCAGCCCCTGGCTGACAGCGGGAACGAGCCGTGCGTCCGCCAGTGCCCCGACTCCACCACCGTGATCCAGCCTCCCGCCGTGGTGGTCACCTTCCCCGGCCCCATCCTCAGCTCCTTCCCGCAGGATTCCGTGGTGGGATCTGCTGGAGCTCCCGTCCTCGCCGCCTCTGGCACCTCCCTGGGCTATGGGGGTTATGGATCCCTGGGCTATGGGGGTCTCTATGGATATGGGGGTTACGGCTCTCTGGGCTATGGGGGTCTGTATGGATATGGGGGTTATGGATCCCTGGGCTATGGGGGTCTGTGGGGCTATGGGGGTCTGGGGTCCTGTGGGGGCTACCGGGGTCTGTATGGCTCTGGCAGACTCTTTGGCTCTGGCTATTGCAGCCCCTACTCCTCCTGGTACGGCCGCTACGGTCGCGGCTACTGGGGCTCCTGCTAAACCCTACGGAAACATCCCCAAGTAAGGAATCGCCAAAAACGGAGAGATACAATCCTGGCCCCAGAGGAGGTGTTGCGACCATGGCCACCCCACTCAAGTGGAGCTGGAAGCACACAACTCCTCCTTGATTCGTTCACCTTCTACTTGTTTTCTTCTGGGCTTTTTTCTTGACTGTGTGTGCGTAATATGTGGGATGAAAAAATAGTTTAGCTTCTTCTAAAATGCAACTTCACTGTCCGACTGGAAAAGAGCAACCCCGGAAGGAGTTGTCTGTGATCTGATGTTCTTCATACTCTGCAATGTTTTTCTGTGAACGCTTTTTTCTCATTAAAGTGATTCTGTTCTGCAAAAAAAAAAACCACAAGAATTTTTAGTTTCAATTTCTCTGGCTGTGGGTTTGCCACACTTCTCTCTGTACAGGGTGTGGGGAAATACAGATCCTTACAATAGGCTGAGGTTAAGACTTCAAAACCACCGGGAATGTCTTAGCTGGGAGTGAAGTCAGTCACTGTTCCTTGATGCAGATTTTGGGAGCAGGAATGATGACATTACAGAGTCATGGACTCATGGAAGGGGTTGGATTGAAAGGACCCCAAAGATCTTCTCCTTCCACCCCCCACCATGGGCAGGGACACCTCCTGCTAGACCAGGTTGCTCCAGCCTGGCATTGGACACTTCCAGGGAAGGGGCAACCAGAGATTCCCAGGAAAACCTGTGCCAGGGCCTATCCACCCTCACAAGGAAAGATTTCTTCCCAATATCCACCCCAAATTTGCCCTCTGTCAGTTTGGATCCATTCTCTCTTGTCCTGTTACTCCAGTTCCCAACGAGAAGTCCCTCTCCAGCTTCCCTGTAGATCCTGGAAGGTGGAATCTCACCCAAGCAAGAAGAAGGGTGGATTTGCTCACAGGTTAAGGCATTTTCTATGTTTTAATTTTTCCAGGTACCATTTTTCTATGTTCTCTCTGCTCCAACTTTTCTTGGTGGTGTGAATGAACCCTTGAAGGAGCTGTTTTTCTGTCAAAAGTCATCCAACACCTTACATTTCATGATTATTCAGAAAAATTTCAGATTTCAAAGCTCCACTCTGTGGCCCAGAAAACTTTTTTTAAAGATTTGTCAGGAAATTGATTTAACTTTTTGCCGAGGTTGTTCCTGAGGACAGAATTTAAGTATTTGAGGAAATATTTGAGTCAGAACATGTAGCTCAAAGAGATGAAAGCTTTACCTGGAAGAAATTCATACGGAAATTTAATTTTCCCTGTTTTTTTGGGCAGGACATTTATCTCCATGGTTTAGGGACAGGTTGGATGAACTCTGAGCCACCTGGGCCAGTGGGAGGTGTCCCTGCCTGTGGCAGGGTGTGGAATGAGATGAGCTTTAAGATCCCTCCCAACCCAAACTGTTGGGGAAGGGTGAAAATTTGACAAGAGCGCCTCACAGATATGTGTGCTGAGCAGAAAGATTTTTAAATGTAGAATCTGAAGAAGGAATGGAGATGGAAGCAAGTTTTGATATAGACAAAAAAGAATTGCTGAGCCAGTCTTACTGGATAACTGAGAAGGCAAAGGGTGTGTGAGTTAGAAGGGGATTTTATGACTTAGAACAAAGGATAAACCCACTCCAAACAAGAGGTTTTTACCAAGCAGAAAGATAGCAGAGACAAACAAGTCAGCAGAGGTTGTAAGTAGAAAAAAGGTCTCAGAATTTTCCACTGCAAGAAAACCGAAAAACAACTTCTAGCTTAAACTGTAATGTACTAACTTTTAGTGATTGGAGATCAGTAACATTAATATGGTAATTATAGCAGCTATGATAGGCTGTAGATAAAAGTTAAGGCATAGATTGGTTCTACTGTATTAAGATGCTCAGCAAAGAAAAATATATAATGCAATGTAGCCAAAACTAATTCACTATAAAATATATAATGCATTGTAACCAAAACTAAGGGTCTCCAGGCCTGGAGCTGACAGCTGTAGGCACAGGCTCTGTCATCCACAACCCTGGACTGCTGAAATGTCTTGGATGGAATAAACTGCATTTTGGAGAGCTGCCTGGAGTCCCCCCATTCCTCTTTTCAGCTCTTACACCAAACATTCCATGATTCCAGGATATTTTAGGTTATTACTGACACCTGCACAGCTGAGGCTTCTCCAAAGGCAAATAGCAATGGTGAGAACAGGAAAAAAGACCACCAGAACATGGCAACTTTGATTCAATAAAGTTTTATTGAAAGCAAGCAAAGCAATGCATTTGCAGAGTCTCCAAGAAGCAGGAAGCTCTTCTCCAGCCAAAGGCACATTCACATGTGGCTGATCCGGGGTTCTCTTCCAAATCCCAGATGTTGATGTGAACAAACAGGACCCACTTTGAGCCCTTTTGTTCCCTATTTACCCCAGACAACATAGAAATGGGGCGGGAGAAGCATTAAGGCAGAAGCTGAAAGAGCAGAAATCCAAAAGAGGCTGAACAGCTACAAATCTCCGTGGTGTTGAGATGGAGCAGCAGTAGTTCCAAGCTCTTTGGCTGTGAAACCATCACATTTCGTCTGTTGGCGAGACCTCTCTTGGGATTCTTCCTTTGGGTTTAGCAGGAGCCGCAGCTGCCACGGCGGTAGCGGCCGAAGCGGGAGGACCGAGAGCCGCAGGAGCCAAAGGATCTCCCAAAGCCATACAGACCCCGGTAACCCAGGGAGGAGCCCCCACAGGACCCCAGACCCCCAAAGCCCAGCGAGGAGCCTCCATAGCCCCACAGACCCCCATAGCCCCCAGAGCCGAATCCTCCATAGCCCCCAGAGCCAAATCCCCCATAACCCCCAGAGCCAAATCCCCCAAAGGCCCCGGAGGCCCCAGAGGCGGCGAGGACGGGAGCTCCAGCAGATCCCACCACGGAATCCTGCGGGAAGGAGCTGAGGATGGGGCCGGGGAAGGTGACCACCACGGCGGGAGGCTGGATCACGGTGGTGGAGTCGGGGCACTGGCGGACGCACGGCTCGTTCCCGCTGTCAGCCAGGGGCTGGGGCCGGAGGACGCCGCCGGCACCGATGAGGCCGGAGCCACCAAAGAGGCCGGAGCCACCGGAGAGGCCGGAGCCACCGGAGAGGCCAGAGCAACCAATGAGGCCAGAGCCACCCATGGAGCACAGGTCGTAGCAGGACATCTTGTAGGGATGGAGGTTAATCTGTGGAAAGTGTTAATTTGTATTAATTTTAAAGGAATAGCAAACTTCAGGCTGTGCTGAAGCAGTCCTAATGGTATCAGTAATAAATCTGGGAAGTAAATGCGTTTCCTCTTCTTGTTTTTCCTATGGCTGTGCTCTCCAAGCGACTCTTGACTTCACTGCAACACAGTCTGTACTCCTCAGTTGTATCTTTGAATTTCCAAACCAGATAATTTCATCAGCATTACATTACTCTTAGCTGATGATTTCTACTCAGATTTTATCTTTCCTGTTACAAACTCAGCAAAACACTGAGTTCTGTGGCTACCAAATGTAGCCACATATACAGGTTATTCATCTCCTAAAATACAGACAAAGAACCATTTGGTGTAGTAAATAATACAAGTTTGGCGCTCAGCACCACTCAGTGAATCTCTCTCTTAAAAGACATAGAGATAAATGAGAAATTAGGCACCAGATATCCTACAGAGCAGCAGCAGCCTGACCCCAACCAGATTTCTTGACTGGAAGCTCAGTTTAGGGAAGTTCGAGACAAAAATGTCTTACCTGGTTCACGAAGGCAGAACAGGTGAGAGAAGTGGATGGAAGGACCTGGTGCAGACGCCTTTTATAGAGCTCCCTGCTTGCCCACAGGGCACTGGGCACCTGATGCGCCAGCTCATAATTAGGTCCCAACCCCAAATTGCAGGCCACATAATTCCCCAAAGTGCTGAAATTATCTTTGCTTATTGCTGGTGCGCTCCAAACCCACACATAGCGTGAGCTGCACATTCCACCCCAGACCTCTATTGTCTCCAGGCTTTATGTGGTGAATTATTTTTTATGATCCCATTGCTTTCCTTAGCGTTAGGGGAGGAAATAAAGCTGACTTGATTTATTTATGAGTCCCTCATAATTAGGGTGATTGAAGGACACTCATGGTTTTGTCCAGGCAAAGGTCCCTGAGTGAGATCAACAGGAGACGCAGAGACAATGGAGCTTCGTTTAGGGACTCAAATGAGGACTGGGGACAAAGAACAAAGGGAAAAACTTTGGTTCTGTAGGCTCAGCATTTCTCCCTCCACCCACTCAAGGCAAGGCAAACACAACAGTCGGGAGCACCTTTGAATGGATTTTATGCCATAAAATGCTATCATGGAATGGTTTGGGTAAAAAAGGCTTTAAAGATCATCCAGGGGCACCTTCCATAGACCAGGGTGCTCCAAGCCTCGTCCATCCAGGCTTTGGACACTTCCAGAGATGGGGAATCCCTGGAATATCCTGTGCCAGGGTCTCCCCACCCTCACAGGGAGCAATTCCTGCCCGATATTCTATCTAAACCTCCTCTCTGTCAGTTTGAATCCAATCCCTCTTTTCCTGCCAATTCAGCCCTCAGAAGAAGTCTCTCCCCATGTTCCTTTGTAAACTCTCCTCTTGCTCTCTTTCAATCCCTGGAAACAGATAAATATTTCACCTGGCAGCCACAATTCCATGGAAATTGAGTTTTTTGAGTTGTTTTATCAAGCTTTCCTTTCCTTTCTCATGCTTTCTCCTCTTATTTTTACATGTTAGAGACACAACATTCTGTGTATTAAATAAAGAAAAATATATTTTATTCTTAAGGTCAAAGACAGGAAGGGCAATTTTATAAACCAAGAGCTGATTATGGGAGAAACCCAAGTGGCCTAAATTTATGCAATTTAATGAGATAATCTTATAATTGTGGGGTGTTTACACTCAGGCACAGATTTTATATAACTCTGAAAGAGTAGGAATAAGTCAGTAATGGATGTTCAAGAGGTGCTTGAAAATCCCTTGGAATGTTCTTGTAAAACTTCAACGTGAATTTTTTTTTCCAGGATAATGGCTCAGGAACTCCTCATGTGTATCTTCAGATTTGAAAAAGCTCATAATTTACAAATAATATGTGGTGTGAAGATAACCATGTGGGTGATTATGATAACGATGATAATGATAGAGTAGGAAGATCATGGTGCAAACAGAGAGAGAAACCTCAGCAAATCCAACATTTGCTTTTCCCAGCAGATTCTCACATTGTAATTGCTCTGTGCTGAAAGACACAACAAGGATGGCATTAGCTGCAAGATCCTCTCTGAAAACAAAAGGATTTTATTTCCACTACAGCTAAATTTGGGATTTCTCCAATATAGAATCATGGAATGGTTTAAAATTAGCAGGGACCTCAAAGACCCTCTTGTTCCAACCCCTGTCATGGACAGGGACAGCTTTGACTGTCCCAGGTTGATCCAAACCAGCCTTGAACACTTCCAGAGTTGGAACCATCTAGATAAAACATAAATTTGATTATTATTTCAATGTACTCTCTGATTATTTTGAGTTTTCCACTCTAATCCTTAAAATCATAAATATCTCTCCCTTCAGAACTAAACTCAGGTTTAAATTGTGGCTTAAGGGTTGGAAAAAACATAAGACTTTTCTGGATATTTGTGTCCCCAAACCATTCTAAGAGTTTCATTATTTTTGTAAATGTCTGAGCATAATTGTCTTATAAGACAGGACAAAAATATTTGCGTGTAAATATCTCAGTACACGGTGTCACCCCAGAAAACTGCCACGAATTCATGAATCATGTTTTAGGATGAAAGATGCACCAATTCCACCCATCAGAGTTCCGGATCAAAGGACCTCGCGTGACGTGAGGCGCCATTTGAAATCAAGAATCAACACAAAGAGTGGCAATTTCATCACTTTGAAGAGCAATCAATACAAAGAAATGTTCTGTGTCAACTAATGAGCTGCTGTGAGCCCTGAGGCAAGTCTGAACTGTATAAAAGCCGTCTCCACCTGGGGTTCTCCCAAACATCTTCCCTTCACTCGTTCTTCTCAACGACTTGGTAAGTCTGGAGCTGCTCTTTGCTGCTTCTGGAATTGCTCTTTGCTGCTTTTGGAATCTCTCTTGGCTCTACAATCCAGCCGGGGTGCTCTCTTCCATTGGGAACTCATAGGCAAAATTTTAGGTGAAGAGATAAACCTTGCAAAACCTTTACGGAAGGCTGCTCTCTGCTTTCGAGGCTGGAGTTCTGTTCCAAACCAAACCGAAAATTTCTTATTACAAAATTCCCTTGGATGTTGGGTTGCCTACACCAGTTGTATCCATAATGTGAAAGGTTCAATGTTTTTTCCTGTCCTCTGTTTGGTTAAATGGGCAACTGGAAATTATTTGGAAAGTTTAAATCTTCCTGTTTCACAGGGAAATGTTGAGTTTAGAGGCAAACCTGCCATTAGATGCAGTTTGTTCTATTCCAAATCAAGTGAAATGCTTTTAATTCAAGATAAATGGGCATGAACACCCCAAGAGACTGGCTTGGAGTAGGACAAAGAGAAGAACTGAGAACTGCTTAAAACGCTCTGTATTAGATTTATTTAAGATTAAAAGGGATCTTGGAGGGAACTTAAACAGCTGAAATGTGGAGCACTGGATTTCCCCAAGTTAATGAGGGCAAATGGTTTGGTGTGAGAAGTTTTCAAGAGTTTGTGGCCCAAAATCAAAATTCTGGGGTGTTGAGCTCATTGTAGGGACCTCAAAGCCCTGATTCAATGTTTGGAAATTTGGGACAATCATCTTTGCAATTCCCTTGTAATGGTCTCATCCAAGAAGCTACTGAGCAAATCTGAACCGACAATGAGTTATAATCCCTGTTTAGACAAGGATCAGCACAAAGGAGATCAGTGGGAATGAGGAGCCGGAGTCATGAAATCCTGAATAACAACAACACACTCTACTCCTGGAGCAGAGTCCCACTCCTTGTTGATCCCCTGACTCACCAAAGTGCCCCAGCAAATCATTTTTGTTCTTACAGTTTAAGAACAAATAATTGTTCTTATCCAATTTTCATCTTTAAGAGACATGGGGAAATTCCAGCGCTTCAAAGCTCTCCTGCCTGGGGAAAAGCAGCCAGCTCCAGAGTATTTTTCTCTTTGTAAATAACATCTTGTAATTGCTCCAATCAACTCTTGCAGATCAACCTCCACCCCTGCAAGATGTCCTGCTACGACCTGTGCTCCATGGGTGGCTCCGGCCTCATTGGTTGCTCCGGCCTCATGGGTGGCTCCGGCCTTATGGGTGGCTCCGGCCTCTTCGGTGGCTCCGGCCTCATCGGTGCCGGCGGCGTCCTCCGGCCCCAGCCCCTGGCTGACAGCGGGAACGAGCCGTGTGTCCGCCAGTGCCCCGACTCCACCACCGTGATCCAGCCTCCCGCCGTGGTGGTCACCTTCCCCGGCCCCATCCTCAGCTCCTTCCCGCAGGATTCCGTGGTGGGATCTGCTGGAGCTCCCGTCCTCGCCGCCTCTGGGGCCTCCGGGGCCTTTGGGGGATTTGGCTCTGGGGGTTATGGGGGATTTGGCTCTGGGGGCTATGGAGGATTCGGCTCTGGGAGCTATGGGGGTCTGTGGGGCTATGGAGGTTCCTCGCTGGGCTTTGGGGGTCTGGGGTCCTGTGGGGGCTCCTCCCTGGGTTACCGGGGTCTGTATGGCTTTGGGAGATCCTTTGGCTCCTGCGGCTCTCGGTCCTCCCGCTTCGGCCGCTACCGCCGTGGCAGCTGCGGCTCCTGCTAAACCCGAAGGAAAAATCCCTCAGCTCAGCAAACAACACCAGTGGATCCTCACCTGAGCTCCTGAGGATGGGGCAGAGCATCAGAACTTCACTTCAGACCATGGAGACAGAAGTCCTCTAGAAATTCTTCCTTTTGTTTCCTCCTTCCATTGTTCGGTCTCCTCTTCCCCGCCCCTTCCACTGGCCAAATGTGCGGCTCCACCATCCGCTGGCTTCTCCCTGAGACTGCTGCCTCCTGCCACAAGGCTGAGGGAGCAGCCCTAGTGAGGAACAACCTGCTTGTCTTTGCCTCCCGTGTCCTTGTCCAATGCCATCTTCCCTGCCCTTGCAATAAAAAATCCTGCATCCAACACCTGTCTTTGTGTTTTCTGAAAATTCAAGTTTTCCAGAGTGGGATTCCTCCCTGTCAGAGCCAGACTGAGATTCTTCAGGTCAGACTTGCAGCTGAGAGTCTTCTCTGCCTCACACTGATTATTCCACTTGTCAGAGTTCCAGTAGTTATTCCAACTTTTTCCATCCAGTTTGGTGCTGGGATAGGGAAATGTCATGTCCCCAAGGCTGCCAGAGCTCAAGGACAGTGGTCTCAGGCACAGGGTGGGATTCCTGGGGTGCCTGTGCAGGGCCAGGAGTTGGACTCAATTCCCGTGTGGCCCTTCCAACCCAGAATATTCCATAGTTTTTTTTTTTTAAGTTGTTAATTTAGTGCTGGAATTCCTTTTGATTTAACATCTTCCAGGCAATGTATTAGGAATCATCCAACTGCCTTCAAAGACAGAGCTAAAAAATACCGCCTGAAGTTCTGCCAAAGCACTTTCTGAAAAGGAATGATAGGAGGAAGGAGAACAAAGGGAAACAATTTTTGAGATAGGTATCTGATGAGCAAAGATGAGGCGCTACGTTCTCTTTTTTCGTTAATCACTGCCGTGATAAAGTTGCCTCGGGGAAGGTTTGGCTGAACCTGTCAACAGGTGAGGCAAAAAGAACATGGACTGATGCATTAGAGAGGATTTACCTCTTCCTTCACCGGGACTCTCTCAAAAGAAATTATCTTGATCTGTGTCAAGGAACAGCAAATCTCATTTTTTACGGGTAATTTCAATATTCTTCCTTGTATTGGACTGGATCTGTCAGATGGCTGTAAGTAATAAATTGAAATCGAAATACGTCCATGGTACCTGTGAATGCTGCTTTTATTTTCACAAAACAAGACTTAATTTTTATGGGTAAACAAACACTTATTTGAGAATATGTTCACTAAAAAAATCCACAGAATTGTTTAGGTTGGAAAAGAGCTCTGAGATCATCCAAGCTGGATCCCCACCTGGTCACCAAGCCCAACATCCAGGAGTTCCTTGGACATCTCAAGGGACGGGAATTCCAAAACTTCCTGAGCCCCTTCCAAGGTCTGACTGCCCTTTCCAGGAGGAAATTCCCATGTCCAACCTGAACATCCCCTACTGCATCTCCAAATCCCTCCCCTGGCATGTTCTCCTCTCTCTCCTTTCTTCATCCTTCCTGTCTCCTTTCCTCTCATCCAGCTCCTGGAACAACTTTCCAAAACGCCGATGCTTTTCCCTCCGTTTCTCTTCTGATCTTTGCTTCCACCCACAGCCACCAAGGGGTGCTTGGGTATAAATCATGAGCCCAGCCGAACACCTGAGCCGTGACTGCCAAATTTCACCTGATCCTCTCCGCCTGGCCGTGCCAGGCAGGGAGCAGCCTAATTAACTGTTGTGTCAGACAAGTGCTCAGCCCAAGATAACGCCCCAGAAGAAAGCCATTAGCACTTAGGGAGCAATGATTACACAGCTTTAATTTGGGCTGGATGTCTGCTCGGAGTGAGCTCATGTCTGATTGCCAAACCCAGCAAAGGGCTGACCTTTCTCTCAGTGTCTACTCAGGAGTTACGGGGTGGAGGGAGTTCACCCCATTCATTACTCAAGGATCCCTAAAAACCTCTAAATTATTCATCTCCGTTGCTGACATTGGCACATGCTTTGGGAGCCCTGATAACAGGAAGCTGAGTGGCGCTGAGCAGGAGGGAATCAGAGTTTCAGACTGGAAAAACGGGGTGGCTGAACTGCTGGGAGCAGCAGTAACGGAGTGACCATCATGGGACAGGGCAGAGCTGGGTAACTGCTGACTGTGGGGAAAGGAGATGGTGCAATGGCAAGGAAACTTTCCTGTGCCACCTTCCAGGAGCCACCTCAGCATCCCAGGAACCAGGAAAACTCCTACAACATCACTGAGTCCAATCTAGGACCGATCTCCCTGTTGTTAACCAGCCCAGGGCACTGAAGATCTCATGCAGTGGAACCATCTGAGCCAACATTGGTTTCAGTGACCATATTCCAAGCAGAGTCTCAGACCTCTCAATGGTTAAAATAATTTAATCACAGTGCATAAATAGAATTGCAGCACTAGATGGCGCCTCCAAGGAGGGACAAACAAAGGTCACGTTGGGATTTTGTACCCTCAAAGCCGGGAGACATCAGTTCCGGCTGTGATCATGAGTGTGCCAGAGGTCCCTGTGACCTTTACATGCTCTGGGGCGAACACACTGAAAACATGAAGTACCCAAGAGCCATTGTAACATAAGCAGAACTGTAAATCCAAGGGAAAGAGCACACCCAATTTCCCTTTCACTGGAAACATGCCCCTGCCTGTCTGACAGACAGAGTGAATCCAGGAAAATAGATTGGAAGTAATCCTGAGTAAATCAAGGGGTAGAACACGAAGCGATATGAACAAAGCGGAAATCACCTGAACTCTCAATGAGGAAAAAACCGTATGATGCGACCAGGTGAAAAACGGAGGAATCAGAATCAACCCTCAAGGTGATGAGGGAACAAAATTCCAGAAAAATACACAGAGAGACAGGAATTGAATGCAGGAAAACTTTATTGTACCAAGAAGGGCAGGAAAGGCTGAAAGGGGCATAGTGGGCAGGCCGCAGGCAGGCCGGGTGTCACGGGCTGCAGGAGGCCAGGGCAGCTTGTGCAGAGCTCAGCTTCTCCATGCTGGGCTGAGGCAGCACCAGGGCCTTTGGGGCTGTTGCTGGTGGCTCTAGCAGGGCCCGCAGGTGTCCCAGAGCTTCTTGCTGTAGCGGGGCAGGGCGCAAGGGCTGCAGGCGGGAGCAGCGTAGGCTCTGCCAAAGGTGCAGAGGCCCCCCGAGGCCTGGGTGGCGCCGGCGCCGTAGAGGCCGCCCAGCCCCAGGGAGCCGCCAAAGGCCGGTGCTCCGGAGGAGCCCACCACGGCCTGCTGGGGGAAGGAGCTGAGGATGGGGCCGGGGAAGGTGACCACCACGGGCGGGGGCTGGATGAAGGCAGACGAGTCGGGGCACTGGCGGGCGCACAGCTCGTTGCAGCTCTCAGCGATGGGCTGGGGCACAGCCACGCTGGTCCTGGGCACTGGGCACAGGTCAGCGCTGCTCCTGGGTGGGCACAGGTCGTAGCAGGACATCTTGGAGTGGGATGCGAGGGTGCTCTGCAAGAGAGGGCAGCCATGGCAGGAGAGCAGCCCAGGGCAGTGCCCGAGCCAAAGGCCAGGGAGCCAGAGAGCCACCAGAGAGCCGCCACCTGGCACACTTACCCTTGTTCCCGAGGAGGAGAAGGTGGCCAGGGCACTGCTTGCTGCACTCTGGCCCAGGCAGGGCTTTTATAGCAACCATGGGGATTGCTCGGCTCCAGTCTGTCCAATCTGCACAGGGGACACTCCCTGCTGCTGCTGCTGCTGCTGCTGCTGCTGCTGTTGCTGACACCAGGGCTGTGCGGCCCCTGCCCCTCCCTGAGTCAGCATCCCCCAGGTGCCAGCCCAGCACATCCCGCTGCCCAAGTGATCTTGTCCTTCCTGCCACGTCATTTCCTTTAGAGCTGCGATCATACCCAGGGCTTCAGGAACACTTTTAATGGTCCAAAGGGTGGGGCAGGGCTGGAATCAGCCTGGGTCAGATGGACATCTCTGCTCTTTGCTCTATGAAGATCAGGCCTGACAGGAGAAATTTGTAATCTCATCATTGTGTAACACTTTGGTACTGAATGCAAACAAATGGGATCTGGTTCTGGTGGGCTCCCCTGTGATAACCTGATCACTTCCATGGTGAAGATTCCTGCAAATCCTGCCGCTGATGCTCCCGGGAGGGCACGGATGGCACCCAGGAAAGGGCTCCAGGAACACCTTTAATGTTCCAAATGGGTGAGGCAGGGTGTAATCAGCCCGAGCCAGATAGACATCTCTGCTCTTTGCCCTATAAATATCAGACCTAACAGAAGAAGTCTTTGTTCCCAGTCTCATGGAAGACACTGGGTAAAGAGTACTAGAAGATGGGATCTGGGTGTTGCTGGAACCCATTCCTGGTTGCCATCCCTGCTATCAAGTATATGATGTGGCAGGAAGGACAAGATCACTTGGGCAGCGGGATGTGCTGGGCTGGCACCTGGGGGATGCTGACTCAGGGAGGGGCAGGGGCCGCACAGCCCTGGTGTCAGCAGCAGCAGCAGCAGCAGCAGCAGCAGCAGCAGCAGCAGCAGGAGGGAGTGTCTTGTCCCCTGTGCAGATTGGCCAGGCTGGAGCTGAGCAATGCCGGGGCTGCTATAAAAGCCCTGCCTGGGCCAGAGTGCAGCAAGCAGTGCCCTGGCCACCTTCTCCTCCTCGGGAACAAGGGTAAGTGTGCCAGCGCTTCTGCTGGTGGCTCCCTGCTCCAGCCCCGGCCCCTGTGGCTGGGGCGCTGCTGCCCTGGGCTGCTCTCCTGCCATGGCTGCCCTCTCTTGCAGAGCACCCTCACATCCCATTCCAAGATGTCCTGCTACGACCTGTGCCCACCCAGGAGCAGCGCTGACCTGTGCCCAGTGCCCAGGACCAGCGTGGCTGTGCCCCAGCCCATCGCTGAGAGCTGCAACGAGCTGTGCGCCCGCCAGTGCCCCGACTCGTCTGCCTTCATCCAGCCCCCGCCCGTGGTGGTCACCTTCCCCGGCCCCATCCTCAGCTCCTTCCCCCAGCAGGCCGTGGTGGGCTCCTCCGGAGCACCGGCCTTTGGCGGCTCCCTGGGGCTGGGCGGCCTCTACGGCGCCGGCGCCACCCAGGCCTCGGGGGGCCTCTGCACCTTTGGCAGAGCCTACGCTGCTCCCGCCTGCAGCCCTTGCGCCCTGCCCCGCTACAGCAAGAAGCTCTGGGACACCTGCGGGCCCTGCTAGAGCCACCAGCAACAGCCCCAAAGGCCCTGGTGCCGCCTCAGCCCAGCATGGAGAAGCTGAGCTCTGCACAAGCTGCCCTGGCCTCCTGCAGCCCGTGACACCCGGCCTGCCTGCGGCCTGCCCACCCTCCCTCTCCCTGCCTCTCCTGCCCTTCTTGGTACAATAAAGTTTTCCTGCATCCAATTCCTGTCTCTTTGCCTCCTTTCCCAAAACATGTAAGTGTGCGGACAGGAGGAGTTCCAAGAGTGGGAGGGGAAATGGTGTTGGGGATTGTCAGGTCAGTGGAAGACTGAGGGGAAGGTTATGGACATGATGAATGGGGACAGAGGACAGCAATGCGGGCAAGAAAATTGGACTAAAATGGAGTCAGAATCAAAAGATAACCAATGTTGGGAAGAAGTTTGGTTAGAAAAAGGAGGAGAAGGAGGAGAAGGAGGAGAAGGAGGAGAAGCAGGAGAAGGAGGAGAAGGATGAAAAAGAGAAGGGGAAGGTGAAGTGGGATGATTGGCAGAAGAACAAGAACGAGGAGAAGGAGGAAAAGAAGAGGAAATAGAATGAAAAGAAGAAAGACAAGAGGAAGGAGAAGAAGAAAGAGACGATGGGAAACCCGGATTTGGACAAATATAAAGATGAGAGACTAAGATGTAGCAGGGAGAGGGGAAGGATTCGATGACAAGGAAATTTATTGTACAGGGAAGAGTAATGGTGAAGTCTCTCTTTGACTTCAGTCCCAGATCCTTTAGCAGAGCCATGGTTGCACAGAGGGGCAGGTGTTCTGGCAGCCTTTTCCCAGGTGTGGCTCCAAGCTTTGTCGCCAACCCCACCACTCGCCAACAGAACTACACGTGTGTAAGAGCTCCTGGTCCCAAGGCCAGCAAGTTGGAGGATCTATCTGTCATCAGGCAGAATGCTCGGAATGCCTTGTCCTTGTGCTTGTCCTTCTCCTTCTTATTCTCCTTCTCCTTCACCTTCTCCTTCATCTTTTCCTCCTCCTTCTCCTTCTCCTCCTACTCCTCCCTCTAATTCTTTTCCTGTGTCTCATTCTCCTTCTCCTAGTTCTGTCTCTCCTCACATCTGTGGCTCCCAAAATTCTCCTTCGTGTCCTTCCACTTCCATACTGATTTCAATTTAATCTCCACTTCAACCTCCGTGACCCACCGCATCTTCTGTTTAACCTTCCGCGTCCTCTTAGATTTTCCATTCACAGGTGCAACCCTAGCATCACCAATTCCCCTCCCACACTTGGAACAACCCCAGTCCAAGGGATCTTCATTACTCCAGAAAAGGAGGCAAAGAGACAAGAATTGAATGCAGGAAAACTTTATTGTACCAAGAAGGGCAGGAGAGGCAGGGAGAGGGAGGGTGGGCAGGCTGGAGGCAGGCCGGGTGTCACGGGCTGCAGGAGGCCAGGGCAGCTTGTGCAGAGCTCAGCTTCTCCATGCTGGGCTGAGGCGGCACCAGGGCCTTTGGGGCTGTTGCTGGTGGCTCTAGCAGGGCCCGCAGGTGTCCCAGAGCTTCTTGCTGTAGCGGGGCAGGGCGCAAGGGCTGCAGGCGGGAGCAGCGTAGGCTCTGCCAAAGGTGCAGAGGCCCCCCGAGGCCTGGGTGGCGCCGGCGCCGTAGAGGCCGCCCAGCCCCAGGGAGCCGCCAAAGGCCGGTGCTCCGGAGGAGCCCACCACGGCCTGCTGGGGGAAGGAGCTGAGGATGGGGCCGGGGAAGGTGACCACCACGGGCGGGGGCTGGATGAAGGCAGACGAGTCGGGGCACTGGCGGGCGCACAGCTCATTGCAGCTCTCAGCGATGGGCTGGGGCACAGCCACGCTGGTCCTGGGCACTGGGCACAGCTCAGCGCTGCTCCTGGGTGGGCACAGGGCGTAGCAGGACATCTTGGAGTGGGATGCGAGGGTGCTCTGCAAGAGAGGGCAGCCATGGCAGGAGAGCAGCCCAGGGCAGCAGCGCCCCAGCCACAGGGGCCGGGGCTGGAGCAGGGAGCCACCAGCAGAAGCGCTGGCACACTTACCCTTGTTCCCGAGGAGGAGAAGGTGGCCAGGGCACTGCTTGCTGCACTCTGGCCCAGGCAGGGCTTTTATAGCAGCTCCGGCATTGCTCAGCTCCAGCCTGGCCAATCTGCCCAGGGGACACTCCCTCCTGCTGCTGCTGCTGCTGCTGCTGCTGACACCAGGGCTGTGCGGCCCCTGCCCCTCCCTGAGTCAGCATCCCCCAGGTGCCAGTCCGGCACATCCCGCTGCCGAAGTGATCTTGGCCTTCCTGCCATGTCATTTCCTTTAGAGCTGCGATCATACCCAGGGCTTCAGGAACACTTTTAATGGTCCAAAGGGTGGGGCAGGGCTGGAATCAGCCTGGGCCAGATGGACATCTCTGCTCTTTGCTCTATGAAGATCGGGCCTGACAGGAGAAATTTGTAATCTCAGCATTGTGTAACACTTTGGTACTGAATGCACACAAATGGGATCTGGTTCCGGTGGGCTCCCCTGTGATAACCTGATCACTTCCATGGTGAAGATTCCTGCAAATCCTGCCGCTGATGCTCCCGGGAGGGCACGGATGGCACCCAGGAAAGGGCTCCAGGAACACCTTTAATGTTCCAAATGGGTGAGGCAGGGCTGTAATCAGCCCGAGCCAGATAGACATCTCTGCTCTTTGCCCTATAAATATCAGACCTAACAGGAGAAGTCTTTGTTCCCAGTCTCATGGAAGACCCTGGGTAAAGAGTACGAGAAGATGGGATCTGGGTGTTGCTGGAACCCATTCCTGGTTGCCATCCCTGCTATCAAGTATATGATGTGGCAGGGAGGACAAGATCACTTGGGCAGTAGGATGTGCTGGGCTGGCACCTGGGGGATGCTGACTCAGGGAGGGGCAGGGGCCGCACAGCCCTGGTGTCAGCAGCAGCAGCAGCAGCAGCAGGAGGGAGTGTCCCCTGTGCAGATTGGCCAGGCTGGAGCTGAGCAATGCCCATGGTTGCTATAAAAGCCCTGCCTGGGCCAGAGTGCAGCAAGCAGTGCCCTGGCCACCTTCTCCTCCTCGGGAACAAGGGTAAGTGTGCCAGCGCTTCTGCTGGCGGCTCCCTGCTCCAGCCCCGGCCCCTGTGGCTGGGGCGCTGCTGCCCTGGGCTGCTCTCCTGCCATGGCTGCCCTCTCTTGCAGAGCACCCTCGCATCCCACTCCAAGATGTCCTGCTACGACCTGTGCCCACCCAGGAGCAGCGCTGACCTGTGCCCAGTGCCCAGGACCAGCGTGGCTGTGCCCCAGCCCATCGCTGAGAGCTGCAACGAGCTGTGCACCCGCCAGTGCCCCGACTCGTCTGCCTTCATCCAGCCCCCGCCCGTGGTGGTCACCTTCCCCGGCCCCATCCTCAGCTCCTTCCCCCAGCAGGCCGTGGTGGGCTCCTCCGGAGCACCGGCCTTTGGCGGCTCCCTGGGGCTGGGCGGCCTCTACGGCGCCGGCGCCACCCAGGCCTCGGGGGGCCTCTGCACCTTTGGCAGAGCCTACGCTGCTCCCGCCTGCAGCCCTTGCGCCCTGCCCCGCTACAGCAAGAAGCTCTGGGACACCTGCGGGCCCTGCTAGAGCCGCCAGCAACAGCCCCAAAGGCCCTGGTGCCGCCTCAGCCCAGCATGGAGAAGCTGAGCTCTGCACAAGCTGCCCTGGCCTCCTGCAGCCCGTGACACCCGGCCTGCCTGCGGCCTGCCCACCCTCCCTCTCCCTGCCTCTCCTGCCCTTCTTGGTACAATAAAGTTTTCCCGCATCCAATTTCTGTCTCTTTTCCTTTTTTTCTGGAGTCATGAAGACTCAGGGGAATGGGGAATTCTGGTAGTGGGTTGGGAAATTTTGTTCCGGGGTCAACTGAAAATGAAAAGTGGCATCAAAGGGGAACCCGATGGATATGAAGGAGAGAATTGGGAATGTGTCACAACATGATAAGATGAAGGAGAAGGACAAGGACAATGACAACAACAACGACAACGGCAAGGACAAAAGCAAGGACAAGGACTAGGGCCAGAAGAACGACAAGGAGCTCTGAGTAATATGCCTGAAGACAGACAAATCCCCTGCTCACAGTCACAATACCAGGGCTCTTTACTGTGCTCCAGCCATGCTGGCAGCGAGTAAGATGGTCCCTGTAACCGGGACAATCCAGCGACAAAGGCTGTCAGAACGCCAGTACCTCTGTATCAACCTTGCCTTTGATTAAAGAACCAGTAACTGAAATCAGAGACAAACTTACCCATCACTATGCCCAACATATTTGATTTCCCTGTCATCAGCTCCTTCTTTCTCTTCCAATTTGTCTTTCCCTTTCTCATTCATTTTTTGAATTTCTTTGTCACCTTGTGTCGCATGTTCTCCTTCTCGTTCTCCTTCTTGTTCACCCTCATGTTCTTGTTCTCATTCTCGTTCTCGTTCTCCTTCTCCTTCTCTTTCTCCTTCTCCTTTTCTTCCTCCCTCTAAGGCAAACGCTTCACACTGTACTACATCTCCTGATTCCGTTTCCCCCATGATTTCATTTTCTTCTCCCCATTACAATTTTCTGTCCTCCTCTCACTTGTCTTTTACCAACCACATCCCCTTCCATTTACCATTGCCCCAGCCATCTCCGAACAGCATTTCCCCGCCCAGTCTTGGAACACCCACAAACAGGGTGTTCCTGATTTTGGCAAAGGAGGCAAAGAGACAGGAATTGGATGCAGGAAAACTTTATTGTACCAAGAAGGGCAGGAGAGGCAGGGAGAAGGAGGGTGGGCAGGCCGCAGGCAGGCCGGGTGTCACGGGCTGCAGGAGGCCAGGGCAGCTTGTGCAGAGCTCAGCTTCTCCAGGCTGGGCTAGGCGGCGCCAGGGCCTTTGGGGCTGTTGCTGGTGGCTCTAGCAGGGCCCGCAGGTGTCCCAGAGCTTCTTGCTGTAGCGGGGCAGGGCGCAAGGGCTGCAGGCGGGAGCAGCGTAGGCTCTGCCAAAGGTGCAGAGGCCCCCCGAGGCCTGGGTGGCGCCGGCGCCGTAGAGGCCGCCCAGCCCCAGGGAGCCGCCAAAGGCCGGTGCTCCGGAGGAGCCCACCACGGCCTGCTGGGGGAAGGAGCTGAGGATGGGGCCGGGGAAGGTGACCACCACGGGCGGGGGCTGGATGAAGGCAGACGAGTCGGGGCACTGGCGGGCGCACAGCTCGTTGCAGCTCTCAGCGATGGGCTGGGGCACAGCCACGCTGGTCCTGGGCACTGGGCACAGCTCAGCGCTGCTCCTGGGTGGGCACAGGTCGTAGCAGGACATCTTGGAGTGGGGTGCGAGGGTGCTCTGCAAGAGAGGGCAGCCATGGCAGGAGAGCAGCCCAGGGCAGCAGCGCCCCAGCCACAGGGGCCGGGGCTGGAGCAGGGAGCCGCCAGCAGAAGCGCTGGCACACTTACCCTTGTTCCTGAGGAGGAGAAGGTGGCCAGGGCACTGCTTGCTCCACTCTGGCCCAGGCAGGGCTTTTATAGCAGCCCGGGCATTGCTCAGCTCCATCCTGGCCAATCTGCACAGGGGACACTCCCTCCTGCTGCTGCTGCTGCTGCTGCTGACACCAGAGCTGTGCGGCCCCTGCCCCTCCCTGAGTCAGCATCCCCCAGGTGCCAGCCCAGCACATCCTACTGCCCAAGTGATCATGTCCTTCCTGCCACGCCAGGGAATTGATAGCAGGGATGGCACCCAGGAATGGGCTCCATGAACGCAGTTAATGGTCTAAAGGGGTGGGGCTGGGCTGGACTCAGGATGAGCTTAATGGACTTCTCTTATGCACACACTGGGAAGATCAGGTGATGTGTGTGATCCCATCCTTAAACAATCCCCTGGGCATTGTATGTAAGCAGATGGGGTCTGCTTCTTCTGGGCCATCCAGTGATGCACAAATCCTCTCCATGATGAACAGTTTGAAACTCCTCTCCCTGATGCTCCAGCTGCTGACAGGTGTTCCTGGCGTCCATTCCTGGATGTCATTACATTTATCAAGGATCTGACATGGCAGGAAGGACATGATCACTTGGGCAGCGGGATGTGCTGGGCTGGCACCTGGGGGATGCTGACTCAGGGAGGGGCAGGGGCCGCACAGCCCTGGTGTCAGCAGCAGCAGCAGCAGCAGCAGCAGCAGCAGCAGCAGCAGGAGGGAGTGTCCCCTGTGCAGATTGGCCAGGCTGGAGCTGAGCAATGCCGGGGCTGCTATAAAAGCCCTGCCTGGGCCAGAGTGCAGCAAGCAGTGCCCTGACCACCTTCTCCTCCTCAGGAACAAGGGTAAGTGTGCCAGGTGGCGGCTCTCTGGTGGCTCTCTGGCTCCCTGGCCTTTGGCTCGGGCACTGCCCTGGGCTGCTCTCCTGCCATGGCTGCCCTCTCTTGCAGAGCACCCTCGCATCCCACTCCAAGATGTCCTGCTACGACCTGTGCCCACCCAGGAGCAGCGCTGACCTGTGCCCAGTGCCCAGGACCAGCGTGGCTGTGCCCCAGCCCATCGCTGAGAGCTGCAACGAGCTGTGCGCCCGCCAGTGCCCCGACTCGTCTGCCTTCATCCAGCCCCCGCCCGTGGTGGTCACCTTCCCCGGCCCCATCCTCAGCTCCTTCCCCCAGCAGGCCGTGGTGGGCTCCTCCGGAGCACCGGCCTTTGGCGGCTCCCTGGGGCTGGGCGGCCTCTACGGCGCCGGCGCCACCCAGGCCTCGGGGGGCCTCTGCACCTTTGGCAGAGCCTACGCTGCTCCCGCCTGCAGCCCTTGCGCCCTGCCCCGCTACAGCAAGAAGCTCTGGAACACTTGCGGGCCCTGCTAGGTTCAACACCTCAACAGCCCCTAGACTGCCTTAGCCTCCCTCCTCCTCCTTGTTCACGTCACCTGCCCCTCTCCCCCTCCTTGCTCCTGACTGTACCCACATTCCCAATTCCTGCATGATCCCTCCGGCCTCCTGCTCCTCTTGGCAGCAGCCCCTTGCCGCAGCCCAGCCTGGAAGAGCAGCTCCCAGGAAGCGTGTGGAGAGATCCAGCCTGTGCCTAGTGTGTCTTTCTCTTGTCTGTTCTTTGCTGTACTTGAAATAAAACAATCCTGCATCCAACTGCAGCTTCTCTGTTGTTACTGTCAGGGTTCAGGGTAGAGGGCAGAACTTTCCTGGCCCGCCCATGGGCACGGCAAGCCCAGCCAAGGCAATCTCTCACTACCGTATTTGCCCGGCAGATCTGTCTTTGGGCAGATCCCTCAGCCCTGGCAGCTCTCAGCACACACAGCAGCAAAGGTCCAAGAACATTTCAGAAGGCCGTCAACTCCTGTTTGTAGAAGTTTAAATCCATGGTACTTTATGGACCTCCAATCAACCGGTGGAAGAGCAGCATTTTTCTGAGTGACAGGGAGCCATGTAGACGCAAAGATTGCCATGGTGCCAGCCCCTTGTTGTTTTGTGGCCCTGGGGAGCAACTTGGGGCTGATACCAAATGAAGCGCCTACTGGTCCTTATGGCTTCTACTTTAAATTCCATTGCGTTTTTGTCTTTGTCTTTGTCTTCGCCTTTGTCCTCATCTTCACCTTTGTCCTTTTCATTGTCTTCTCTTCTTGTCTTTGTCTTGGTCTTAGTCTTTGTCTTTGCCATTGTCTTTGTATTTATCATTGCAATTTTGTCTTTGACTTTCTTTTTCTTGTTCTCTGTCTCTTTCTCCTTGTGTTTTTCTGTTTACAATTGCCTTTTTGTATTTCTTTCTATGTTTCTCTTTCAGTTTCTATTTCATTATTCTAACTGCTACTCATCTTCGTATACATATATTTCCTTCTTATTCTTGTCCATTTTCTCATGTCCATTTCCATCTCTGTCTTCTTCGCTGTCTTCTTCCATTTCACCACCTCCTAAGCTTGACCTTTCCCAACGGTCTCTGTCTTCCACTTCTCGGACAGCTCCAATTTAATTTCCATCCCCATATCAATATGCAATGTTCTATCCCCACTTCTGTTTAACATTCCCCGTCCCCTTCCATTTTCCATGCCCTTTGGCCGTGCCAGCAGCATTATTTCCCCTCACAATGTTGGAACGGCCCCATCCCCAGGGGGATTAATGACTCCAGAAAAGGAGGCAAAGAGACAGAAATTGGATGCGGGAAAACTTTATTGAGCCAAGAAGGGCAGGAGAGGCAGGGAGAGGGAGGGTGGGCAGGCCGCAGGCAGGCCGGGTGTCACGGGCTGCAGGAGGCCAGGGCAGCTTGTGCAGAGCTCAGCTTCTCCATGCTGGGCTGAGGCGGCACCAGGGCCTTTGGGGCTGTTGCTGGTGGCTCTAGCAGGGCCCGCAGGTGTCCCAGAGCTTCTTGCTGTAGCGGGGCAGGGCGCAAGGGCTGCAGGCGGGAGCAGCGTAGGCTCTGCCAAAGGTGCAGAGGCCCCCCGAGGCCTGGGTGGCGCCGGCGCCGTAGAGGCCGCCCAGCCCCAGGGAGCCGCCAAAGGCCGGTGCTCCGGAGGAGCCCACCACGGCCTGCTGGGGGAAGGAGCTGAGGATGGGGCCGGGGAAGGTGACCACCACGGGCGGGGGCTGGATGAAGGCAGACGAGTCGGGGCACTGGCGGGCGCACAGCTCGTTGCAGCTCTCAGCGATGGGCTGGGGCACAGCCACGCTGGTCCTGGGCACTGGGCACAGGTCGGCGCTGCTCCTGGGTGGGCACAGGTCGTAGCAGGACATCTTGGAGTGGGATGCGAGGGTGCTCTGCAAGAGAGGGCAGCCATGGCAGGAGAGCAGCCCAGGGCAGTGCCCGAGCCAAAGGCCAGGGAGCCAGAGAGCAACCAGAGAGCTGCCACCTGGCACACTTACCCTTGTTCTCGTGGAGGAGAAGGTGGCCAGGGCACTGCTTGCTGCACTCTGGCCCAGGCAGGGCTTTTATAGCAACCATGGGGATTGCTCAGCTCCAGCCTGGCCAATCTGCACAGGGAACACTCCCTCCTGCTGCTGCTGCTGCTGCTGCTGACACCAGGGCTGTGCGGCCCCTGCCCCTCCCTGAGTCAGCATCCCCCAGGTGCCAGCCCAGCACATCCCGCTGCCCAAGTGATCTTGTCCTTCCTGCCACGTCAGATCCTTGATAGCAGGGATGGCACCCAGGAATGGACTCCAGGAAGAGGTTTAATAGTCGAAATGGTTGGGCAGGGCTGGAATCAGCTTGGCTCAGATGGACATCTCTGCTCTTTGGACAATGGACATCAGGCCTGACAGGAGAAGTCTTGGTTCCCAGTGTCATGGAACCCCCAGCACACTGACTGCAGGCACATGGGGTCTGGTTCTGCGGGGGTATTATGTGATGCACAGATGCCCTTCATCTTGACGACTTCTGCCAGTCCTGGTCCACACGCGTCAGCCCCAGACAGGTGTCCCTCTAACCTAAGTGCCACCCCTGATATCAGGGATATGAGGTGGCAGGAAGGACAAGATGGTGTGGGGAGTGGCTGTGTTGTCTGGCACCTGGGGGATGCTGACTCAGGGAGGGGCAGGGGCCGCACAGCCCTGGTGTCAGCAGCAGCAGCAGCAGCAGCAGCAGCAGCAGCAGCAGCAGCAGGAGGGAGTGTCCCCTGTGCAGATTGGCCAGGCTGGAGCTGAGCAATGCCCATGTTTGCTATAAAAGCCCTGCCTGGGCCAGAGTGCAGCAAGCAGTGCCCTGGCCACCTTCTCCTCCTCAGGAACAAGGGTAAGTGTGCCAGCGCTTCTGCTGGCGGCTCCCTGCTCCAGCCCCGGCCCCTGTGGCTGGGGCGCTGCTGCCCTGGGCTGCTCTCCTGCCATGGCTGCCCTCTCTTGCAGAGCACCCTCGCATCCCACTCCAAGATGTCCTGCTACGACCTGTGCCCACCCAGGAGCAGCGCTGAGCTGTGCCCAGTGCCCAGGACCAGCGTGGCTGTGCCCCAGCCCATCGCTGAGAGCTGCAACGAGCTGTGCGCCCGCCAGTGCCCCGACTCGTCTGCCTTCATCCAGCCCCCGCCCGTGGTGGTCACCTTCCCCGGCCCCATCCTCAGCTCCTTCCCCCAGCAGGCCGTGGTGGGCTCCTCCGGAGCACCGGCCTTTGGCGGCTCCCTGGGGCTGGGCGGCCTCTACGGCGCCGGCGCCACCCAGGCCTCGGGGGGCCTCTGCACCTTTGGCAGAGCCTACGCTGCTCCCGCCTGCAGCCCTTGCGCCCTGCCCCGCTACAGCAAGAAGCTCTGGGACACCTGCGGGCCCTGCTAGAGCCACCAGCAACAGCCCCAAAGGCCCTGGCGCCACCTCAGCCCAGCGTGGAGAAGCTGAGCTCTGCACAAGCTGCCCTGGCCTCCTGCAGCCCGTGACACCCGGCCTGCCTCTGGCCTGCCCACCCTCCCTCTCCCTGCCTCTCCTGCCCTTGTTGGTACAATAAAGTTTTCCTGCATCCAATTCCTGTTTCTTTGCCTCCTTTTCTGGAGTAATGAAGATCCCTTGGACTGGGGTTGTTCCAAGTGTGGGAGGGGAATTGGTGATGCTAGGGTTGCCACTGGCAATGGAAAATCTAAGAGGATACGGAAGGTTAAACAGAAGATGCGGTGGGTCACGGAGGTTGAAGTGGAGATGAAATTGAAATCAGTATGGAAGTGGAAGGATATGAAGGAGAACTTTGGGAACCGGAGATGTGAGGAGAGAGAGAACCCGGCGAAGGAGAATACGACACAGTACAAGAAATAGAGGAAGGAGGAGAAGGAGACGAAGTCGAAGGAGCAGAAAGAGAAGGACAAGGACAAACACAAGGAGAAGGAGGTCCAAGCACTCATCCTGAACAAAGACAGATCCCCTGACTTGCTGGCCATGAGACCAGTGGCTCCTACACATGTCCAGTTGTGTTGGCAAAGAGTGGGCTTGAAAATGGAGTTTGGACCCATTCCAGTGCAAAGGCTACCAGAGCTCCAGTTCCGCTGTGCCGCAATGGCTCTGCTACAGGACCTGGGACAGAAGTCAGAGGGACTTCCCCATTAGTCTTCCCTGTACGATAGATTTCTTTTTATCAACTCTTCTCCTTCCCTTGCTCTGTTTTACTCTATCTTCTTTATATTTGTCCAAATCCTTGTTTCCCATCTTCTCTTTCCTCTTCTCCTTCTACTTCCTCTTGTCTTTCTTCTTCAGATTCTCTTTCCTCTTCTTATACTCCTTTTCCTCCTTCCTCTTCTCCTTCTCTTCCTCCGACTTCTCCTTCCCCTTGCCCTTCTTGTGCTTCTCATCCTTCTCATCCTTCTACTCTTTCTCCTCTCTCTCCAAACCCAGCCCCTCCCCAACATTCTCTATGTTTTGATTTAGTGTGTATTTTTGTTTCATTTACTTGTCCACAAAACTGTCCTCTGTCCCTGTTTATCACTTCTTTCCCCTTCCCATTCCATTTTGCATTGCCCCTGGCCATCCCCCAACACGATTTCCCTTCCCACTCTAGGAGCTCCCCAATGCCTATGTATATCTCTGTTTTGGCAAAGGAGACAAAGAAAGGAATTGCATGCAGAAAAGCTTTATTGCATCAACAAGGGCAGGAGAGGAAGAGAGAGGGAGGGCGGGGAGGCGGGAGGCAGGCCAGGTGTCACGGGCTGCAGGAGGCCAGGGCAGCTTGTGCAGAGCTCAGCTTCTCCAGGCTGGGCTGAGGCGGCGCCAGGGCCTTTGGGGCTGTTGCTGGTGGCTCTAGCAGGGCCCGCAGGTGTCCCAGAGCTTCTTGCTGTAGCGGGGCAGGGCGCAAGGGCTGCAGGCGGGAGCAGCGTAGGCTCTGCCAAAGGTGCAGAGGCCCCCCGAGGCCTGGGTGGCGCCGGCGCCGTAGAGGCCGCCCAGCCCCAGGGAGCCGCCAAAGGCCGGTGCTCCGGAGGAGCCCACCACGGCCTGCTGGGGGAAGGAGCTGAGGATGGGGCCGGGGAAGGTGACCACCACGGGCGGGGGCTGGATGAAGGCAGACGAGTCGGGGCACTGGCGGGCGCACAGCTCATTGCAGCTCTCAGCGATGGGCTGGGGCACAGCCACGCTGGTCCTGGGCACTGGGCACAGCTCAGCGCTGCTCCTGGGTGGGCACAGGTCGTAGCAGGACATCTTGGAGTGGGATGCGAGGGTGCTCTGCAAGAGAGGGCAGCCATGGCAGGAGAGCAGCCCAGGGCAGTGCCCGAGCCAAAGGCCAGGGAGCCAGAGAGCCACCAGAGAGCCGCCACCTGGAACACTTACCCTTGTTCCTGAGGAGGAGAAGGTGGCCAGGGCACTGCTTGCTGCACTCTGGCCCAGGCAGGGCTTTTATAGCAGCCCCAGCATTGCTCAGCTCCAGCCTGGCCAATCTGCACAGGGGACACTCCCTGCTGCTGCTGCTGCTGCTGCTGCTGCTTCTGCTGCTGACACCAGGGCTGTGCGGCCCCTGCCCCTCCCTGAGTCAGCATCCCCCAGGTGCCAGCCCAGCACATCCTATTGCCCAAGTTATCTTGGCCTTCCTGACAGGTCAGGGACTTGATAGCATAGATGTCACCCAGGAATGGGGTCCAGGAATGCCCTCGGAGCACTGGAGGTTTCACATGGCTGAGTTCAAAGGCTTGTCCAGTCAGGCCTGATCTTCATAGAGTAATGAGCAGCGATGTCCATCTGGCCTAGGCTGATTCCAGCCCTGCCCCACCCCTTTGGACAATTAAAGATGTCCCTGGAGCCCATTCCAGGGTGCCTTTGTGCTTATCAAGTGTGTGAAGTGGCAGGAAGGACAAAATCACTTGGGCAGCGGGATGTGCTGGGCTGGCACCTGGGGGATGCTGACTCAGGGAGGAGCAGGGGCCCCACAGCCCTGGTGTCAGCAGCAGCAGCAGCAGGAGGGAGTGTCCCCTGTGCAGATTGGCCAGGATGGAGCTGAGCAATCCCCATGGTTGCTATAAAAGCCCTGCCTGGGCCAGAGTGCAGCAAGCAGTGCCCTGGCCACCTTCTCCTCCTCAGGAACAAGGGTAAGTGTGCCAGCGCTTCTGCTGGCGGCTCCCCGCTCCAGCCCCGGCCCCTGTGGCTGGGGCGCTGCTGCCCTGGGCTGCTCTCCTGCCATGGCTGCCCTCTCTTGCAGAGCACCCTCGCATCCCACTCCAAGATGTCCTGCTACGACCTGTGCCCACCCAGGAGCAGCGCCGACCTGTGCCCAGTGCCCAGGACCAGCGTGGCTGTGCCCCAGCCCATCGCTGAGAGCTGCAACGAGCTGTGCGCCCGCCAGTGCCCCGACTCGTCTGCCTTCATCCAGCCCCCGCCCGTGGTGGTCACCTTCCCCGGCCCCATCCTCAGCTCCTTCCCCCAGCAGGCCGTGGTGGGCTCCTCCGGAGCACCGGCCTTTGGCGGCTCCCTGGGGCTGGGCGGCCTCTACGGCGCCGGCGCCACCCAGGCCTCGGGGGGCCTCTGCACCTTTGGCAGAGCCTACGCTGCTCCCGCCTGCAGCCCTTGCGCCCTGCCCCGCTACAGCAAGAAGCTCTGGGACACCTGCGGGCCCTGCTAGAGCCACCAGCAACAGCCCCAAAGGCCCTGGTGCCGCCTCAGCCCAGCATGGAGAAGCTGAGCTCTGCACAAGCTGCCCTGGCCTCCTGCAGCCCGTGACACCTGGCCTGCCTCCGGCCTGCCCACCCTCCCTCTCCCTGCCTCACCTGCCCTTCTTGGTACAATAAAGTTTTCCTGCATTCAATTCTTGTCTCTTTGCCTCCTTTTCTGCAGTCATGAAGACTATTGGAATGGGGGTGTTTCAAGAACGGGAAGGGAATCAATTTTGCTGGTATGGCCACAGGGTATGGAAATCTAAGAGGAAGGGGAAGGTTGAAAAGAAGTGGGAATAGGTCATTGGAGGTTAAAGTGGAGATACAATTGAAATCAAAGTGGAAATGGAAGGATACGGCAGGGAATTTTCGAACCAGAGATGTGAGGAGAACTTTGAGAACCAGGCAAAGGAGAATGAGACACAGTACAAGAAATAGAGAGAAGATGAGAAGGAGAAGAAGTCGAACGACGAGAAGGAGCAGTTCTAGGACAAGGACAAACACAAGGAGAAGGAGAAAGAGCTCAGAATATTCTGCCTGAACAAAGACAGATCTCCTGACTTGCTGGCCATGAGACCAGTGGCTCTTACACATGTGCAGTTGTGTTGGCAAAGAGTGGGCTTGGAAATGGAGTTTGGACCCATTCCAATGCAAAGGCTACCAGAGCTCCAGTTCCGCTGTGCCGCAATGGCTCTGCTAAAGGACCTGGGACAGAAGTCAGAGGGACCTCCCCATTAGTCTTCCCTGTACAATAAATTTTTTTTTGATCAACTTCTTCTCCTTCTCCTGCTATGTCTTACTCTATCTTCTTTATATTTGTCCAAATCCTTGTTTCCCATCTTCTCTTTCCTCTTCTCCTTCTTCTACTTCCTCTTGTCTTTCTTCTTCGGGTTCTCTTTTCTCTTCTTCTCCTCCTTCCCCTCCTTCCTCTTCTCCTTCTCTTCCTCCGACTTCTCCTTCCCCTTGTCCTTCTTGTGCTTCTCATCCTTCTGAGCCTTCTCCTCCTTCTCCTAATCCAACCCTGTCCCATCATTAGCTATCTCTTGACTCAGTTTGCATTTTGGTATCATTTTCTTGTCCACATTATTGTCCTCTGTCCATGTCCCTCATCTCTTTCACTTTTCCTTCGTCTTCCATATTCCATGGATCCCGGCCGGCTATCCCAGAAATGTCCTGACCCTCCCACTCTTACAATATCCTCATGCCCGAGAATGTCCTGTTTTTCGCAAAGGAAGCAAAGAGACAGGAATTGAATGCAGAAAAGCTTTATTGCATCAACAAGGGCAGGAGAGGCAGGGAGAGGGAGGGTGGGCAGGCCGCAGGCAGGCCGGGTGTCACGGGCTGCAGGAGGCCAGGGCAGCTTGTGCAGAGCTCAGCTTCTCCATGCTGGGCTGGGGCGGCACCAGGGCCTTTGGGGCTGTTGCTGGTGGCTCTAGCAGGGCCCGCAGGTGTCCCAGAGCTTCTTGCTGTAGCGGGGCAGGGCGCAAGGGCTGCAGGCGGGAGCAGCGTAGGCTCTGCCAAAGGTGCAGAGGCCCCCCGAGGCCTGGGTGGCGCCGGCGCCGTAGAGGCCGCCCAGCCCCAGGGAGCCGCCAAAGGCCGGTGCTCCGGAGGAGCCCACCACGGCCTGCTGGGGGAAGGAGCTGAGGATGGGGCCGGGGAAGGTGACCACCACGGGCGGGGGCTGGATGAAGGCAGACGAGTCGGGGCACTGGCGGGCGCACAGCTCGTTGCAGCTCTCAGCGATGGGCTGGGGCACAGCCACGCTGGTCCTGGGCACTGGGCACAGGTCAGCGCTGCTCCTGGGTGGGCACAGGTCATAGCAGGACATCTTGGAGTGGGATGCGAGGGTGCTCTGCAAGAGAGGGCAGCCATGGCAGGAGAGCAGCCCAGGGCAGCAGCGCCCCAGCCACAGGGGCCGGGGCTGGAGCAGGGAGCCGCCAGCAGAAGCGCTGGCACACTTACCCTTGTTCCTGAGGAGGAGAAGGTGGCCAGGGCACTGCTTGCTGCACTCTGGCCCAGGCAGGGCTTTTATAGCAGCCCTGGCATTGCTCAGCTCCAATTTGGCCAATCTGCACAGGGGACACTCCCTCCTGCTGCTGCTGCTGCTGCTGCTGACACCAGGGCTGTGCGGCCCCTGCCCCTGCCTGAGTCAGCATCCCCCAGGTGCCAGCCCAGCACATCCTACTGCCCAAGTGATTTTGTCCTTCCTGCCACTTCACATACTTGATAAGCACAATGGCACCCTGGAATGGGCTCCAGGGACATCTTTAATTGTCCAAAGGGGTGGGGCAGGGCTGGAATCAGCCTAGGCCAGATGGACATCACTGCTCTTTACTCTATGAAGATCAGGCCTGACTGGACAAGCCTTTGAACTCAACCATGTGGAACCTCCAGTGCTCCGAGGGCATTCCTGTACCCCATTCCTGGGTGCCACCTATGCTATCAAGTCCCTGACGTGTCAGGAAGGCCAAGATCACTTGGGCAGCGGGATGTGCTGGGCTGGCACCTGGGGGATGCTGACTCAGGGAGGGGCAGGGGCCGCACAGCCCTGGTGTCAGCAGCAGCAGCAGCAGCAGCAGCAGCAGCAGCAGCAGGGAGTGTCCCCTGTGCAGATTGGCCAGGCTGGAGCTGAGCAATGCCGGGGCTGCTATAAAAGCCCTGCCTGGGCCAGAGTGCAGCAAGCAGTGCCCTGGCCACCTTCTCCTCCTCGGGAACAAGGGTAAGTGTGCCAGCGCTTCTGCTGGCGGCTCCCTGCTCCAGCCCCGGCCCCTGTGGCTGGGGCGCTGCTGCCCTGGGCTGCTCTCCTGCCATGGCTGCCCTCTCTTGCAGAGCACCCTCGCATCCCACTCCAAGATGTCCTGCTACGACCTGTGCCCACCCAGGAGCAGCGCTGAGCTGTGCCCAGTGCCCAGGACCAGCGTGGCTGTGCCCCAGCCCATCGCTGAGAGCTGCAATGAGCTGTGCGCCCGCCAGTGCCCCGACTCGTCTGCCTTCATCCAGCCCCCGCCCGTGGTGGTCACCTTCCCCGGCCCCATCCTCAGCTCCTTCCCCCAGCAGGCCGTGGTGGGCTCCTCCGGAGCACCGGCCTTTGGCGGCTCCCTGGGGCTGGGCGGCCTCTACGGCGCCGGCGCCACCCAGGCCTCGGGGGGCCTCTGCACCTTTGGCAGAGCCTACGCTGCTCCCGCCTGCAGCCCTTGCGCCCTGCCCCGCTACAGCAAGAAGCTCTGGGACACCTGCGGGCCCTGCTAGAGCCACCAGCAACAGCCCCAAAGGCCCTGGTGCCGCCCCAGCCCAGCATGGAGAAGCTGAGCCCTGCACAAGCTGCCCTGGCCTCCTGCAGCCCATGACACCCGGCCTGCCTGCGGCCTGCCCACCCTCCTTCTCCCTTCCTCTCCTGTCCTTGTTCATACAATAAAGTTTTCCTGCATGCAATTCCTGTCTCTTTGCCTCCTTTTCCAAAATCAGGAACACCCTGACTGTGGCAGTTCCCAGACTGGGAGGAGAAATTGTGGTGGGAGATGGTTGGAGCAATGGTAAATGGAAGGGGACTTGGTTGGTAAAGATAAGTTGGAAGCGCACATAGAAATGTAATGGGGAGAAGAAATTGAAATAAACGGGGAAACTGAATCCAGAGATAAAGTACTGTGGGAAGAGTTTGCCTTACACGGAGGAAGAAAAGGAGAAGGAGAAGGAGAAGGAGAAGGAGAAGGAGAAGGAGAAGGAGAAGGAGAAGGAGAAGGAGAAGGAGAACGAGAATGAGAACGAGAACGAGGAGAACATGAGTAACAAGGTCACAAAGAAATTGAAAAAATGAAAGAGAAAGAGAAAGACAAATTGGAATAGAAAGAAGGAGCTGATGAATGGGAAATCAAACATATTGGCATAGTGATTGGAAAGTTTCTCTCTGATTTAAGTTCCTGGTCCTTTGATCAAAGGCAAGGTTGATACAGAGGTACTGGAGCTCTGACAGCCTTTGCTGCTGGATTGTCCTAGCTACGGGGAAAATCCTACTCATAGCCAGCATGGTTGCAGAACTGTGAAGACCCCTGGTGTTGTGGACTGTGAGCAGGGAATTTGTCTGCCTTCAGGCAGAGTACACAGAGCTCCTTTTCCTTGTCCTAGTCCTCATCCTTGTCCTTCTCCTTCTCATTCTCCTTCTCCTTCCACTTCTCCTTCTCCTTCTCCTTTTGTTTCTCCTTCTTCTTATCATTCCATGATGCATTCCCTCTTCTCTCCTTCATATCCATCGATTTCCCCTTTGATGCCATTTCCTTCTCCACTTTCACCTCCAATGCAACATTCCCAATTCTATTTTACCATTACTGCCCCCTTCCATTTTCAGTTGAGCCAGGAACACATTTCCCATCCCACTCCCAGATTTCCCCATTCACTGGAGTCTTCATGACATGGGAAGAAAGCGCAAAGAGACAGGAATTGAATGCAGAAAAGCTTTATTGCATCAACAAGGACAGGAGAGGCAGGGAGAGGGAGGGTGGGCAGGCCGCAGGCAGGCCGGGTGTCACAGGCTGCAGGAGGCCAGGGCAGCTTGTGCAGAGCTCAGCTTCTCCATGCTGGGCTGAGGCGGCACCAGGGCCTTTGGGGCTGTTGCTGGTGGCTCTAGCAGGGCCCGCAGGTGTCCCAGAGCTTCTTGCTGTAGCGGGGCAGGGCGCAAGGGCTGCAGGCGGGAGCAGCGTAGGCTCTGCCAAAGGTGCAGAGGCCCCCCGAGGCCTGGGTGGCGCCGGCGCCGTAGAGGCCGCCCAGCCCCAGGGAGCCGCCAAAGGCCGGTGCTCCGGAGGAGCCCACCACGGCCTGCTGGGGGAAGGAGCTGAGGATGGGGCCGGGGAAGGTGACCACCACGGGCGGGGGCTGGATGAAGGCAGACGAGTCGGGGCACTGGCGGGCGCACAGCTCGTTGCAGCTCTCAGCGATGGGCTGGGGCACAGCCACGCTGGTCCTGGGCACTGGGCACAGGTCGGCGCTGCTCCTGGGGGGCCACAGGTCGTAGCAGGACATCTTGGAGTGGGATGCGAGGGTGCTCTGCAAGAGAGGGCAGCCATGGCAGGAGAGCAGCCCAGGGCAGCAGCGCCCCAGCCACAGGGGCCGGGGCTGGAGCAGGGAGCCGCCAGCAGAAGCGCTGGCACACTTACCCTTGTTCCTGAGGAGGAGAAGGTGGCCAGGGCACTGCTTGCTCCACTCTGGCCCAGGCAGGGCTTTTATAGCAGCCCCGGCATTGCTCAGCTCCAGTCTGGCCAATCTGCACAGGGGACACTCCCTGCTGCTGCTGCTGCTGCTGCTGCTGCTGCTGCTGACACCAGGGCTGTGCGGCCCCTGCCCCTGCCTGAGTCAGCATCCCCCAGGTGCCAGCCCAGCACATCTCGCTGCCTAAGTGATCATGTCCTCCCTAGCACGTCAGATCCTTGATAGTAGGGATGGCACCCAGGAATCAGCTACAGATTGGCCAGGCTGGAGATTGAGCAATGCCGGGGCTGCTATAAAAGCCCTGCCTGGGCCAGAGTGCAGCAAGCAGTGCCCTGGCCACCTTCTCCTCCTCAGGAACAAGGGTAAGTGTGCCAGCGCTTCTGTTGGTGGCTCTCTGGCTCCCTGGCCTTTGGCTTGGGCACTGCCCTGGGCTGCTCTCCTGCCATGGCTGCCCTCTCTTGCAGAGCACCCTCGCATCCCACTCCAAGATGTCCTGCTACGACCTGTGCCCACCCAGGAGCAGCGCTGACCTGTGCCCAGTGCCCAGGACCAGCGTGGCTGTGCCCCAGCCCATCGCTGAGAGCTGCAACGAGCTGTGCGCCCGCCAGTGCCCCGACTCGTCTGCCTTCATCCAGCCCCCGCCCGTGGTGGTCACCTTCCCCGGCCCCATCCTCAGCTCCTTCCCCCAGCAGGCCGTGGTGGGCTCCTCCGGAGCACCGGCCTTTGGCGGCTCCCTGGGGCTGGGCGGCCTCTACGGCGCCGGCGCCACCCAGGCCTCGGGGGGCCTCTGCACCTTTGGCAGAGCCTACGCTGCTCCCGCCTGCAGCCCTTGCGCCCTGCCCCGCTACAGCAAGAAGCTCTGGGACACCTGCGGGCCCTGCTAGAGCCACCAGCAACAGCCCCAAAGGCCCTGGTGCCGCCTCAGCCCAGCATGGAGAAGCTGAGCTCTGCACAAGCTGCCCTGGCCTCCTGCAGCCCGTGACACCCGGCCTGCCTGCGGCCTGCCAACCCTCCCTCTCCCTGCCTCTCCTGTCCTTGTTCATACAATAAAGTTTTCTTGCATCCAATTCCTGTCTCTTTGCCTCCTTTTCCAAAATCAGGAACACCCTGACTGTGGCAGTTCCCAGACTGGGAGGAGAAATTGTGGTGGGAGATTGTTGGATCAATGGTAAATGGAAGGGGACTTGGTTGGTAAAGATAAGTGGGAAGCGCACAGAGAAATGTAATGGTGAGAAGAAATTGAAATACAGAGGGAAACTGAATCCAGAGATAAAGGACTGTGGGAAGAGTTTGCCTTACACGGAGGAAGAAAAGGAGAAGGAGAAGGAGAAGGAGAAGGAGAAGGGGAAGGAGAAGGAGAAGGAGAAGGAGAAGGAGAAGGAGAAGGAGAAGGAGAACGAGAACGAGAACGAGAACGAGAACGAGAACGAGAAGTAGAACGAGAACGAGAACGAGAACGAGAACGAGAACGAGGAGAACATGAGAAACAAGGTCACAAAGAAATTGAAAAAGTGAAAGACAAATTGGAATAGAAAGAAGGAGCTGATGAAAGGGAAATCAAACATATTGGCATAGTGATTGGCAAGTTTCTCTCTGATTTAAGTTCCTGGTCCTTTGATCAAAGGCAAGGTTGATACAGAGGTACTGGAGCTCTGACAGCCTTTGCTGCTGGATTGTCCTAGCTACGGGGAAAATCCTACTCATAGCCAGCATGGCTGCAGAACTATGAAGACCCCTGGTGTTGTGGACTGTGAACAGGGAATTTGACTGTCTTCAGGCAGAGTACACAGAGCTCCTTTTCCTTGTCCTAGTCCTCATCCTTCTCCTTCTCCTTCTCCTTCTCCTTCTCCTTCTCCTTCTCCTTCTCCTTCTCCTTCCAATTCTCCTTCTCCTTCTCCTCCTCCTTCTCCTTTTGTTTCTCCTTCTTCTTATCATTCCGTGATGCATTCCCTCTTCTCTCCTTCATATCCATCGATTTCCCCTTTGATGCCATTTCCTTCTCCACTTTAACCTCCAATGCAACATTCCCAATTCTATTTTACCATTACTGCCCACTTCCATTTTCAGTTGAGCCAGGAACACATTTCCCATCCCACTCCCAGAATTCCCCATTCCCTGGAGTCTTCATGACAAGAGAGGAAAGCGCAAAGAGACAGGAATTGAATGCAGAAAAGCTTTATTGCATCAACAAGGGCAGGAGAGGCAGGGAGAGGGAGGGTGGGCAGGCCGCAGGCAGGCCGGGTGTCACGGGCTGCAGGAGGCCAGGGCAGCTTGTGCAGAGCTCAGCTTCTCCATGCTGGGCTGAGGCGGCACCAGGGCCTTTGGGGCTGTTGCTGGTGGCTCTAGCAGGGCCCGCAGGTGTCCCAGAGCTTCTTGCTGTAGCGGGGCAGGGCGCAAGGGCTGCAGGCGGGAGCAGCGTAGGCTCTGCCAAAGGTGCAGAGGCCCCCCGAGGCCTGGGTGGCGCCGGCGCCGTAGAGGCCGCCCAGCCCCAGGGAGCCGCCAAAGGCCGGTGCTCCGGAGGAGCCCACCACGGCCTGCTGGGGGAAGGAGCTGAGGATGGGGCCGGGGAAGGTGACCACCACGGGCGGGGGCTGGATGAAGGCAGACGAGTCGGGGCACTGGCGGGCGCACAGCTCGTTGCAGCTCTCAGCGATGGGCTGGGGCACAGCCACGCTGGTCCTAGGTGGGCACAGGTCCGTGCTGCTCCTGGGTGGGCACAGGTCGTAGCAGGACATCTTGGAATGGGATGCGAGGGTGCTCTGCAAGAGACGGCAGCCATGGCAGGAGAGCAGCCCAGGGCAGCAGCGCCCCAGCCACAGGGGCCGGGGCTGGAGCAGGGAGCCGCCAGCAGAAGCGCTGGCACACTTACCCTTGTTCCTGAGGAGGAGAAGGTGGCCAGGGCACTGCTTGCTCCACTCTGGCCCAAGCAGGGATTTTATAGCAACCATGGGGATTGCTCAGCTCCAGCCTGGCCAATCTGCACAGGGGACACTCCCTCCTGCTGCTGCTGCTGCTGCTGACACCAGGGCTGTGCGGCCCCTGCCCCTCCCTGAGTCAGCATCCCCGAGGTGCCAGCCCAGCACATCCCGCTGCCCAAGTGATCATGTCCTCCCTAGCACGTCAGATCCTTGATAGTAGGGATGGCACCCAGGAATCAGCTACAGATTGGCCAGGCTGGAGATTGAGCAATGCCGGGGCTGCTATAAAAGCCCTGCCTGGGCCAGAGTGCAGCAAGCAGTGCCCTGGCCACCTTCTCCTCCTCAGGAACAAGGGTAAGTGTTCCAGGTGGCGGCTCTCTGGTGGCTCTCTGGCTCCCTGGCCTTTGGCTTGGGCACTGCCCTGGGCTGCTCTCCTGCCATGGCTGCCCTCTCTTGCAGAGCACCCTCACATCCCACTCCAAGATGTCCTGCTACGACCTGTGCCCACCCAGGAGCAGCGCTGAGCTGTGCCCAGTGCCCAGGACCAGCGTGGCTGTGCCCCAGCCCATCGCTGAGAGCTGCAACGAGCTGTGCGCCCGCCAGTGCCCCGACTCGTCTGCCTTCATCCAGCCCCCGCCCGTGGTGGTCACCTTCCCCGGCCCCATCCTCAGCTCCTTCCCCCAGCAGGCCGTGGTGGGCTCCTCCGGAGCACCGGCCTTTGGCGGCTCCCTGGGGCTGGGCGGCCTCTACGGCGCCGGCGCCACCCAGGCCTCGGGGGGCCTCTGCACCTTTGGCAGAGCCTACGCTGCTCCCGCCTGCAGCCCTTGCGCCCTGCCCCGCTACAGCAAGAAGCTCTGGGACACCTGTGGGCCCTGCTAGGCTTATCCTGGAATCTTTTTTATCTGTCAGCAATGGAGGAATCTAGAAGTTGTTCATCTAATCTTTGCCGTTTTTGCTCTTTCCCTTAAAACTTGTCTTTTCCTATATTTAGTATTTTATTTTGTCTCCACTTTGAAAATGTAATCCCTAATGTTTTCTTTTGTGAATTTATTATGTATCAGAATTTAATTTTTCTTTTCTTTGCTTTGATCTTTATTGTTTATCTGAGTTATATCAACCTCATGTGGTCTTTGCATTTATTCAGCTCTGCTTCTTGACATTTGCATGAGTTATAAAATTTTGCTTTATATATTGGATTCTCTTTGTACCTCTCCTTTTCCCATATTTTTCTTTGTACTCTCTGTGATTTATTCAAGTTGTTCCTGCAATAAATCTTCTATGCATCGAATTTTTGCGTTTTCATCTTTTTTTATTTTAAATGGTGCTGATTAGTCACTTGAGGTCGTACCTGCTTATAACAGAGCTATTCAACTTGACTATTTCTGGTTATTTAAATCTCTGAAGAGGGCCTGGGAGTGCTGGAGCCACTCTGAGCGGAGCAGCCTGCCCTGGATTACACAAAAGGGAAAGTCAGAGCAGGGCAGGGCCCGGCCTGGCCAAACCCAGTGGCTACGAACGATCTGATCAGGGCTGAGGTGCTCGGCCGCTCCTCCCTGCTTTGGGCGCTGTTAATCAGCCCTGGGACATGCAAGGGCTACAAAACAACGAAACAGGGAGCAGAGATCACTGCTCAGTGCTTCCCAAGTGCTCTCATGGCCCTTGTTGCTCAGAAAATCTGCACTTAGAGGGTTTTTTTTCTCAGTGGAATCTCTCCAAATAAATTTTGTAGCCCAGAGAGCACTGAAATAGTGGTGTTTTTAATACAAAGTCGAGAGAGGCAATCACAGAATTATGGAATTATTTGGGTGGGAAGGGATCTTAAAATCATCTCATTCCACGCCCTGCCGTGGTCAGGGACAGCTTCCACCACCCCAGGTTGCTGCAAGTCCTGTCCAGCCTGGCCTTGGACGCTGCCAGGGATGGGACAGCCATGGAATATCCTGTGCCGGGGCATCCCCACACTCACAGGGAGGAATTTATCCCCAAAATTGGATCTTAACCCCCTCCCTGTCAGTCCCATTCCCCCTTATCCTGTCACTCCATCTCTTGGGAAAGGGATTCTCATAGCATTAAGTAGTGAAAACACTTAGAGAATATATCCATCTTATACATTTCTTTTTCTGCTTGTCTCCATTAGCTGGGAGACATGGGCATAATTTCACAAACGCATTCATAGAAAAGAGAATTCCTAATTCATATTTGAGAAGCTTACTCTATCAATAACTATTCCATTAAACTTGATTGCTATTCAGTTTTTTGTACATCTTTTTTGTAGCTCCTTCAGGTCCTGCAAGGCCACAGTGAGGTCACCTCAGAGCTTCCCCTTCTCCAAACAGAATAATCCCAATTGTCTCAGCCTTTCCTCCCAGCAGAGCTGCTCCATCCCTCGGATAATCCTGGAGCCTCCTCTGGGTTCCCTCCAGCAGCTCCAGGTCCTCCCTGGGCTGGGGCAGCTCTGCAGGTGAGGTCTCACCTGAGCAGGGCAGAATCTCCCCTCCCCTGCTGCCCACGGGGGTTTTGATGCAGCCCATCAAAAGAGATTGGATTTAAAGGGGGTTTGTGCCAGGGATGAGGCACAACTTGCTCTGACTGTCAGATTTTTGTAAAATATAAATCAAGGCAAGGAAATCCCCCCAGGCTGGGAGATGTGGGAAGAACTCCAACCCTTTCTGTGGTTGAAGAATATTTTTTTCCTTCCCCTGCAGCAAGTACAGGGGATCTTGTTGGGGCAACAAACAAAACATAAACCTAAACCCAAATCCTTTTTCATCTGCAGAGAAAATGAAAACATTGGCATGAAACCAATATTTTAGACCACAACAACCAATTTTCAGTGTAGGAATTAAGAGCAGATATATGATCTCTGAGGGGATTTCTCAGGAATAACAAGAAGGGTCAGTAAAATGCACAGGATACAGGTGAAAACCTAGAAGTTGTGCTCTGAAAAATCACCAAAAAAGGTATATAATAATATAATAAAGGTATAGTAATAATAATAATAATAATAATAATAATAATAATAATAATAATAATAATAATAATAATAATAATAATAAATACCATAATAATAAATGTAAACAAATATTTTAAAATGGAAAATATAGATTGAAATAAGGCAAATACAGCAAAGGTGGAATCTTAAACTCACAGAGGATTCAACCACAGATATGGACAGGATTTTTCTTTAAAGAAGGAAAAGAAGAGCTGCATTAATCATTAACCCTTGACTTCCAATGGCACAAATAATGACTTAATTAAAGTAATGGCAGGCACCACCTTGTTTCCTGCACATTAAAGCAGCTGGGGTTGTGTAAGAGTGAAATGTCTAAATCGCTCATGTCATACAACACCGAACATTAGCTGGGTTGAACAGCAGATAATGAATGTTTGTGAAATCATTACAAAGTATTTTTCTCAAGAAGGGCCAGAACACTCTTGATAAGAGATTGCACTCACGATACTAAAGAACAACTTTGATCTGCCTCTTTGATTTTTCCTCAAAATTGGAATCACAGGACTTGATATGGGAATATTCAGCACCTGAATTTTATTTCCCACTAAAACCTTCTTAGTTAAAGTGATTTTTATGTGGGATTGATTCCAAACCTTCCTCTCAATGGAAAACTATTGGGGAATTGCTGAGTGTCCTGGATGATCTCAGCAGATATTCATGACCCCTCAAATCCATCTCTGACCAACAAGGTCTCTTTAATTAGGGCTGGAAAACACATTTATTCCTGGGTAGTTCTGGAATCAGCTGGTTTCTGCTTCTAATTAATTTATCAGATAATTTTAAACGGCTGTTAAGGAAAAATGTCCATGTCAGCCAAAGATGAGTCTTACAAAATCTTGGAGCAGACAAGCTCATGACAAGGTTGTAAAGGAAGAAGCAACATGTGGAGTCAGCTTAATGAACATGGTAATTCCAGTGAGGTCACTCTAATGATGCCAGGAGTTGCCAGCACCAATTAAGACCCAAGATTAAAGAAATCAGGGTGGTGAAACTCCGACATCACACGATAGGAGAATGAGAATGAAATCAGAACTGCCACAAACTCCAAACTTTTGTGACTCAAAGCTGGTAAACAATTTATTTCAGGCAGAACCCCCAGTCCAAGCAAGATTCCAAGCCCTCAGGAATGTTTGGATCCTCTATATAAGCTCCAGTGCCTGGGTCCATCCAGACACTTCTCTCAGCTCATTCGCCTTGAGGAGCTTAGTGAGTATGAATTTTTAATTTCTTTCTATTTATTTAATCAGACCCTGTACCAGAGCAGTTGTAGAAGATTCCTTTAGGAATGCTGAGATTTAGAACAGTTTTACATTGTTTCTGTCTGGAATTACTCTTAATGAAACCAGTGGGAAATGGGGGATTTGGGAGTCCCAAAATCTTTGGGAATCCCAAGATCTTCCCAACTTCTCAACTTTAGGGAAATCCATGGGAGATGGGACTGAAGTTCTTATATTGTTCTTCAGGATAGGCATTTCCAAAAACTGAATGAAAAAACCATGTGGGGCCAGAGCAAAGATCAGTCTGTGAGGTCTGGTCATTCTGGGGATGGTTTTACACTGGAATTTTTTTATTAAGGTGCTCAGTGGGTGTTGACCATGACGATCAAGCCTGAACATAAACCACAACGCAGTGATTTCAATTATGTTGAAAATTTCTCTCATCAGCTTCTGAGTTTTTATAGTTTTTACGTATCTATTTGCTGCAAACCAACCCTGAGCTCTGGAGGATGTCCTGCTATGACCCCTTGGCCAGGACAGAAAGAGCCAGGCCAGGCACAGAGGCTGGGGCAGGGATTGTGAGGTCTGGGGGTGAGGGGCTGCAGGGAACAAGGCCAGCACTGGCAGAGTGGACAAGGCTGTGTAACTCTGGTCATTCAGGGTTTGTGGCAGGTCTGTGAACAGGCCACTACTGAACTGGGAGATCCCCATGTCTGTTCTAACACCAGTATTTCTGAATTCCCTTTCAGCCTCATCTCTCACACTCCAAGATGTCCTGCTACGACCTCTGCCCACCCAGGACCAGCGTGGCTGTGCCCCAGCCCATCGCTGAGAGCTGCAACGAGCTGTGCGCCCGCCAGTGCCCCGACTCGTCTGCCTTCATCCAGCCCCCGCCCGTGGTGGTCACCTTCCCCGGCCCCATCCTCAGCTCCTTCCCCCAGCAGGCCGTGGTGGGCTCCTCCGGAGCACCGGCCTTTGGCGGCTCCCTGGGGCTGGGCGGCCTCTACGGCGCCGGCGCCACCCAGGCCTCGGGGGGCCTCTGCACCTTTGGCAGAGCCTACGCTGCTCCCGCCTGCAGCCCTTGCGCCCTGCCCCGCTACAGCAAGAAGCTCTGGGACACCTGCGGGCCCTGCTAGAGCCACCAGCAACAGCCCCAAAGGCCCTGGTGCCGCCTCAGCCCAGCATGGAGAAGCTGAGCTCTGCACAAGCTGCCCTGGCCTCCTGCAGCCCGTGACACCCGGCCTGCCTGCGGCCTGACCACTCCCTGCCACTCCCTGCCACTCGTGCCATTCTTGGCTCAATAAAATTTTCCTGCATCCAATTTCTGTTTCTTTGCCTCCTTTTCCCAAATGACAAAGACCCAAGTGCCTTGGCCAAGTGAGAAACGCCAGGCATCTCCACCCACCACAAGAGGGAATGTGCCCCCTGAGGAAAACAAGTACAAATGAAAACCAGAGAGGCTTTTGTGCAACACCAACAGGGATTTAATGTCAGAGAGAAGAGCAACAGCCGAGGGCAGGGAACCCAGGAGGTCTCAGGGGCAGCAGGGGATGCAGAACTTGGGCTCTGGGAACCAGGACCTGGTCAGGACCAGGATAAGCAAGGGATGGAAGGGTCTGGGCACAGAGAGGGGATGGAGGGCTGAGGGAATCCCGAGGGGATGGAGGGCTCCAGGAATACCGAGGAAATGAAGGGCTCAGGGTAAAAAGAGAGGATGGAGGGCTCAGGGCACACCCAGGGGTTCTGGGCACACTCAGCTGCCACTGCCAGCGCCTCCTGCCCGGTGTCCCCATGGCCCGGGCCGGGCTCCAGAGCTGGCACTGCCTCTGGAGGCTGGCACTGCCAGGGGGGCTTTAGAAAACCCCACAGCTCCCACGGCGGGACCTGCTCCATCTCTGGGAGCCAGGCAGGGAATAGCCCAGGCCCCGTGAGGAGAAGCCGGAGCTGTAGGACCTCCCGCAATTGCCAAAGGAGCCCCCATAGCCCCCAAGGGAGCCCCCATAGCCCCCAAGGGAGCCTCCATAGCCCCCAAAGGAGCTCCCATAGCCGGTGTCACCTCCATAACCCAGGGAACGGCCGTAGCCAAGGGAGCCCCCATAGCCCTGGGAGCCCCCATAGCCTCCACAGCTTCCCAGGCCAAAGGAGCCCCCATAGCCCCGGGAGCCCCCATAGCCCCCGAGGGAACCCCCATAGCCTGAGAAACCCCCATAACCCCGGGAGCTCCCATAGCCCCCGAGGGAACCCCCATAGCCTGAGAAACCCCCATAGCCCCGTGAGCTCCCATAGCCCCCATAGCCCAGGGAGCTCCCATAACCTCCAGACCCAAAGGAGCCCCCATAGCCAGAGGAGCCCCCCAAGGCCAGGGGGCCCTCATAACCCCCAGAACCTCCCAGCCCAAAGGAGCCCCCGTAGCCCTGGGAGCTGCGGGAACTGAAGGAACGTCCCGGCAAGGCTGGGCCTGACGATCCCACAACGCTCTCCTGGGGGAAGGTGCTGAGCACGGGGCCCGGGATGGTCACCACCACTGGTGGGGGCAGGATCAGGGCTCTGGAGTCGGGGCACTGCTGCACACACGGCTCATTGGAGCTCTCGGCGATGGGCTGAGGGCAGCTGATGCCGCAGGACTCATTGGAGTAGGACATCCTTCTGTGCTGGGAGGCTGCAACGCACAGCAGGAAAAAGATTTCAGATCCAGGAATTTCCACCTGATTCTGTCTGTGCTTTGCCATGGAAAATGTGGGAGCCCAAAGTTTGTTGCTTTCCAAATCTGACCCTTATATGACCATAAAGATCAAATTCTGGTTGCTGTCAAGGTCCCTGAGATGTCACACACAGATGAAAACATCTGGTGTCATCTCTGGTGGTACTTCTTACACTGAGACAAATCTGGTTTTATCTCTTTATAAATTTATTAAATCCAACTAAGTCTAGCAATTTATCCATAGGAAGTTAAGAAGTGTCAGATACAAAGCAGCAATTTCTGTAATTTCATGTCCTTTCCCAAGTAGCCTTCAGCTTCCAAACCAGAACATTTACTCTTATATTCCCACAAAGTGAGAATGATCACTCAGATATTTTTAAATTTTACAGCCATGCATTGTACCTAAAATGCCTGGAAATGGTTATTCCAAGTGGCATGGTGAAAATTCACATTTTATTCTACGACAGCCTTCTCAGACCCACAATTTTTAAATCTACCAATCCATAACATCAAAGAATTGGATGAGGAAAAGGAAGGATAGAGAAAGATAGAGGAGCTCAAATCCGACTTACCCTGTTCACCAAGGCGAATAACTCAGGAGAAGTGGATGGAGAGGCTTGGAGTGGTGGCAGCTTTTATACATTTCCCAAAGTGCTTACAAGGACAAAACGCCCTCCGTGCCTTCAGTCCCACACAGAACAACCCTCACATGGAGGGATTTAATTCTGCTGGCTTTGCACTGCCACTCCCCACACGCAAAAAACGGGCGTGAGGCCATGTCAGGACAGACTTGAGGGCATCGAGCTGGTGAATGATGAGGTAATAATCCCCATCACGAGAGCTGGCTTTGGGTTCGATGAGTTCAGATTAATTAACTTCGTCTTTTAAAATTCAAGTGAATCCCGTGAAAATCCACGGGAGCTGCACAAAAAGAGGGAGACGGGTCTCAAAAGTGAAGAAAATATCAATTATCTCCAAATGCTTTGGAAACGTGAGGGGGTTTTATCTGTGTTTGCAGCTCAAATGCCATTAATCACTCAACAATTCCAAGCTGGGCTCCATTGCTCCATTCCCTGCTGGCTTTGGAATGTCATGGAGGCAGTGACACTTAGGGAATGTTCCAGATCCTTCCAGGACCATGAGGGGCTTTGTGAACGCCCACAGGAAATTCATATTTGGTGTGTTAGACAGGAACACGGAAATGTCAGCGCCCAAAAGTGGGGCAGAAGCGTCAGGTCAGAGACGCGTGAGCTGAGGGCTCTGTGTCACGAGGCACAATTTCATGGACAAAATATTTACAGGTGAGACTTCAAGAGCTGAAGTTTTAGAACACCACTTTGAGACCCCTTTTGCACAGAATATTGATAGTTAAGCCTGAAAATTTGGATAATTTGCAATCAGGCTTTAATTTCTCCCCTAAAATTTAAGATATTTCAGCGAAATGCTGCCTCATAAATTAAGAGGAAGCTGCACTTGAAGTGGCAGATGATGTACTTGTCCCAGTCATCCCAAACATGTTAACAGGTAATAAAATAAAGAATTTGAACTCAGGAATGAAAATTAAATCATTGCCAGCACTGAAATTATTAATCAAATGCTGATTAGGGAATCAAGAGGAGTGACATTGATTGATATTTTTAAATGATGTTGTTTCATAACAAGGGAGCTGCTAACTCAGAACAAATCCTCATAACTCCCAGCCTCCATTTAATAGGATAATAACAGAAATTGCCAGCACTGACTATTAACGAGTATTTGTGAGGCAGTTTAAAGTCATTATCCTCCAGTACCTCTCATTATTATCAGCAAATCCTGATGACACTTCACAAACAGAGTTATTTTACAATTTAGAGGTAATTTATTGCCTCTCTTTTGCAATGTCATAAAATTAGAAAACAATTGCAAGAGGAAAGAAAAGAAATAACTGCAGGATGTCCCAGACTCATCATAATAAAATATTTTTTTTTATTTTATTACTGCAATATATTTTTATTTTATTACTATTTTAATAAATACTTTTTTCTGTAGTGGTCAGTACTTCAGGGTTGGGAGGAAAGAAAATTAAGATTTTTAATGTATCTCAAATTGAACTTCTGGAAGTTGAGATTTCAAATGAAATCATGAAAGATTTGGAATTAGCTTAAAACCAAGACCTCTTCTGGCTGTACCAATTTCTGCCTCTTTGGGGACAAATTTTACAGGTTTACTCTGAGACAAAGAGGAGAATTTGTGTCCTCTCAGAGCCACAATTTTAGGTCCACTTGGGCGAACTTCATCTGGTAAAGGTGGCACCACACCATGGTTACCATGGCCATTAAAATGTCCCAATTTAACAGGACATTAAAATTGGACTCAAGCAGGACTGGCTTTAACCAATGACCCCATGACCACCCTTCAGCCCCAAGTTCCCCAGATCCCCTCGGATCGCCCTCAGAGGGAGCTGATTGCCATCAGCGGTTGTGTCACAGCCACGCGAGTTTGGGAGGGACATTGCTGAGGTGACAGAATGGAAGCGCCCACTGTGGCGTTGGTTTTGTAATAAACGAGGACGGGAGGCTCAGGGGGTGGCTTTGAGGAGGATATAAAGGCTCACATCACCCAGAGCTTTTCATCCACTGCTCCTGTTCCCAACCCTGCAGCGAACAAGGTAAGCGGCAGCACTGATCCCCATAAAATCTGAATTACTGCATAAAGCCTATGAGCCTCTTTTCCTCTTCCTCTTGCCTTCTTTCTCGCTGGTCTTACACCTTTGACTGAATCTTTGCCACAGGTTGCTATAAGTTTGTTTAATTTATCCAGCACAGAATTTCTCTTGCAAGGATGATCATGGTGAGATGAAGACTAATACAATTATGAGATTTCTTTGATATCACCTTTGAATTTACCTGTTTCCCTCTGATATTTCACACACAGAGTTTAATTCCAATTCTTCTCAGCCAGTTTAGCTTCAAAGTCTTTTCTGCTGTGCGTTGCAGCCTCCCAGCACAGAAGGATGTCCTACTCCAACGAGTCCTGCGGCATCAGCTGCCCTCAGCCCATCGCCGAGAGCTCCAACGAGCCGTGTGTGCAGCAGTGCCCCGACTCCAGAGCCCTGATCCTGCCCCCGCCGGTGGTGGTGACCATCCCGGGCCCCGTGCTCAGCACCTGCCCTCAGGAGAGCGTTGTGGGATCGTCGGGCCCAGCCTTGCTGGGACGTTCCTTCAGTTCCCGCAGCTCCCAGGGCTACGGGGGCTCCTTTGGGCTGGGAGGTTCTGGGGGTTATGGGGCCCCCCTGGCCTTGGGGGGCTCCTCTGGCTATGGGGGCTCCTTTGGGTCTGGAGGTTATGGGGGATCCCTTGGCTATGGGGGCTCCTTTGGGTCTGGAGGTTATGGGGGCTATGAGGGCAATTTGGGCTCCTTTGGATGGGGACCTTATGTAGGTTCCCAAGGCTATGGGAGCTCCCTTGGATACGGGGGCTCTCGTGGTTATAGAGGTTCCTTTGGGTTGGGAAGTTATGGAGGTTATGGGGGTTTCTCAGGCTATGGGGGCTCCCTTGGGGGCTATGGGGGCTCCCGGGGCTATGGGGGCTCCTTTGGCCTGGGAAGCTGTGGGGGCTATGGGGGCTCCCAGGGCTATGGGGACTCCCTGGGCTATGGGGGCTCCCTTGGCTACGGCCGTTCCCTGGGTTATGGAGGTGACACCGGCTATGGGGGCTCCTTTGGGGGCTATGGGGGCTCCTTTGGGGGCTATGGAGGCTCCCTTGGGGGCTATGGGGGCTCCCTTGGAGGCTATGGGGGCTCCTTTGGCAATTGTGGGAGGTCCTACAGCTCCGGCTTCTCCTCACGGGGCCTGGGCTATTCCCTGCCTGGCTCCCAGAGATGGAGCAGGTCCCGCCGCGGGAGCTGTGGGGTTTTCTAAAGCCCCCCTGGCAGTGCCAGCCTCCAGAGGCAGTGCCAGCCCTGGAGCCCGGCCCGGGCCATGGGGACACTGGGCAGGAGGCGCTGGCAGTGGCAGCTGAGTGTGCCCAGAACCCCTGGGTGTGCCCTGAGCCCTCCATCCCCTCTTTTTACCCTGAGCCCTTCACTACCTCGGTATTCCTGGAGCCCTCCATCCCCTCGGTATTCCTGGAGCCCTCCATCCCCTTGGGATTCCCTGATCCCTCCGTCCCTTCGGGACACCCTGAGCCCTCCATCCCCTCTCTGTGTCTGGACTCCTCCATCCCTGGCTTATGCTGCTCCTGAGCTGGTCCCTGCTCCCAGAACAGGAATTCTGCATCCCCTGCTGCCCCTGGGATTGCTTGTATTCCCTGCCCTCGGTTGTTGCTCTTCTCTCTGACATTAAACCGCTGTTGGTGTTGCACAAAAGCCTCTCTGGTTTTTATTTGTCGTTTATTTTTTCCTCCGGGAGCAGAACTCCCCAGCGTGCTGAGGGTTCCTTATCACAGGATCTGCCCTGCTCCCCGCGTTTGAAATGTGGAATGGGAGTTTAATTGGGGTACTTAACACGATGTTGAGGAATGTTTGTTCAGCAATTTCCCCGTCATTACCTTCCCCGAGGTTCTGAGTAATTGTTCTTGCTCTGAGGATTCCTGGTGACACCCAGGCCCCTCAATCACCACATCGCTTAGCAAACAATTAAGACATAATTGCAGCGTTTCTAACCTAGCAGGACGACAAGGGAAGGACGAGATCTAAGTTTTCATTCTGCCTGTTGGGTTTTGAAAGTTCTGCCTGGGTTTGTTCAGCCTGAGGAAGAGAAGATCCGGGGTGATCTCATTTCACCTTCCAGTGTCTCAAGGAGCCGAAAAGAAATACGGGGAGAAATTATTTCCAAAGGCCTGGAGGGAGAGGACAAGGGGAGATGGGTTCGAATTTATGGAGAGGAGTTTTAGACGGGATGTTGAGAATAAATTAAATAAAATTTTGTCCGTAAAGCTGCTTTAGCTTTCCCACCTCTTTTCCCCCATTTGTTGCTAGCCAGAACAATATTTCATATTGTTCTTCCAGAAATGAGAAAAAAGGAAAATATTCCCCCCCTCCAAAAAAAGGATATTACTCATTGTTTATATTTCTCTAACTCCTCAGTGATTAGCGTGGTGTAACTTAAATGCGGATCTGCTTAGTACTCACAATTTATGCACAGGCAAATTTCTGCCAGAGAAGGCTCCAAAGAGGAAGAGAGAGAAGGAACATTGCAAACCACAAATTGTGATGCGCCATCTATTTAATGAGCAAGAAGTAGAATTAAAAAAAAATACAGCAAAAGAAAGCAGAAGGGTTGAATACAGAAGGGTTGAATAAGGGATTAAAATTCATCACCCATTTCCAGGCAGTGCTTTACAGCTGGACACCCAGCGACAATCGAGTGACATTTTTCACCTCCCTGATTGCACAGAAAGGCATCAAATGGGGAAAGCCAAGCTCCTGCAGCGCCGGGAGCTCAGGGCAAAGCTGCGGGGGTCAGCAAGCGGGTGGGCACGGGCTCAGTCCTGCATCCGATCTCGCTTTCCTGCATCCGATTGCGCTTTCCTGCATCCCATCGCGTTTCCATCTCCTGCTCATCCCTTCCCGCGGCTCCCTCAGGGCCCGCAGCGGTTGGAGCGCCGGTAGGACCTCCCATAGAGCCCCCCCAGACCCGAGTACCCCAAACTGCCCAGCCCCGAGGAGCTGCCCGAGTTGATGGGCACTCCCCCGGCGCTCAGAGCATCCCCGACGGCCGCGGACGCCGAGGATCCCACGGCGGTGTTCTGGGGGAAGGAGCTGAGGATGGGCCCGGGCAGGGTGACCACCACGGGAGAGGGTTGGATCACGTAGGTGGAGTCCTGGCATTGCCGGACACAGGGCTCGTTGCAGCTGTTGGCCAGCGGCGTGGGGCCGCAGGAGGTTGGGGCGCAGAGGTCGTAGCAGGACATGGCTGTGGGGTGAGAGTCTGGAAGGCAGCGGGTTCTGGAATGCAAGGAACGAGGTGTAATTAGCCGCGTAATTAAGCTGTTGTGGTGATGGAGAGCGCGCGGAGTGCGTGGGGAGTGGAAGGAAGGGTTGGTCTGGGGTCGAAAGGGGATTTCGGTGAAGCTCAAGGCTCTCCACACCACAAAGGGCAGCTCCATTTCCTCCCGAGCGGCTCTGTGCTCTCCTTTCCCTCCTGCAGGCCTGAAATAGGCGGGGAGGTGAGGGAGCAAGCAGCCAGGAAAGCAAGGGAAAACTGCGCCTCAAAACAGAGGGAAAAATAAAAAATAAAAAAAAAATTAAAAATAAAAAGGCCCAAAACAATTTAAAAAAAACCCCAAACAGAAAACCAACCAAACAAACAAACAAAAAAGAGCAGAAATTTCACTGTGAGGCCTTGGCACAGGTAGCTCTGAGCAAGGGAGTTCAGGGACTCTCCCTCTGGACACATTCAGACCCTCGTGCCCAGGAGTTTCCCTCTCCAGAGTCGTTCCAAACCCTCCTGGAGGCTTTCCTGTGCCCCCTGCCCTGTGAGATCTCCAGAGGTCCCTTCCAACCCCGAATATTTTGTGATTCCATCCCGAGAGGCAAAAACTCTGCACAGATTCCCCACATCTGCTCCCAGGTCTGAGCAGCGCTCAGGCAGAGCTCGGGACTTCTTGGGATGGAAAGATTTGGGGGGCGCAAATGAAAAAATGCGGGGTCAGCACAGAAGTGACCTCCACCCATTCACAGAATGTCCCTCCCTGGAGAAAAAGCTGCTTGGAGGTCTCCCCAGCAATTTTAAAGAGCGCAAACCTCGAAAAATAAAACACAAAGACAGCAACAATCCAAAGAAAATGGGAAGCAGATCAGACTTACCCTTTCCTCCAGGGAGAAGAAGGCCAGGAGTGGTTGTAGCTCCTCAGACCGGGCTGGTTTTATACCCTGGCCCAGAGAGCCCGAGGACCTGGGACACAAATTGTGCGTGTAGCTCATTAGCAGCCAATTGCTAACGATTCCTCATATGCAAAATACCCCTGGCTGGGGATTTACTTTTCCTCTCTGTTTGTGTTTCTTGCCTGGATTTCGTTTCCTCCCTGTAATGTATGCATTCCTCCGGTGAGGTTTCTTTTATCCTCAAATCTTACGAGCCCGGTTAATTCCTGATCAGAGGCTGATTCATCTGGGTTACTCAGAAAATTGTTTTGCATCCCAAGGAACCATGACACGGATGAATGAAACCATCGGGAAAGGTGCGGTGACCTTCCCTGTGAAATCATGGAGGGCACAAGTTTTTGGCACGCCTCGTTCTGAGAAGGGCAGAAATTCCTATTTCTGCCTCAGTGTTTCACCAAATTCCTCTCAAACAGAAGGAGATACACAAAAATAAAGGAAATAAAATCATTAGAAAGCATTTAGAGCTGATTAAACTTCCTCTCTCTCAAAGGTACTGAGAAATGGATTATTTGAGGGAACAGATTTTATTTTCTTGACTCAGCAGAAAGCATGAAAGAGGAGCATCATCTGATCTATTCCTTTATTATTAAACCACCACCCATGATGGAATCTGAGACACAATTTGGGAACTGAGTGTCCAAGTCCTTCATCTCAGGAGTCTCCAGGTTGGGTTTTCTCCCTACATTAAACCAGGACAGCCATTGAGGTCATCTGGAGGATGCCTGGGAATTTGGGGCTGCTCAAAGCCTTGCCCAAGCTCATCTTTGGGGTCATCAAAGACGTCAAAGCCTTTTACATCTGCCACTAAATTATTACTTTCCCCTGCTGGGCTTCGCACCATTATGCAAAATTGTTCCCCAAATGAATAGCAGTTATTTAGAGACGTTTGTAATGTTCCTGTTCCTTTTTTCCTTCTTTGAAAGGCAATTCTGGCTTTCACTTTGCACGTCTCACAGATCACCTCAGCGTGCAGCAATTCCAGTTCCTTTTCAAAGGCAATTTCCAGATTAAAAAGTAATCGCAGACAATGCCGGAGCAGACTGGAGGGCAGGGCCGAGCATTCCAAGCTCTCGTGGTGTTTAATCTCCGAGGCAGAGACAGGCAAATCAGCCCCGAACTGAGAGTATCTGCCCCAACATCTCCTGGGAAATAAACGCTGGTTGGAGACTTCTGAAGAGCAGAAGTCTTCAAAGTTCCCCAAACATTTCCCTGGACCACTCAGACATGCAAATGGGGGACGATCAGCAAATGGGCAGGGAAGGACTCTTTGAACATGACCAGGGGTTCAAAGGGGTGGCCAAGATTCCTGATGGATTCCACAAAACTTCCCCACCAGCTCCAATCCTTCCACCTTGTCCTTGAAATACAAATAAGAATTTGCATCTACTCAGTCGCTGGATGTCCCCAGTTTGGGATGACCCAAAATGATGACACCATGGATGGAAACTCTCCTGTCCCTCAAGATCGACCAGACTTTCCCAAAGTCCTCACTGCATGCACAGAAATGTTAAAAAATTGGTTGTCCAGAGAAGCTGTGGCTGCCCCATCCCTGGAAGTGTCCAAGGCCAGGCTGGACAGGGCTTGGAGCACCCTGGGATAGTGGAAGGTGTCCCTGCCCATGGTTTAGATGATTTTTAAGGCCCCTTCCCACCCAAACCATTCCATGATTCCCTGACTTTCCTTTATAACAATAATTATCTATCGATTCCAAGAGCAGCTTGTGGTTTGAAGGCCAACTCATCCAAAGCTACAGAGAAGATCAAAAGAGCCCAGATTCCACTTCTGAAGGTGATCCTAAGTCCAGCTTGTCTGGATGGCTCCATCTTCTCCTCTCAGGAGCCGAGAGCTTTTGGGATGCTGCTCCTGGGAAGATTACAAGGAGCAGCGATCTGAAATCTCCTGGACACTTATCTCGGCTGGAATTGCACACTCAGGACTCCAATTAAAACCTGCTGCCACACCAGGGGCTGCTCCCAGGTGTGTGTCCAAAATGCCAGAAGTCCTAAACAAATGGGATTTTGACTCACCCCCACTTTGGGAGGTGGAGTTGGCGCGATGGAGCCGGGAATATTTAATGGATGCAAAGCAGGGAGATGAAAGCGGCCTCGCGAGTCGTGGGTTTCATCCGCGGCCAGAAAAAACCATCATGAACATAAACAGTAAACAAACCAATTTCCCTGCTGGGAACCCGGCCAAATGCAAAGCAAACCCACAGCTCCTGCGGGGACTGGGTAATAAAAGGTGCAGGAATGTCTGGGATCCTCCAGGCAGCCCCAGAAAGCCATAAAAGCTCTCCAGAGCCTTCCTGCCTCTTCCCCGCTCCCCATAAACCCAGGAGATGCTGCAGCTCTGGCCTCAGCTCCACAGAATTTGGTGCTGAAAGGGATTTTTGCTGACAAAAAATATTTCTGAAAAAATATTGGCATTTTTTATTTCTGTGGGACCATGATCTTCAGGAGAAATACTTCCCTGTGGAAAACATTCTAACAGGATATTCCCACTTGTTTTCTGCAGCAGTGAATAAATCACTTTCTAACTGACTGCAAACCCACCCAGATTTCCCTTTTTTCCCTCAGAATTTGGCTTTACTTGTTGCCACACCAAGTTTTAACCCAAAAGGTTGTTTGGGACAGGAATAAAGGGGAAACTGGTGCTTGAGGGTCATATTTTATTCTGATGTGATTTCTGAATGTTTGGAGGAAACATCCCAACTTTGAGGGGAGGTTTTTTGCAGTCTGGGAAGGGATTTGGTTCAGTTAATGAGAAGGGAGTGGCAAGGGTAAGAAATTGATTTTGTTATGAGAAATATCCACCTGAACCTGTCCAAGCCACCTTCTCAGCAATGTCTCAGTCACAGCCCTTTGGAGCCATTGGACTTTTTGGAATTCATCACCTTTGATCAGGGAATAGCTTCAGATGAGATGGCAAAAAATATTAAATTAAACATTTCATCCAGACCAAGCTCGTCCTGTAATAGAACATCAAACTGCCAGCTTTCCACTGTCTTCTGGTGTTTATTAAAAAAATCTCCTCCTTAAAATTATTAATTCTTTCATTTACCTCCTTTAATTTCATTCCACTAATGACTGCAGTCGGCAGAAGCTCATCAGCATCTTTAATTACAGCTCAGCCTCATTCTGGACAAGCAGACAAAGACTCCAAGCAAGACTTTTCAGAGATATCAGGAGTTTTAAGGGGTGACAGGAGGTTGAGTCACCCAGAGCCCTCAGGGGAAGCTTTCCAAACCTTCTTCCTTCAGGGTGTCTAAACCACACCTTCGTCCCAATCCAGGAGGAGCAAAGCCACGCCTGATAAAGCTCAGCTTTGTCTTAAAACACCCTAAGAGAGGGTTGGAACTAAAAATTCTTTAAATTTTAGTCCTTTAATCTCTCTGTCCCAGGCTTGCTTCCCAACCCACCAAATTCCAAAGGGAGAAACGCTCCCCATCCTTCTGCGCCTCCCCTCCCAAACTCACTGGGGCTGAGCTCAGCTGCCAGGAGATGCTGCACCCCAAAAAAGGATGCCCCAATTGCTGCTTCTTTCCCTCCACATTTCCCCTAGGAAGCTCAGCCGAGCTATCTTCTTTTAAAACACTTTTCACAAATAAAACATCTTTAAAAATTCCCTGTTTATGTCCCAGCAGGAGGCACCCATTGCAGGGTCCCTTTCTGCCTTGGATAAGGGGTCTCAGGCTCGGTTTTAAAAGTTCTCCACCACCGAAATCTGACTCGTTCTCCTTTGAAATTATTTGCGTGGTGTTTTCTGGAATTGGGGACTTCCAAAGGCACTGGAAAAGGGGCTGGGAGAGCAAAGAAGGCCAGGCAGACTCGGAGGGTGATGCAGCACGAATTTAATGGGTTGAGGAAGGGAAGGAAGCAACGAAAAAGTCAGGAGTACATTTCCATGGTTCAGTAAGGACAGAACCCACTCAGACACACTCAGCGAGCAGAAATCTTCCTTCTTCATCAACGAACAACCTGTGCTAATCCAGCCATGCACAACAATTGCCAACAATTAATATTTTGCCTATTATCAAATACAAAAAAAAGAAAAAAAACCAAAACAAAACAAAAAAGCAGGACAAGACATTTGATCAGAAACACGAAGTAAAGCACAACAAAAGACAAGCAAAGGCCTGGTCTGGGGAGATGCCAAACTCCCACAGCTCCTTTAACTCCAGGCTGGGGGCATCTCGTGTGGCACCCAAAAACCGCGGCCGTGAGCTCAGTCCTGCTCCAGGGACGGGTCGGGGTTCAGCATTCCTGGTCTTCTCCTCCCTCCTTAGCAGGGCCCGTAGAAGCCGCTGCGGGAGGCGTTGTAGCGCCGGTAGGGCCGGCTGTAGCCACTGCCCAGCCCGGGGTAGCCAAAACCCCCAAAGCCCCCAAAACTCAAGGAGCTGCCCCCTGAGTTGATGGGGACTCCCCCGGCGCTCAGAGCGCTCCCAACGGCCGCGGACGCCGAGGATCCCACGGTGGTGTTCTGGGGGAAGGAGCTGAGGATGGGCCCGGGCAGGGTGACCACCACGGGGGACGGCTGGATGACCACGGTGGAGTCCTGGCACTGCCGGACACAGGGCTCGTTGCAGCTGTTGGCCAGCGGCGTGGGGCCGCAGGAGGTTGGAGCACAGAGGTCGTAGCAGGACATGGCTGTGGCCAGAGGGAATTCTGGAATACAGGAGCTGAGTTACACCGATGTTTGTCAGCAGCTCTCCAGGGGTCCTTTCAGGGTTGGGAATTGGGAAGGAAATTGGATTTTTAATGCTGTTGGTGTTCTGGCCTTAGCTGAAATTTCTGCATGGGCTCTGGTGGGACGTGGTCACGCAACTGAACAGGCCCAAGAATTCACTGCTGATATTAAAGTGCAGCTTCACAACCTTAAAACTGCCCTGGATCCCCAAACTGAATAAATAACCCTTTAATAAATAACCCATTTAATATATAACCCATAGCCATTTAGCTAACGTGGCTAATTAATGATTTTTATAACTCGCCACCAACACAAAACTCCTTCTCTGCTATAAAACCCCTTCCTCCCTCTGAGAAGAAACTGCGGCAAGAGGAGTGAGGGAAAAGCTACAAAATCAAGGCTTCAGAAAGAGAACAAAAGGTTCAAACTCACCTTGCTCGCGAAGGCAAAGGAGGGAAGAGAAGTGGCTGGGGAGCCGGGAGTTGCTCAGGTTTTTATACCGAGTTTTGAGTTGCCCAACAACTTGGGCCACTCTTTGTGCAAGAAGTGATTTATGGGCCACGACTGATTACAGGGTTTTTTGCCTCAGTATTTGTGTTTTTTACTGCTTTGCTTCCTTATCTTGTGGTTTGTCTATCTGACCACAGGGTGCTTTCATCTTAAAATATTCCAGGCCGGGTTCATTCCTGGGAACACTGCAGGGATTAATTCAGCGGGATTTATTCAGCCTTCAAACCCCTTTGGGATCTGCTTGGTGTCATTAAAGGAGATTAGGCCTCATTTGCATAATGCAGTGCCCTCCTCTGCAAGGTAAATCCTGGGGGAATTCATGGAGAAATGCAGGTTTTGGAAGGCAGGCCACAGGTGTTTCCAGCTGCTTTCCACAGGCTCCATGAGGTTGGAGAAGACCTCCAGGACCATCGAGGTGTTCCCAACCCCAACCTGGTCACCAGCCCAAAGTCTGTTCATTTCTCAGACGCCTCCAGGTGTGGAGAGGCTCTTTGGAAAAAAGAAGGAATTTTTCCACAGAAGAGACTGCCCAGGGAGGTTTGGAGTCCCCATCCCTGGAGGTGTCCCAGGAATGAGGGGACATCAAGGGATCAATCACAGGTTGGGATTGGTGATCCCAGAGCTCTTTTCCAACCCCAAATCCACCAGCAGTCCTGGATGCAGGGATTAACCCCGAGGTTCTCACTCTGCTGGCACATCCACTCCCGAGACATGCAAATCACATTTAAATTAGGGCTGTCTCTGTGGGGATCCCCTGGGAACAGAAACTCGTTTGGCTTGGGCAGAGCTTCCTGAGGACTTCAAAGTTTATCAGCAGCTTTATTGGAGTGCCACCATGCAAATGTCCCATCCTGGGCACATTTCAGATCCCTGACCTAGATCTGAATTCTTGTATTTTATTTAATAAGATGTTACAAAGATTTGGGGGTGCAGGGCAGTAATTGGGCTGTGAAATTGATGCCATTGTTTCTATCTGCAGGAATTACAGCTGCTTTATTTTAAATCAAAAAGGAAAAGTTCAAGGTTCGGCTCGAGTCATCTCATATTTCAGAAGGATTCTCAAAAAAAATTCCTTGGCTGTTTTTAACCTGTGCATTCCTCACTATTTCTCAATATTTTAATGAATTAGCAGCTATTTAAAAAATTATTTTCTATTTTTCCTAATATTTCCAGGAGTTAGTTGAGGAATTAACTTGCATAGCATCATCCACGGTTTCTTTTCATCTTTTTAAAAATTTTCTTCGTCATTCTTATTCCTTCTTCATCCAAGCTTTGCTTGGAAAACACAAAGCACGTTTCAAATACAGCTGTGAATTTAAAAACAGATCTGGCAACATTTCAGATCTGTTTGGAGACTTCCTTGTAAGTAATTACAATAAATATTGTTCCAACTAAAGCCTTTATTTTATTGTACTCTCAGAATGACTTAATGGCCTGATTTTGAGATGAATTAAAGTGAGCAAATAAAGAGTTCACAGATTTTTGTCATCAAGGCCAGACCTAAATATTCAGATTATAATTAAGACTTTTTGCATAATGTGAGAACATCCTCCCGAGACACCTGTGAGTGACTGAACATCTGAAAAAAGAGATCTTTAATCAAAATGGAACTGGGAGGTTACTCCCAGTCATCCCTGGGTAAAGTCTGCAGGCACAGAGGTGACCCCAAAATCCACGGAGAAGCAGAGGGAATTTCCCTGGCAAGAGCGGCATCTGCAATTCATTTGAATTGTAATTAATTAGCTCGTTATGAAGAATTAGTTCCTCAAAGGCTAGGAGCCTCTTGTAAAATTCTTGCAGCTCCTGAGTTTCCTCCTGAGTTTTGCTTTTCTCTCAGTAATTCTGGACTGAGCCCGTGAGGACTTTGTGGAGCCATTTGAGTTCCCACCATAATCCAGGTCAGTTCCAGAACTAGACACAATTCTAGAGGTGGACACGATTCCAGAACTGGACACAGTTCTAGAGCTGGATGTCATTCCAGAGCTGGACACAATTCCAGAACTGGACGCAGTTCCAGAGTTGGACGCTATTCCAGAATTGGACACGATTCTGGAGCTGGATGCCATTCCAGAGCTGGACATGATTCCAGAGTTGGACGCTGTTCTAGAGCAGGACATTATTCCAGAGCTGGACACAATTCCAGAATTGGACACGATTCTGGAGCTGGACACCATTCCAGAGCTGGACACAGGTCCAGAGCTGTACATGATTCCAAAGCTGGACAGAATTCCAGGTGGAACCTCCCCAGAGTGGAGCAGAGGGGCAGAATCCCCTCCCTGGATTCTTGGGGTTGCCCAACGTGGATTTGGGACTTTGCCCTTTGGCTTGGCCCAGTCCCACCTCTCCAGCTCATCCAGCTCCCCCTGGATTGGGAATTGTTTGAACCCCAAGGTGTTCCTGTGGTTTAAGGTGTTTAATTCAGCCCCTCTGGCCACGTCTGCCTGGAATTCGGAGGTTTTGCAACCACTCCCTGTTCCTGTCTGGAATGTGCTGCCCAACCCAGGCAGAAGAAGCTGTGGATGTGTGATCTGAGATGGTTTTTGGGGTAGGCAGAGTCTGCGACCTCACCTCTCCTCAAAGAACCCCCCTGAAGGCACAGGGAGATGTGAAATCCTCCATTTTCACACCCAACTGGAGCTCATTTCCTTGTTAATTTTATTCAGATTCTGTCACGAAACAACTTTAAAATCACTCAGGTTTGGGGTGTGCTTTGGCATCTTAGTCTGGGCTAATAAACTTACACAATTTCTGTTACGATTTCTGGTTTTGTCCAAAAATTAATGTCACTCACTCCTGGATGGATCTGCAGAGAATTCCTGCAGGGAGCTGGGGTAGTGTGGAATTCCCAGCTGGAATTCTGCTGGGAACAGCAGAAAAGAGCTCCAGAAATTAATTCACACTCGAGGGGAGAAATTATTTACTCACCAGAACCTCTGCAAAACAACACACCCAAAACGGGAGGGTTTTGTTTGTTTTTCAGACCTGTTTTTCGCGAGCTTTCAAATGCAGATTTTAATTACATTTCAAATTGGATGAGTGTTATTAGTGCTGCCCTGGGTTCCAGCTCCACCTTCCTCACAGAACAAGGTTTGGTGCCACCCAGGCTGGTGAATTTGGGGTTCTGATCCATCCCCTGGGAGCCAGGATTTGACAGTGTTAATTGTGATAAACCCCATGCACAAAGTGGGTTTTTTTCCATCTAAGCCCCCTCTCTGTCATTCCAGACCCACCCCTCTTTTCCTGTCACTCCCTGCCCTTGTGCCCTTGCCCAAAGTCCCTCTCCAAGCCACAGCCAACCCAAACGCCCACAATCCTGCATTTCTCTACCCAAACATGAATTTTAATATCATTTCCATGCCTGACCCACCCCCATTCCTGCCCAAAATCCCAGTAAGTTGCCAGGATGTGCAGCAATTTTCACGACAAATTAAACACGAAGCTGGATGTTGGAGATTAATTCAAATTTTGGGGGTTAGAGGCTGTGTGGTGTCAGGAGAAGCTGCACCCATCTCTTCATCCCATTTATCACAGCTGGATTTGTCCCTGCTGGAAATTCCTGCATGGAAAGGATGCAAAAAACTGGGATGGGGAAAACTCAGCAAAAGATAGGAATTAACTCCAAATGAGGAGGCTTTGTACAAAGACTGGGCTTGGACTTCAGAGGAATAAAGGACTTCAAAGTTGCCATTTCTCACTAATGGCTCAAATATGCAAAGTTTTGGCTCCCCGAGGTTATGGGGGATCTGGGCGCCTGCAACCCCTGGGTAAAAACTTCAATCGAAATTGGTGAGTCTAGAGAACTCAAAGGACTTCACCTAATTCAAGGTAAACACCTTCAAAAACTTTAATTATTTTATTAAACTTTTCTATCACTTATATTTAAAAAAATAAAATTAAGCTAAATCTTCATCTCCTTAAAATCCTTTAACTCCTCCCATTTTCTCCACAAGAAGATTCTCTTCTTTTTTGGAGTCTGTTCTACAGAAAGGTTTCTCTATGAAAGGAGAAAAGGAGAAAAGGAGGAAAGGAGAGTCTTTCTCCTCCCTCTCCTCAAACTCTCCACAACCCAACAGCCCAGAATCTTTTTCAATATGTTACAAAATCCATTCCTTGTAGTAGGGATCTTTTCGAAGGAAAATTCGCTTCCTTTTCATGGGTAAAACTGAGATAACCCAGGAACGCTTCTTCCTCCTCATCCTCCCCTCCAGGCACAGAAACTTCTGCTCTTGGAGGGGAGATCCCATTTTGGGAACGGCCTCATTAACAGCCTGGCAGGGATTCCAGCTCCCTAATTAGCCCCGGAGTTCATCCAAGAGGTTTGGAGCCCTTGGATGGAGAACCAGGACACACCAACCCTGGCTCGTGGAGTTTGGCACTCCCCACACTCAATTAATGCCTCTGGAGCTCCCGGGACAGGTGAGGCACCAAAGACTTGACAAATTACTGCGTGAATTGAAATTTGTTGTGTTGTGTTGGCTCCAGAGCCCTGGGTGTGATGGAACAAAGGGTTGAAATGAACGCCGGGTCCCAGAGATGAAAGAAGCTCTTTGAGTGAGGTTTTTCATCTCATGCCAGGCTGGGACATAAACCATGAGCAGATTAACTCCTGGGGACAGCTCAACCTGCTGCAGACATTATTTGTATAACTGGTTTATTGGAATGCCCCAAACCTTCCCAACAAGAGAATTTCTTCCCTTTTTTTCCCCCCATAATGGAGTGGTTTAGTGCCTTTGGTGGCTGTTGTAAATCTAAATCAGATCCTGGAGGTGCTCGGAGTTCTCCACACTCTGAGCTGAAGATTCTGCACATTCCCAACTTTCCCAACTCCCCCAGACTATTGCTGATCTACTCAGTGATAAATTTCACCTACAAAAATGAAACTGAAAAAGTTTCAAATAAGAACAGGAGGGGAGGGAAAAAACCATCAGGAGACTCAGGAGATTATGATAAAATCATCATTTTATTAATCCCAACAAGAGCATTAAAGCCCTGCAAAGCACCAGGGGTTGGTGTGGGGGGAAAGGCTCAGCTTAGGGGGACATGTTCCCAAGGCAGAGCTCTTCTTCCAGCCCACCCTGAGAACCACATCCCACCTACAACATAAATTTAAAACTTTACACCAGGTAGTACCAAGTACACCGAGCAACAGAGCTACAGAGAGGACCAGAAACACCCAGGAGTAAAACAGGAGCAGTGGCCTCATTCCAGGGCCTGGTGGACTCGGTTCAGGTGGAGCTGTGGGGATCTGACCCCGCTTTGGACACCGTGAGCTCAGTCCTGCTCCAGGGACGGGTCGGGGTTCAGCATTCCTGGTCTTCTCCTCCCTCCTTAGCAGGGCCCGTAGAAGCCGCTGCGGGAGGCGTTGTAGCGCCGGTAGGGCCGGCTGTAGCCACTGCCCAGCCCAGCAACTGAGCCAAAACCCCCAAAGCCCCCAAAACCCAAGGAGCTGCCCCCCGAGTTGATGGGGACTCCCTCAGTGCTCAGAGCGCTCCCAACGGCCGCGGACGCCGAGGATCCCACGGTGGTGTTCTGGGGGAAGGAGCTGAGGATGGGCCCGGGCAGGGTGACCACCACGGGGGACGGCTGGATGACCACGGTGGAGTCCTGGCACTGCCGGACACAGGGCTCGTTGCAGCTGTTGGCCAGCGGCGTGGGGCCGCAGGACGTGGGGGGACATCGCTCGTAGCAGGACATGGCTGGGGATGAGGTCTGGAATAGAGGAGCACACCTGAGGGCAAGGCAGGAGCTGTGCCACACCTGCATTTCCTCAACTCAATTCATTTACTCATTTTAGTCCAGTTATCAGGACAGAAACTTTCAAAGGATCCGTGTCACACCTGCATTTCCTCAACTCAATTCATTTACTCATTTTAGTCCAGCTATCAGGACAGAAACTTTCAAAGGATCCGTGTCACACCTGCATTTCCTCAGCTCAGCTCATTTACTCATTTTAGTTCAGTTATCGGGACAGCGACTTTCCAAGGAGCCTTTTAGGAACTGAGCCAGGAGCTGAGGAGAAAACCAAACTCTTAAATAGAGACAGAGGCTGAAATGTCCTCTGGGCTGTCAATGATCCTGGCAAGAACTGGCAGCAGAACAAAAGAAACAAACCTGTGTCATTAATTTAATTGTAGGATTTGGATTGCACGTCTGGACAGACCCAGCTCTGCGCACCCAGAGCGTTGGGGGAGCTGCAATTGGGAGTGAAACCCAACCACAAATGTACCTGTGGAGAGAGGTCCACGGGCAGCTGGAAAAATGAAAGGGAGGATTCCTTTCAAGGCTCCAACTTTGCCTACAAAGAGGTACAAATTTCAATGACAAATTTCAGTGTCATTAAGCAGCCTTGAAGAAGAGGTCTTTGGAATTTTTCCCAGGCAACTCGTCCATGGATGTGAGACGAATCAGGAATTCCATGGGTTCTACCTGCACCACAGCAATAAAACCAAAATTCCCTGATTTCTACGGGGTGCTCAGCTCTGCTCCAGTTTTTCCCCTTCTTTCCCTTCAACCCACAATCCCTGATCCCACTTCCCAACATTCCAGGAGATGTCTTTGAACTCTGGAACAAAATTTCCACACTTGGTGACCCAGCTGACATTGGATGGAAAAGACCCTCCAAGATATAAAATGCTGCTGAAATACAGCTGAGCTCCTGGATTTTCTGTTTTAATAAATAGTTGGAGTTTTAAAGGACCTTCAAAGATCCCAGAGTTCCAACCCCTTGCAGAGTTATCCCACCCATGCAATTCGGTAATCTTTATTAGTTCTAATATTTTCTATGTCATTTAACATGTCTGAAATCCCACATTTGTATAAATTTCTATCACCACCTCAAGGATCTCTATAGCCTAGTCAGGACTCCAGAAATTCCGCAATTCCTGCATCAAACCACAACTTTTTAAGCAGAAAAAGTCTCATCCCCCAAAAAAAGAATCCAGCAAGCAGCAGAATACTGTGGGGAAAAAAAACAGATTATGAAAAGGCAAGAACTCAACAAACAGAGAAAGAGAAGTGGATTTGAACTAACCTTGCTCACAAAAGAGGAAAGAGAAGTGGTAGGAAGGAGTTGGGCTGAGTTGGTTTTTATACCTCAGCCCTGATGGCCTGGGGACCACAGACAGCCTTTGTACCTGGAATTAATTCCCAGCGAGTATGTCCTGAATGTCAAATGTTCCATCTGATTAAATGTTCTTTTCCTCACTGCTTATTTACTTTGTTTTTATTTCCTCCTTATCTTCTGACAGACAGATTCCGTCCTGCAGGTTCCTCTCATCTCGGGAATTAGGGACCAAATTTATTCCAGGGCCACCTTTCAGTCACAACAAAATCCAGACTCCGGCGTATGTTTGACTTTAGTCATAAAGAAAAATACTAAGAATGTCTATAATACATAATTCATCATTCCAAGGCGTTCTTTTATTAAGGGTATGAGTGTAAATCCTTAATAAATTCCTGTCTCCAGCGATGCTCACCAGGCTCTGCCTCCAGCCCAGCGTCGGAACAATCTCAATTCTGCCTCAAGAGCACATCCAGCCCTGAAATCCCACAGAAGGAAGGAAGGGCCAGAATTGTGGAATTCAGAGACAAATTACCACTTTATCACATCGATTTCAGATGATTTTATGGCGCTAAATCTGGGTAACGCAGTTTGAGGCGCAGCTGGAAGACCAAGGGGACATTTAATCCTGATTTATCAGTTCTTTTACAAAGGGGACCTCTAAACCCCTCCTGTTCCCCCTCAGCTCACAAAAACACAGTCAGAATCACGGAATCATGGAATGGTTTGGGTGTGAAGGGAACCTCAAAGTTCATCCTGTGCCAATCCGTTTGCAGGGACACCTCCCATCATCCCAGGTTCCTCCAAGCCTCGTCCAACCTGTCCTGGGACCCTTCCAGCGGTGGGGAATCCATGGAACCACCTGTGCCAGGGACTCACCACACACACAGGGAAGAATTCCTTCCCGAATCCAACCTAAATTTCCTCTCTTTGAGTTTTACCCCTTTTCCCCCTTGTCCTGTCACTCCAGACCCTTTCTTGTTTCTTGTTGGCTCCTTCAGGTCCTGGAAGGCCACAATGAGGTCACCCCAAAGCTTGGAAAGGTCCTCAGAGTTTGGTTTTTTTGAGATGTGAACATTTTAATTGACAATTGTTTGTAAGTGGGTCAGACTGAGAATGGCACACAAAGAGTTTTGGCTCCTCTTGGATTTGATCTCAAATCCCAAGGCAGCCACAAGTGAACAAATTGCTAAGGAGCTGGAAAAAAATTGTCTTTATTAGACTGTGCTTGAAGTAATTTCATGTTGACATTATTAGAGTCTGTCTAAAAGTACCAGAAATTAAAAGTAGCCATAAATTGAGAAGATGAAAGAATTTTTTAATGGGTAGATGATGCTTCTCACGCAAAGCCAGCCTAAACATAGACTGGGAAACAAAAGCAGGACAATTCCTTTATCAGGAAAAGGTTCCACTTGCAAAAATATGTGTGGGAACTAATTAATGCAAAAAAAAAAAAAAAAAAAGATGCTTCAAAAACCCCATAAAGTCAAAAATATCTATGGAGTTATCACACCTGTTTTTCCACCTCAACATCCATGGGGGACATGGCTTCCAAACCACATTCACATTCTTCAGAAATTGTTTATCTGGTGATTTCAGTCATTGCAGGTGATGGATCAGACCCTTAAATGTACAAAATTCGGCTTGAAATGGAACTGAGCAACTCCATTTAATAAAAACTTCAATGTCCTGCACAACCCCCCTGCTGTACTGGGCTGGGAAGGTTCTGGAACGTGACTTTTTTCCCTTTTTTTCCCTTTAGGTCAGGAAGGGGAAATTTTGGGGTTTATTTCCCAGATTATTCACTCTCCCAAATTCACTTTCTCCACTCCTTGTGCTCTGCGTCCATTTGCATCGAGGGATTAATAGATAAAATAGATTGAATAGATAAAATACATTAAATAGATAGAATAGATAAAATCGATTGAATAGATTAAATGGATTAAATAGATTGAATAGATTAAGCAGATTACATGGTCTGTTGATGGTAGGTACAGAATACAAATCCCTTACATATGTTTCAATAAAAACAGATTTAAACTGGCTTTTAAATCTGTTGTTATTGAAACATATGTAGGGGATCTGAAAAATACCTTTTAATTGATATTGCAATTATTTCACACCATAATAAAATTGTGATAGCACAGAAACCTTATGTGTAACATTTTTATCAGCAAGTGCCCTATCTTGGGTGTCACTTAAGTTGACCACAAGGTCATTTTTATATTAAAAAAACTAAAAAAATCAGTCTGATCGTAAATACAACCGCAGCAGTTCTGCTGCGCGGAACACCGCCGCCCTTGGGTTCCTCGCGGATCCCAGGGAACAACTCATCCCACCAGTCCCTCTGATTAATTGTTTGGAAAATTTGCCCATGGAAACCTCTTTTCCAGCCCAGGCTCCTCTCAGTCTGGGACATTTTCATTCCCAGCTTTCGTTTTTTGGCATTTCTGCCTCGAGCCGCAGGCGGAAAGGGGCCCCAGCGGAGTTCCTCTGCTCCCCGTGACCAGGGAATGGCTGGAGCAGTGCCAGGGGGGTTTGGGCTGGATTTTTCTGGAAAATTCTTCCCCCCAAGGGTGCTGGGTGCTGCCCAGGCTCCCCAGGGAACGGGCATGGCCCCAGGGCAGATCCAGGATGTTTGGGATGTTGGGATTTTGGGGTTTTGTTTTGAGTGTAGGACCAGGAGCCGGATTGGATGACCTTTGAGGGTTTCTTCCACTGAGGATATTTTAGAATTCTATCCCATTTTTTGCTGAACTCTTCTCATCCCAAATTTGCAAATTTGCAAGTAAATAATTTTTATTAAACTTTAAACAAAGCACAAAACTTTTGAATATAAAACCCCACCTCTTTTGCCTGTGCTGTGGGCATTTGGACTGGCTCCACACCTGAATGTCAGGAGCCTTCCCCCGAGCTCCTCAAATATTTATATCTCAGTTCCAGGATGTTTTAATTTTCAAATAGATTTTATTTCATGGCTTTATTTTTCTTGGATCTTTTTTGGTTGCCACCATGGCAAGTGTTGCATCTTCCATATTAATATTCATTCAGACTCTCAAGAGTTTCAAAGATCCCAAATAGGAAAAAAGATCTAAAATCTCTCAAGCTTAAACACCACAATTACACTTTTAAATATCCACAGAGGTGATATGAAAAAATTGGGGGAAAATATCCTAGAAAGAGAAATATATTTGAGAACCAGTTCAGTACTTCTCAAGAGTGTAAAAACCAATGAAGTTATTTTTATCAGATAAGTTGTGGTGACTTTTGGATGCACATTTTCCTCTGTGAAATCCTTGCATGGATTTGCACATAATTCTGCCCCAAGGGGAGGTAAAAAGGAGAGAAAAACCACAATGAAACTCAAAATCAGATGCGACATCAGTTTAATGATAAACAGACAAGTAGCATTCAGCAAAAACAAAGGGAAAATATATATTTATGAAGGGAAAAGAAACCATTCCAACTGAGAGACAGAAAGCAAGGCTCCACCTTTCCTTAATTCCTCAATAAAATCCCTCCACTGATTGCTGGCAATCACAGCATCAAACCGCCATGAAATGCAAAATCAGAGACAAGGAAACTCATTCAAAAGCAGGATTTTCAAGGCTGAAACAGGCTGGCCACGAGACCAGACAGCACCTCCCTCCTTCCCTCCTTGGCAGGAGGGGCCCGAGGCCTCTGGAAAGGCTGGCCAGCAGCTCCAGGGGACACTTGGCCTGGCGAGGCACTCGCTGGACGTGCGGCCCGGCTCTAGCAGGGCAGGCACCTGCGGCCGCAGTAGCGGCCACCGAGGCTGGAGAGCCCCGAGAGCCCAAAGCCCCCCGAGTTGATGGGAACTCCCTCCTCGCTGAGGATGCTGCCCACGGCGGCGGAGGTGGAGGATCCCACGGCGGTGTTCTGGGGGAAGGAGCTGAGGATGGGCCCGGGCAGGGTGACCACCACGGGCGACGGCTGGATCACCACGCGGGAGTCCTGGCACTGCCGCACACAGGGCTCGTTGCAGCTGTTGGCCAGCGGGGTGGGGCCGCAGGGCCGGCACAGGTCGTAGCAGGACATGGCTGAGGCTGCAGGAGAACCTGGAGAAGGCAGGGAAAGCACCCATGGTTTGTGAGGCACTCAGGGAGATGCTGCTCGCAGGAGGAAACACAGCCTGGGCAGAAGGGACAGCCTGGAGAGGGAGCAAGGGAGGAACCCAACAGCCCTGAGCCCAGAGAGTTCCCTGCAAAGAAATCCCAACACCTCCCACCTCTCCCCAGCAAAAAACGACCACAAAAACCTGGGGAGAGCAGAATCAAGGAGAAAGACTCTCAGAGAGCACTGTGGAGAGGCAAAGATTCCATTGAAGAAGAGAAGAGAAAAGAGAAGAAAAGAGAAGAGAAGAGAAGAGAAGAGAAGAGAAGAGAAGAGAAGAGAAGAGAAGAGAAGAGAAGAGAAGAGAAGAGAAGAGAAGAGAAGAGAAGAGAAGAGAAGAGAAGAGAAGAGAAGAGAAGAGAAGAGAAGAGAAGAGAAGAGAAGAGAAGAGAAGAGAAGAGAAGAGAGAGAAGAGAAGGAGAAGAGGGAGGCAAAGGCCCTCGCAGCTCACCTGTGTCACCGAGGAGGAGAAGACAGGTGAAGTGGATGAAGGATCCTCTCTTCCTCTGCCTTTTATACTGTCCCACACAGCCCAGGGCCCCGGGGCACCCTCAGCACATGGAACGTGTTTACCAAGCTCATCCTGCATGCAAAACATCCCCAATTAGAGAAATGGGGACACTGCAATGCTGCTTTTTCATTTCCCTGTGCAGGACATGCCCAGTCAGCCTCCCAGGCTCCTTTCAAGTGCCAGGATTAGAGGCCAAAACGTGTCTGGGGGCAGTGCCACGTCAGCAGGGCCGGGTGATGCAGCCGGTGCTGAGGAGTGTCCGACATCCCAAATAATTTCAGTCCTTTGCCCTCCAGGGCAGGACTTTAAAGTGTTTCCTGATGATGGGGCCAGGCTCCTCAGGGCCCTGAGGCTTCACCCTGGCCATTCCCCTGCGAGGGTCAGCTCTGTCCCTCATCTCTGTCCATCTCCAGGCTGGGCATCGCTGATCTGGCCTTGGCACAGATGGCCCAGGGGGGGTTTGGACTCACCATCCCTGGAGGTGTCCAAGGGGAAACGACATGGCATTCTGTGCTTTGGGCTCTGTGACAAAGTGGGGATGGATCTCAGGTGGGAATCGATGTTCTGGGACAGCTTTTCCAATCCCTGTAATCCCTTCATGTGAGGGACAATCCCCAGTCTGGCCCTGTGGTGCCAATGTCCAGCAGAGGACATGGTGCTGCCTTGGCACTTGAAAGTCCTGCCCTGGAGGGCACCAGATGGTCAGTGGGACTCTTCTCAGCCCTGGCTGCATCTCCCAGCCCTGCTGACAAATCATTTTCCCTGGAAATATTCTGGCCTCTAATCCTGGCACTTGAAAGGAGCCTGGGAGGCTGACTGGGCACGTCCCGCACAGGGAAATGAAAAGGCAGCGTTGCAGGGCAAAAATAAAAACACTAATTTTTGTAATTGGGATGTTTTGCATGCGAGATGAGCTTGGTAAACACATTCCCTGTGCAAAGACTGTCCCTGGGCCTGGGGCTGTGTGGGACAGTATAAAAGGCAGAGCAAGTGCAGGATCCCTCATCCACTTCTCCTGCCTTCTCCTCCTCGGTGACACAGGTGAGTGCTTTCCTCTCTTTCCATTTCTTTTCCTCTGTCTCTTCTGCTCCCACCGGGACTTTGCCTCAGTTTTGTTTTGCTAGGGCACTCTCCATTCTCTGTGCAACACTGGAGGGAGGTGGGAGAAGGTCTTGTCTGTGGTTTTAGGGTCCTCTTGGGGACTGCAATTCCCTGTCCTTTCTGTCTCCCTCTCAGGGCTGTCTCTTCTCCCCAGACTCTGCTCTTTCTCCTATGAGCACCATCTCCCTGAGTGCCTCACAAACCATGGGTGCTTTCCCTGCCTTCTCCAGGTTCTCCTGCAGCCCCAGCCATGTCCTGCTACGACCTGTGCCGGCCCTGCGGCCCCACCCCCGCTGGCCAACAGCTGCAACGAGCCCTGTGTGCGGCAGTGCCAGGACTCGCGCGTGGTGATCCAGCCGTCGCCCGTGGTGGTCACCCTGCCCGGGCCCATCCTCAGCTCCTTCCCCCAGAACACCGCCGTGGGATCCTCCACCTCCGCCGCCGTGGGCAGCATCCTCAGCGAGTCCGGGGTCCCCATCAACTCGGGGGGCTTTGGGCTCTCGGGGCTCTCCGGCCTCGGTGGCCGCTACTGCGGCCGCAGGTGCCTGCCCTGCTAGAGCCGGGCCGCACGTCCAGCGAGTGCCTCGCCAGGCCAAGTGTCCCCTGGAGCTGCTGGCCAGCCTTTCCAGAGGCCTCGGGCCCCTCCTGACAAGGAGGGAGGCAAACGTGCCCACCTGAGGCTTCTGCTTGTCCTGCTTTCTCCTGCGCCTCCCCGGGCCCTGCTCTGCTGGCCCAGGGGCTCAGCCCCAGCCCAGCCCAGCCCCGGGCTCCTGCTGCTCCCGCTGGCCCCGTGCCCGGGCCAGGCAGACGTGTGTCCCACTGCTGGCCATGTCTGCCTGCCCACCCCTGCTTTGGTTCTGTCTTCACACTCAATAAAGTTCACTCTGCATTGGAACTGGAGTCTCCTGGAGTTCCTTTCGTTTTGGGATCCCCAAATAAAGCTGCTCCATGGGAGAGGTCACAAAATCACAGGTTTTGGGGTTGGAATACACTTCCAGAGGTTACGTGGCCCAACCCTTGCTCAGGTGGGACAGTCTTGAGGGAGTTGCTTTAGATGCCAATGGCTTTTCAATCCATCCAAGGATGGACACCCCATAATAACGTCCCTGGTCCATGTGTTCCATCACTCAGTAGAAAACATTTCCTCAAACACCTTCCATGGCTCATGTCCTGTGAGAGAGGTTTTACACAGACTACTGTGAGCCAGAGAGAAGTTTGAGAAGAGGATCCATGTTCAACCCTGACAGAATTTCCTACCAAGGTCATTGACACAGAAACCGAGAAAGAAACATGGAGAAATGAGAGAAACCTGCAACTGCCTGTTCCAATTAACACTTTGCTTGCGTTTCCTGACCAATGAGTAAACTTATGAGTTTTGTAAGAATGCCTAAAAAGCATTCATGCTATAATAAAACCAGGTTTGAAACCTTCTGAAAATGGAGTGTTACTCTGTGTTGAGAACATCTCAAAGGCAATGTCCTTCATCCAACAGAATCTCAAGGAGTTGTTACCCTTCACTTCTGCCACCATAGCATCCCCTGTGCCCTCCTGTCCCTCTCAGAGGGCTCAGGGCTGCAGGCACAGCTCAGGAGGTCACTGGGACATGTTGGACACCAGGAGAACATTGCTGGAGTGTTGAGTTGTGTGGGTGGTGATGCAGAGGAGGACAAGGTGCTCCTGCTTCCTCCCACACCTGCTTCTCCCTGTCATTCAGGGAATCACAGAACTGTGGAATATCCAGATTGGAAGGGACCCAGAAATCATCAAATCCAACGCCTGACCCAGCACAGACACGCCAAAATCCCACCCTGTGCCTGAGGGCATTGTCCAAACACAAGAAGTGACCCTTACTCCACCTGGAGCAGAAGAACGGAGAGGTCCAAGAACATTCCAGGGAATGGAGGGATCCAAGACCATTCCAGGAGTGGAGGGCAGGGAATGGAGGTCCCAAAGACCATCAAGGGCAGCCCCTCAGTGCTGACCGCGGGACGAGGCCAGGCCAGGTGGACCCTGCATGTCTGAGTGTGCTGACAGGATGGAAGAGGAGCCCGTGATCTCGCTGTCTGCTTGCCTCCAGTGTTTTCCTGCTGACATTCCCAGACCATGAGTCCTTCTGATGTGTTTTGATGTCTCCTTGGAGAGCTCTGCAGGCTCTTTCCACTGCCTGCTGTCGAGTTTGGGTGTAGGCTCCCAGAAGGGTTGTGGAAATTTGGGGATGGAGAAGGAGCAGTGGAAAAGGGCCAACAAAGACACTTGGTGCTGGGTGGAGCTGGTGGGAGCAGAGTTTAGGTGTGTTGGAGAGGATTTTCTGCTTTTCAAACATCCTCCTGTTGTCTCGAGGATGCTGGGGGCTCTCCACGAAGGCATGAAAGGGCAGAGAGCTCATGGATTTGTCTGGATGTGAAATCCCTGATTCTTCAGAGTGTCCAAGGTGGTAGGGAAGTTTACACCCAGCTCTGCTGGACTTGAGTATTTGGTTACCCAGTAGATGAGGTGACTCCTGTCACTGAAAACACATTTTAAAGCTTGGCTTGTTATTTTAGGGGTGCCAGAAAAAATGCCCTGACCATTCTGGGAGTCCTAAAGTGAGGCCCTGGAGGGCAAAGGGCCTGGAGTGCCCTGGTGAAATAGGACAGTCCCCAAAACCAGCTGCATCACCCGGCCCTGCTGACGTGGCACTGCCCCCAGACACGTTTTGGCCTCTAATCCTGGCACTTGAAAGGAGCCTGGGAGGCTGACTGGGCATGTCCTGCACAGGGAAATGAAAAAGCAGCATTGCAGTGTCCCCATTTCTCTAATAGGGATGTTTTGCATGCAGGATGAGCTTGGTAAACACGTTCCATGTGCTGAGGGTGCCCCGGGGCCCTGGGGCAGTGTGGGACAGTATAAAAGGCAGAGCAAGTGAGGATCCCTCATCCACTTCTCCTGTCTTCTCCTCCTCGGTGACACAGGTGAGCTGCAAGGGCCTTTGCCTCCCGCTTCTCCTTCTCTTTGTCTTTGCCTTCATCCCCGGCCTTGCTGCTGTGCAGCTCTTGCAGAGAACTTTGCTCCCAGATCCTTCTCCCAGCCCCTGCTCACTGTGAGGAGTTGGGAGAAGCTCTTGGGCTCTTTGCAGGACGCCATGGGGATGGGGCTCCTGATCCTTTCATCCTCTCTGTTCTCCGTCCCTTCCCTTGGCCTCTGCACCTTCTGCTGAGGCCATGCCTCACCTTCTGCCTGTGCCTTCTCCAGGTTCTCCTGCAGCCCCAGCCATGTCCTGCTACGACCTGTGCCGGCCCTGCGGCCCCACCCCGCTGGCCAACAGCTGCAACGAACCCTGTGTGCGGCAGTGCCAGGACTCGCGGGTCATCATCGAGCCATCCCCTGTGGTGGTCACCCTGCCCGGGCCCATCCTCAGCTCCTTCCCCCAGAACACCGCCGTGGGATCCTCCACCTCCGCCGCCGTGGGCAGCATCCTCAGTGAGTCCGGGGTCCCCATCAACTCGGGGGGCTTTGGGCTCTCGGGGCTCTCCGGCCTCGGTGGCCGCTACTGCGGCCGCAGGTGCCTGCCCTGCTAGAGCCGGGCCGCACGTCCAGCGAGTGCCTCGCCAGGCCAAGTGTCCCCTGGAGCTGCTGGCCAGCCTTTCCAGAGGCCTCGGGCCCCTCCTGACAAGGAGGGAGGCAAACGTGCCCACCTGAGGCTTCTGCTTGTCCTGCTTTCTCCTGCGCCTCCCCGGGCCCTGCTCTGCTGGCCCAGGGGCTCAGCCCCAGCCCAGCCCAGCCCCGGGCTCCTGCTGCTCCCGCTGGCCCCGTGCCCGGGCCAGGCAGACGTGTGTCCCACTGCTGGCCACGCCTGCCTGCCCACCCCTGCTTTGGTTCTGTCTTCACACTCAATAAAGTTCACTCTGCATTGGAACTGGAGTCTCCTGGAGTTCCTGCCCTGCTGGGATGTGCAGCTCAAGCTGCTCCATGGGTGGGGGGTGATGGCCTGGGGGTTTTTGGGTGGTTAAAGGCCAGGGTTGGACCTTTCTCACACCTGGGCAAGGTGAGAACCTCCAAGGCAATCGCTGGAAGTGCCATAGGGCAGTGGAGGGTGTGTGGCCTTGTGTGAGTGTGCACAGGGTGACCAAGAGTGCCCTAGGGGACATCTGAGCCAGGCTGAGGTTGGGAATGTGCTGAGGTGGGTGTGTGACGAGGACATGGAGCAGGGATGGGCACACAGGGACCATGATTCCTACTCTGAGGGTGTGTGGCCTTGTGTGAGTGTGCACAGGGTGACCAGGAGTTGCCCCAGGGGACATTTGAGCCAGGCTGAGGTTGGACAACTTGTAGCTCATGAGTCAAGCCACTGACCCAACGTTTCTGTGCCAGTTTCACCCACCTGCCCAAGGCCATTGTTGTGTTTTGTCACCTACCCCTGGACCTTTACCTTCCCTCCTCCAGTCGTTCTCCCAAGTCCTGGATGAAGAGGGAGTTCCAAATGCGTTGAAGGGACATTTTTCCAACTGCCAAAGTCAACGTGATGCCCAATTTTCTTTTCCTGTATTCTGTGGAGTGTTTCTCCCCAGGGAATGGGGTGTGCCTGGTCCTGCAGCCACCTGGTGACAGTCAAAGCCCTATTTGGGGCATCAGTGTCTGAAATAAATCCATCCTGCCAAATTCCTATGTCTCTTTATCTGCTGTTGAAATGTCCTCCTCTCCTTGCCTGAGCCAGGAGGGGACATTGGAGCAACAGGGTCAAAATGGAACCAGGGAAGGGAGACAACACCCCCAGGACACCCCTGAGAGATTGGGGTTGGTGGGGACACCCAGGGCTTCATGGAGACCCTCAGTGAGGAGGGATGGGTGATGGAGAAGGACAAAGGGCTGGAAATGCCTTTGTTGGACTCAGTGTTTTGCCAATGGAAGGGATTTAAGTGGAAATGCCTGGATGGAAACGTGGTGTGCGTGTTTTTTGAAGGAAATCTCTCTGTTAAATCTGCTCTTCCACACCTGGGGGTTTCTCCTGAATGTGTTTGTTTGGAGAAACTTCTCCTGTCAATCTGAGACCTCCCTTCATCCTCCTAGATGAGGAATCTGGTTTGGACCTCAGGATTTCAGATTTTTCTGCCTCTGATGGAGCCCCAGCCTTGCTGGGATGGGAGTTTTGCCCCATTTGCCCTGAGGGGTGTCACGGTGGTGCCTGGGCAGGGCTGTCACCACTCCTGGGGACACTAGCTCTGTCCTTGCCCCTGGAAATGCAGCTCAAAGTGAGGAATCCATCCTTTCCCCATCTCTGGGGACATCCTGGCCTCTGCTGCTCCCCAGGCTGGGTTTGTGGGCACTGCCAGCCCTCAGCTGCTCCCTGTGTCCTGCTTGGAAACATTCCTGAGTATTTGGGACCGGATCTGGTCAGAGGCAGGGGGGAAAAAGGAGTGGAGGGATGGCCCTGAGGAATGGGAGAAGGAAGAGTTTTGGAGTCAGATGTTCTCATTAAGGAGTGTTTTCTGCAAGATAATGACCCTGACTAATTTTTGTTAGGAAATAATATTTGTTGGGAAAGCAGCGTCCTTCCTTCTGGAACTGTCCTGTTCTGCTGATTGGAGACCTCCAGGCGATGCTGAAAGAGGTGAAAGGCAGGAGAAACGAGATAATTTCTTCCAAAGGCTATGTGAGATCCCAAAGAAAGTTCAAAACCAACCCATGCAGTCTCTCTGATGAATAAATGATGTCTAAGGAGGCTTGAAAAGCCTTGGAGTCACAGGGAGCAATGTCTACGGCCAGTCCCCGCCAAAGCCAGCCCTTTAATCCTGGGTTTATAATAAAAAAAACCTTCATTTATCACTCCAAAGGCTCAGAGCTGCCTCGGGAGGGGAAGATGCTGACATCACCTGGAAATACAGCACCACTCCACCCAGCTGGCTGAAACATCAGCCTTGTTCTGGCTGAAAAAATACCCTAAAAACATTTTGTCCTCTAATGCTGGCACTTGAAAGGAGGCAGTTTGGCTGAATGGGCATGTCCTGCACAGGGAAATGTAAAGGCAGCCTCGAAGGGAGCGTAAACAACCTCCAGTATACTTAATTGGGGATGCTTTGCATAAAATATGAGCTTGTTGGTAAACATGTTCCCTGTGCAGGGGCGCGTCAGGCCTGGGGCTGTGTGGGACAGTATAAAAGGCAGAGCAAGAGAGGATCCCTCATCCACCTCTCCTGCCTTCTCCTCCTCGGTGACACAGGTGAGCTGCGAGGGTCTTTGTCTCACTATTCTCCTTCTCATTCTCTTCTCTTCTCTTCTCTTCTCTTCTCTTCTCTTCTCTTCTCTTCTCTTCTCTTCTCTTCTCTTCTCTTCTCTTCTCTTCTCTTCTCTTCTCTTCTCTTCTCTTCTCTTCTCTTCTCTTCTCTTCTCTTCTCTTCTCTTCTCTTCTTAATCCTCAATGGAGTCTTTGCCTCTCCACAGTGCTCTCTGAGAGTCTTTCTCCTTGATTCTGCTCTCCCCAGGTTTTTGTGGTCGTTTTTTGCTGGGGAGAGGTGGGAGATGTTGGGATTTCTTTGCAGGGAACTCTCTGGGCTCCGGGCTGTTGGGTTCCTCCCTTGCTCCCTCTCCAGGCTGTCCCTTCTGCCCAGGCTGTGTTTCCTCCTGTGAGCACCATCTCCCTGAGTGCCTCACACCCTGTGGGTGCTTTCCCTGCCTTCTCCAGGTTCTCCTGCAGCCCCAGCCATGTCCTGCTACGACCTGTGCCGGCCCTGCGGCCCCACCCCGCTGGCCAACAGCTGCAACGAGCCCTGTGTGCGGCAGTGCCAGGACTCGCGGGTCATCATCGAGCCATCCCCTGTGGTGGTCACCCTGCCCGGGCCCATCCTCAGCTCCTTCCCTCAGAACACCGCCGTGGGATCCTCCACCTCCGCCGCCGTGGGCAGCATCCTCAGCGAGTCCGGGGTCCCCATCAACTCGGGGGGCTTTGGGCTCTCGGGGCTCTCCGGCCTCGGTGGCCGCTACTGCGGCCGCAGGTGCCTGCCCTGCTAGAGCCGGGCCGCACATCCAGCGAGTGCCTCGCCAGGCCAAGTGTCCCCTGGAGCTGCTGGCCAGCCTTTCCAGAGGCCTCGGGCCCCTCCTGACAAGGAGGGTGCCCACCTGAGGCTTCTGCTTGTCCTGCTTTCCTCTGTGCCCAGGCCAGGCAGACGTGTGTGTCCCACAGTCGGCCAGGCCCTGCTGCTGGGTCAGCCTGGCCCGGGCCCTGCCCACCCCTGCTTTGGTTCTGCCTTCACACTCAATAAATTTCACTCTGCATTGGAACTGGAGTCTTCTGGAGTTCCTTCCATTTTGGGATCCCCAGCTAAAACTGCTCCATGTTGGCGCTGTGATGCCCTGGGGTGTATGGGTGGGATTGGAGGGAGTGTGGCCTTGTCACTGTGCACAGGAGGTGCTCCAGGGGACATTTGATCCAGGAGGGGTTTTGGACATTGTTTTATAGCTGATGAGGCAAAACGGTATTCCTTCCATTTTGGGATCACCAGCTAAAGCTGCTCTGTGGGCGATGTGATGCCCTGAGGGGCTTGGGTGGGATTGGAGGCAGTGTGGCCTTGTCATTGTGCCTCAGTGGACATTTGACTCAGGAGGGAGGTGGGACACTGGGTTTCAGTTGATGAAGGAAAACATTGACCTTCCAGAAGAGACTTCTGTGAGGATTTACAGGCACATTCCCAAAGCCTTTATTGTGCATTTCCAGCTATGAGTGGTTGTTTTCCTTTCATGCATCCAAGCACAGCATTCAAACCCTGGAGCACTGGGACAACCCAAGGTTCTGAGGTGACACGTGGCTCCCAGGGCAGGTGTGCATAGAGAAATGTGAGTCCTGTGCCAGGTGTTGGCACAGTGGAAATGGACTGAGCATCAGTCACTCTTGTGGAGGAATCCCAGAGTCCTCAAGGCTGAAAAAAAGCTCCAAGACCAAGTGACCAGTCAACACAGCAGAGTTCTGCAGGTGTACTCCAGACACCTGCTCCTTCAGGACACGGTGACACACAAAATGAGTCCACAGCAATTACTGCTCCCTACCACAGGACAGTTTGGGTGGGGGATAAGATGGATCCACTGCTCCCTTCTAGGCCTGGGTACAGATCCAGACCTTGCCACCATCATTGCTGCCCTCCCTCAGAGAGAGATCATGGTCCCTGTGTGCCCATCCCTGCTCCATGTCCACGTCACACACCCACCTCAGCACATCCCCAACCTCAGCCTGGCTCAGATGTCCCCTAGGGCACTCTTGGTCACCCTGTGCACACTCACACAAGGCCACACACCCTCCACTGCCCTATGGCACTTCCAGCGATTGCCTTGGAGGTTCTCACCTTGCCCAGGTGTGAGAAAGGTCCAACCCTGGCCTTTAACCACCCAAACACCCCCAGGCCATCACCCCCCACCCATGGAGCAGCTTGAGCTGCACATCCCAGCAGGGCAGGAACTCCAGGAGACTCCAGTTCCAATGCAGAGTGAACTTTATTGAGTGTGAAGACAGAACCAAAGCAGGGGTGGGCAGGCAGGCGTGGCCAGCAGTGGGACACACGTCTGCCTGGCCCGGGCACGGGGCCAGCGGGAGCAGCAGGAGCCCGGGGCTGGGCTGGGCCGGGCTGGGGCTGAGCCCCTGGGCCAGCAGAGCAGGGCCCGGGGAGGCGCAGGAGAAAGCAGGACAAGCAGAAGCCTCAGGTGGGCACGTTTGCCTCCCTCCTTGTCAGGAGGGGCCCGAGGCCTCTGGAAAGGCTGGCCAGCAGCTCCAGGGGACACTTGGCCTGGCGAGGCACTCGCTGGACGTGCGGCCCGGCTCTAGCAGGGCAGGCACCTGCGGCCACAGTAGCGGCCACCGAGGCCGGAGAGCCCCGAGAGCCCAAAGCCCCCCGAGTTGATGGGGACCCCGGACTCACTGAGGATGCTGCCCACGGCGGCGGAGGTGGAGGATCCCACGGCGGTGTTCTGGGGGAAGGAGCTGAGGATGGGCCCGGGCAGGGTGACCACCACAGGGGATGGCTCGATGATGACCCGCGAGTCCTGGCACTGCCGCACACAGGGCTCGTTGCAGCTGTTGGCCAGCGGGGTGGGGCCGCAGGGCCGGCACAGGTCGTAGCAGGACATGGCTGGGGCTGCAGGAGAACCTGGAGAAGGTACAGGCAGAAGGTGAGGCATGGCCTCAGCAGGAGAAGGAGCAGAGGCCAAGGGAAGGGACGGGGAACAGAGAGGATGAAAAGATCAGGAGCCCCATCCCCATGGCGTCCTGCAAAGAGCCCAAGAGCTTCTCCCAACTCCTCACAGTGAGCTGGGGCTGGGAGAAGGATCTGGGAGCAAAGTTTTCTGCAAGAGCTGCACAGCAGCAAGGCCAGGGATGAAGGCAAAGACGAAGGGAAGAAGGAGAAGGAGAAGGAGAAGGAGAAGGAGAAGGAGAAGGAGAAGGAGAAGGAGAAGGAGAAGGAGAAGGAGAAGGAGAAGGAGAAGGAGAAGGAGAAGGAGAAGGAGAAGGAGAAGGAGAAGGAGACAGCAAAGACCATTTCAGCTCACCTGTGTCACCAAGGAGAAGAATGCAGGAGAGGTGGATGAGGGATCCTGTGCTCAGAGTGGGTTTTATACTGTCCCACACAGCCCCAGGGCCAGCCTTTGCTCATGGGATGTGTTTCCCAAGCTCATCCTGCATGGAAAACACTCCCTTCCTCCAGCACCAACCTTTGATTTGGGGCTGCAACGCTCCTTCCCCGTTTCCTTGCTGCTGGCATCCCCATTCCATGCTGGAACCTCGTTTTGTGTGACTTAATTAGAGATCAAAGGCCCCTCCTGGCCTGCACTGTTGATTCAGGTAATTCAGGCCTTTGTGGCCATCTCCTTGGAAAGCAACGTGTTTTTCCTCCTCTGTCTGGCAGTTTAGTCACTGCCTCGTCTGTCTCGTGGCCATTTCCAAATTAAAACCATGCCAGACTCATCCCAGATAGCTCCAGATTCACACAGCATTTGCATGTTTTGCATAAATGTAATTGCAGCTATTTTTCCATGTGTTTTCAGATTGTGCCACATGTCTGGTTTGAATCTCTCATCGAGAAGGAAGCCCTGCTTTAGGTGAGAGCCCAATTAGGTCACAAAGCCGGCTTGGCACCAATTTTTTTTTTAGTTTTTCAGTCAACATTCAGTATTTTATTCCAGAAACCACCTCATAATTTATAGTTTATTGTGTCACCACCTTCAGCTTGTGTAGAACCTCCAAGCGCATTTAATAACCAAAATCGGAATTTTTTAAAATGTGATTTTTTTCCAAGTCAGCTTCACACTTTAAGGGGGATTAATTCCCCCTTGACCCTCAGAGCAACTTCTGCAAAGTCTCCAGGAATGGTTTTTCTTTCTCTTTTTCCAGCGGAGAGCTGAATTCTGTTTTTCAGTGGAAATAAAACATTCAGCAGCTGGTGTTGGCTGTGGGCTACTGGGCAAGTTGCTTCCCTGGCCTAATTAGGGCTGGAATGAGCTCAGGTTTGATGTCCCGGCACCACAGTTTGGAGGCCACTGGTGACATCCTGACAGCGCTGCCGTAGGACAGGAATGGGAGCAATTGGGAACACAGGGCTGGTGGCATCCCTGCAATTGCTGGGACACCTAATTTTGGTTGATTTATGGCCACCCCCAAAGCCAGAACCCCAAATGCTTCATTCAGGTGGTGCAGCCAACAATCATTTCAGCTCAACTTGGATAATTTGAGCGGGTAATTTTGGCTAACCAAGGGGAAGAAGTCTCCAGCTTCAATTTTTCCGTCCCAAAACATTTCTGAGGAGAGAAATGTTTCACTTTATTCATTAAAGCAGAGCTTAGCGCATCATGATTGCAGCAAAACAGGAATTAAACTGACCATGAAGGGATAAAATTATTCAATTCCCAGACTGGGGGTTTTATTTTTAGAATTATTCGACGATTTCAGTTCAGAGAAGGACCAAATTAATTGGGAATGCTTCCTGTGGTGATTTGGGCTGAAGAAATGACCAATTCCAGGATGTAATCCATTCCAGGCCAGGCTGGATGGGATATTGAGCAACCTGACCCTGTGGGAGGTGGCCCTGCCCATGGAAGGGGTTGGGACAAGGTGATCTTTAAGGTCCCTTCCACCCCAAACCATTCCGTGACTCCACAACTAAAGGGAATTTTCTTTAGGTAGCATTTTTTTAATTTAAAAAAATGAATTATTTTAGGAAGTATTTTTTAAATTAAACAAAAAGAAAAGGATGTTTTACTGGAAGCTCCCTCCCAGCAGTATCAGAACCTCCATCTCTCATTTAGCTTCACCCCACATCCTGAAGCCTCGGAGGTGTCTGTCTGCAGAACAACCGAAGCTCTTCAGCTTCTTGAAAGGGAAGAACTTCAAAGCCAATCCCAAATATTCATTAAATGGTTGAGACACACAGAGTGCATCAGCCATGGAAATATTGCAGCTACAATGCAAAATTGGGGTGGTTTTGTCACTCGGGCAACAACGTCACCCGAAATTTGGTTACTCCCCGGGCAGACAGCATTTGACAGCGTCAGAACCAAGGGTTATTAACTTTTTCATCAAAAAGTCGTTTTGTGTGTCATAATAACCTCCCACGGAGCCTCTGGAGCGGATCCAAGGCTGCTTGGGATTCTTGTGACAATTTCAGGCAGCAGCACTGGGAACAAAACGAGGTGGGGAAGGGGAAAGGGGGGGTCCAGCAGGGCCCTGCTCAGGTGAGACCTCAGAGAGAGCCCAGAGGAGGCTCCAGGATGGGATCAGAGGGATGGAGCAGCTCTGCTGGGAGAACTGGGAATGTTCAGCCTGGAGAAGATTTGGGGTGACCCAATTATGGCCTTGGAGGACTTGAAGGGGCAACGAGGAACTGGGGGAGAGACAATTCCCAAGGGATGGGGTACCAGGACAAGGGGGAAAGGGTTCAGACCCACAGAAAAGAAATTAAAGTGGGATTCTGGGAAGGTTCACGCCAACAGAAAGGAAATTTAGATGGCATTTTGGGAAGGTTCAGACTGAAAGAAAGGGAATTTAGGTGGGATTTTGGGAAGGTTCAGACTGACAGAAAGGAAATTTAGATGGGACTTTGGGAAGGAATCCTCCCTGGGAGGGTGGGGAGGTTCCAGCAGGGGTTATCCCATGGATGCTCCATCCTTGGAAGCGTCCAAAGCCAGTCTGGAGCACCTAGGGATGGTGGGAATGTTCCTGTCCATGGCAGGGGGGGAATGAGATGAGTTTCACAGTCCCTTCCATCCCAAACATTCCATGATTTCCTGGGAGACCGACAGGAAATCACAGCACAAAGCCAGGGAATGGATTTGTGAAACCCAGGGAAATGAGTTTATTTGCTTCTCCCTGGATGCAGGTTATTCCATTAATTATAATGGAATTTATTCAATTGAATTTATTCCATTCCTGGGATTTAATTTATTCCATTCTTGGGATTTCATTAATTCCATTGTTGGGATTTATTTTATTCCATTATTGGGATTTCATTTACTCCACTATTGGGATTTAATTTTGTCAACTACTGGGATTTAATTTATTCCATTATTGGGCTTCAAAATGCACGCAGCGTAGGAAATAATAAAATTCAAAAACACCTTACAAGACCAAGAATCCTGACCTGATTAGGAGCTGATTACTGGAATGACAGCTGAGCTCTGATCTGTTTATCTTTGAGGGCTTTTATTGCTCAACCCATGGGTGGCTGAAGCCAATTCCACGCTGGGGATAATGACACAGGGATGTGCAAACCATTAATGAGCACCTGGGATGGCACTTTTGGGATCAGAGTCGCTGCCTCGGGGCTCTCCCTGTCCCAACTCGTCATTTAAGAGGGATTTAAAGAAGGAAAAAAAATAAAAATTGTGCTGGATTAAAGGAGCAAACAAGGAGCAGGTAAAAAACAAATTTGGCTCTAGGGAAGGGCAGAGCTCGGGGACGCCGGGCACTTTCCCTGCCTCGTTACCTGGGCTGAAAGATTCAGGTTTTGGTAAAAGGACCCCAAAATGAGATCTGGAATGAGGTTTTTGTCAACCCCGGGGCAGCTCGCGGACCCTGAATGGGGGTGATGCTCAAAGAGTCGCAGAGCACGACGAGGGTGCCCAGAAATGTCCTTTATGAAAGAAAAAGGAATAAAATCCCAATTTCTGTGTGGGCAGAACAATTCCCTCAGCCTTTCCTCCATCCTCTCAGGGATACATTTATATTTATATTTATATTTATATTTATATTTATATTTATATTTATATTTATATTTATATTTATATTTATATTTATATTTATATTTATATTTATATTTATATTTATATTTATATTTTATATATACGTGTATACATGTTATAATATTATAAAATATATATACATTATATATGCAATTATATATATTTTATTAGACATAAAATGTATATCCGAAATAATCTGAATATTTGGAGATTTCAGTAGGAAAACGGTTCATACTCCATCCCCTTTCCCCGAAAATCATCAAATTGCCCGTTTTTATTCCTATTTTCCCTTTTTAAATAATTCTTCCCATTTTTCTCTGGAATTATTCCTGCAAAAATGGGTGACTCTGCAAAGTTCCCAAGGCAACGCCAGTCCCCGGGAACAGCCCCGGGAAGTTTTGGATTTAAGGATTTCAAAGCCCTTTGCAAACTCTCATGAATGATTTATTCATGTAAAACACTCATTAGCAGCTTTTAGGGATGCAGCAGGATTGCAGGAGCACAAAGAGAGTCACAAAGTCACCCCCGAAGGACGTGGCAGGGTTGGTAATGAACATTCTCTGGTCATAAAGAGATATTTTTAAAATACATAATCAAATAAATAAATAATATAAAATAATATAATATATTAAATATATTGTATAAAAATAAATCTATAATAAAATATAGAATAAAAATACAACCACTAAATATATTTTTATGTTTATATAAATACATTTAAATATTTGTATATTCATATAAAATATAAATATATGAATAAACATTTAATCTATTGTATATTTATAATTAATAATATAATGTTATGAATATAATACAGTATAAATATTCGTTATATTTATAATAAATATTACTCTATTATAAATACACTAATTAATAAATAATCATATATCTTATTATAATTATCATATTAATAAATATAAATATTTTCTCTTGTTTGATTTCAATCTGAAAACTTTGGGTTTTTACTTCTGTCAGATTTCCCAGAACAGGCAAATGCTGGAATTTGTTACAGAGAAAACCTGGACATTCGACAACACTGATTCCTCAGGAATTACACAAGCAGGGAATAATTGTTAAATCAAAATGTGGAGATCATTCCTGGTTAATTCTGGATTTAGGGGAAGGGGCTCAGAGTTGAATTTTTATAAAGGAATAACAAATAAAGAACTTTGATTAAGATTTAATAAAAATGGGGGCTTGTCAGGAGAAGGAATTGAGAAAAAAAAAAAGATTTTTGAGTTTAATTCTGAGCCTTGCAGTCTCAGAAAAAAAACAAAAATCCCAAAAAAAACCCCAAAAACCCACCAAAAAAAACCCCAAATCTTCTGGAATTCTGGGATAAAAAACAGCCCTGAAGAAGGAACAGGAAGGTCAGAAATGCAAACAGGGCCAGTGTGACCCACAAGGAGAGAATGCAGAACTCAGTCCTGAAAAATTAATCTGGAATTAATTAACACCTCACGCACACACAAAAGGCTTCGTTAATATTTCAATTAATTGAAAAAAATTTCAACATCTTCACCCTCCTGTTTTTATTATTATTATTATTATTATTATTATTATTATTTATTTGCATGGTTTCACCCCTCTTTAACTGCTAAAAGCCGATAAACCCGTGCTGATACAATTATTCCTTGGCAGCGCGGCCTTTCCTAAGGGGTGATTTTTGAGGCGGGATTTTCATTAAAAAGGAATTATTTTCTGCCTGGGGATCATTACCCCATCCACGGCAGCAATTTGGAGGCCCCACTAATTGCAGATTTCTTAAGTGGCAGCTTCAGGTTTCGAAAGACATAAACAAAGGCCGGGGTTTTAATTAGGGATGGGGCCTTGAAGGCCTCACGCAGCTTCGGGAAACTCAGCTTTTTTTTTTTTTTTTGAGGGGAAAATGGAAAGAAATCAAAGTTTGCTTCTCATTCTGAGGGAGAAATTCGGGATAAAAATGTTCTGTGGGAGGGTGGAGATGTTTTGCAGGGAATTGTGGATTCTCCATCCCTGGAAGTGTCTGAGGCCTGGCTGAATGCGGCCTGTGCTCCTGGGAGGGCTTGGAATTAAATAATTTTTAAAGATCCTTCTTTAAACCACTCCAGGACTGCACAAATCACACCAGGAGAACGTGACTACGCAGAACACTTTGAAAACTGAATAATTTATTAAAATAAAACGCAGGTCTGTGTTTACTGGTGCAGATTTCCAGGCCCCAACTGGAAAAGCCATTTCAGGACACGTCCAAAAGTGCTCCCAGCCCTTCCCTGAATCCCTTCCAGGGCTTGGAGCTCCCACTTCTTCATTCCCAGGTGATCCTGGAATTTGGGGGTTCTCCTTCCTCCCACGGATCTGTGGAACCGCAGCCAAGGCCTGCAGGAGCCGCTGGAATTCAAATCTGGATTTGAAATAAATTGAAATAAATGGCAGCCCGGTTCACTGCGTGCTCCTCCGGCTGCTCCCGGGGTGACCTCGGAGGATTCATTTGCCTCCTGTGCTTCCCTACACCCAGATAATAACTGGAATTAAAATCTGCCAAAGGCGACGGAAAATCCATCTGCCAGGGAAGGGCCCAGGAGATTTTTTATAGAGGGACCAAAAATGCAGAGGGAGCAGAAATCCCCGCGAGTTCCAGAATGTTCTGCAGCACAAGGGGCTGGGAAAAGGGGAGTGCTCACAGAACGCCAGCTCCAAGTTCATCAAATCCAACCTCTGATGGATAAACCTTCAGGTTCAAGGTTTATCTGCACTTGGCCACACATTGTGTGAATTTTATATAAATGCAATTAATTATTGTCTTTAAAAAGAGCGTTAAGTGGTTAAACAGCGAGAAATGCGGGTTCTGAAAGGAAATAAAATGTAAAAATATAAGAAGCAAAAATGTAGAAACACAGAAATAAATATACAGAAATAGAAATATATAGATATATAAAAATGTGCGTAAATGTATGTATATATAAATACATACATAAAATACAAATCTGTAAATATAGAGAAATGTAGGAATATAAAAATATAAAAAATTAAACATTTTAAAATATAAAAAAATGAAAATATAAAAATATGTATTAGTGTCCTTTTATATCTTCATAAATGACATTTCAGCTGAATTAATCCTGTGGAACAGCTTTCTTATAATCCCTTAGGGTTGTTAATTAGAGTTAAATCTTGGGACATTCCCACCTGCCTTGGACACTTCCAGGGATGGGATATCCACAATTCTCATTCCTCTTTCCCAGGATTCACATCCCAAGCCAGGTGCCAGGAAGTTGAGCTGCCTCCCTTTGTTCCTAATTATTATTTACTCTCCATTTTCCCTCCCAGCATAAATTATCTGCAGCCTGAGAGGGGTCCTAAGGCAAAAGCATTTGTGGGCACTTGGGAACAAAAGGGTTCGGGCTGATCCCAAGGGATTTATGCAGATTTGGGCATCAGGGGTGAAACAGGGAGGTGGAATTGTGCTTTTAAGGGTGTCCCTGAATATTTAAATGATTCCCATCCCGGTATTCCAATAGGATTTCAATTAAGCACAGTTTTTAGGTAGTAAATGAATGAAATTGTCTGGGTGCTGTTATCCCAAAATATTCCTGGCTACACAACCGGTGGCTCCCTCAGAAATCTCTTTTTGAGGGAATCCTGATTTGTGTCTTTATTATGATTTTTCTGTCATTGATTTCCTCTTTAAAATCTCAATAAAGACATTTTAAATCCATGTCTGGCTCACTCAAAATGTTGATAAACTACCCACCATCTTTTTTTTTCCAGTATTTAAGGGTTTAATATTAAACTAACATCCCTAATTTGTGTTAAACTAAGTTTTCATCAGGACAGAACAATTTTTTGCCTACTTTCTCCCTCCCCCTTAATTCTGCCCCAGAAAACCGGATGATTCCAACTTTCCTTTTCCCACAACTTCATCCTTTCCAACCCAAAAACTGGGGGGAAAGGGAGAAAAAAAAAAACCCAAAAAACAAAATCAAGGCCATGAGAGGCTGTGATTTCACCTTGAGTCAGGAGCCAGAACCGTGGGTGGGATTTGGATGCCTTTAATTGCGCTGGGGTCAAACCCTGCAAAGCCCAGGAGCAAATCCAGATGTTCCACTTAAACCCCATCCCAAGATTTGCAAGGAGAGGATGGGAGATAAGGCTGAGCTTTCTCCATGAGGTCACTGACACCATGAAATTAAAGATTTCTTGAGAATTCATGAGATTTCTTCAGAATTCATGGAATTTATTGAGAATTCTGGTATGGCGAATTTATTTTTTCTCCTTATCCATAGATGTAGGGGTACAATTGATGCCCCTGGGAGTGGTTTTGGGAATAAAAAAAAAAAAAATCCACGCTGGGAAATCATAAAAATAATTCAGTTCCCTGCTAGGAAATGATGCCACTTCAGCTCCCTTTCACAGCACCTGAGGGGGAAAACCCAATGCCAATAAAAGAACCCTTGATCAGGCCCCGAAATAACTGAAATGTGGTTAATTAGCCGCAGATCGAGCCCTATTTTTGGCCCTTGAAAGGGCAAAGTGAATCCTGCCCGGAGGGCGTAGCACGCTCTGGGAAGCTCCGGGAGGGAACAAACACAAACAGGGAGCAAAACAGTTTCATTACTCGCAGAAGTTATGCAGGCAGCAAAGTTTGTTTTGCAACTAATTAAGACTTCATGCAAAGAGGGTGTCACATCCTCCAGGCGCTTCGGGGACGTGTATAAAAGCATTTGCTACGTAGAAGCCTCCCTAATCACTTTTCTTTTCCTCTCCTCCTTGGGTGATCCTGGTAAGTCAATTTTGAATCAATTATTGAATTTTAAATCAATTATTATTTTATTATTGCTACTGTTGTTATTGCTATCTGAATATCAAATGACAGGGCGAGCTCCTGAAAGGACAAGGGGGTGTTTTAGCAGAAAAAGCCTTTTTATTACCCTTTAGTTTGGAGTTAATTGAAGTTTTACACTTCAGAGGGGAGAGCTCAGGAAAGCAGGGAGGGCACAGAAAACTCCCTCTGAATCCTAAAGAGTCTCAGTAATTCCATGGTGCTCTTTTCATATTCTAAAGAGTCAGTGTCATTAAAGAAATTATCATTTAAAATTTAATTTCTACGATGTTCTCACCCTCAGCTGTCTTCCAGGAGGCACCGGTGTCTTTTAAGTTGGAGAACTCGCCCTAAATATTTTCCAAATCCTGCAGAGAGCAGAACACAGATTTTCCTTACTCAAAATCCACTTTACTGCTGGCTTCGGTTAAAATATATTTCTATTTTGAATTCCAAATGTAGCAGGAACATCTGAGGGCTCCTTTTTCACCTCCTTTCAGGATTTTTGGGATGAGCTTTTGCAAATCGTGTGGAACCACTGGAAGATCCTAACCCCCAGACCAATCTTCTTTTCCCCAAGCCAAAATCAGCAATTCCAGATCCAGCTTTTCAGCTGAAAAAAATCCCTCGTGGTTGCCTTCTCCTCACCTTCAAGCCTAAGGAGATTGGATTTTAATTAATTGGGAAAAAACTCAGAATTTTTAACCCGGGAAGGTTAAAATGGGACGCTCAGGTGGAGACGTGAGAAATCCCCCCTGGATTTTGTCTCCCCCACAGATTCCTGGGGTGAAGTGGGGAATTATTTAGGAAATCACTTCAAGCCCCCCTTTGCCAGCCCTTAATTTCTCCCCCAGCATTTCCACAGAGCTAAAATGAGGAAAATGAGGAAAATTATCCCATCTCCTTACGTGTTTTCCTTGCCCAATCCGTGTGGGCACAATCCAGGGCAAGCACGGCCTTCAATCCATAATTAAACCATGCCCAGGGAAAATCTGGCCTCGATATCAGGCTGGGTTTAAAGTGCTCCGGGATTTCAAATATTCAGCTGATCCCTAATGAGACCCATAAAAAATGGGTGGATCTCCATCCTGGATCTCACTGTTCCACTTGGAACCGGGTGGGAGGAGGACACGAGCTCCAACCTCCACACTGGGGATTTAAATGAGGATTAAAACCTGAGTTGAAAATCTGGGATTGAGTTGGGAGTCGTGGTTTTCCACTGGCAAGAGGGGTGGGACGGACGCAGCGAAAATCCCAGGAAGAGAAACAATGGGATAAAAGATTTTGGGGTTAAAATGGTGATGGTCTGAAAAATACCATGATGTTGAAAAGCAGGAAGTTCAACCAGGAAGGAAAAGAGCTCCTGGTTGGAAAACTAAACTGGACAAATTCAGCTCCGACCTGAGATCTTTGGAATTCCCAATTCCCCATAACCGCGTTACCAAAACGCCGCTATTTATCTCAGATCTTTCCTGCCACACCAAGGATAGTTTTTCCTCATTTTTCCCTCTTTTCCTGCTCAATTCCAGGTCAAATTCAACTCCCACCTGAATTCCTGCTCAATTCCTGCCAAATTCAACTCCCACCTGAGCCCTCTCTATTTCCCAATTTCTCGTAAATTCCCATAACCGCGTAACTTAACTCAGGTATTTATCCCAAATATTTCCCACCACATCAAGGACGGTTTTTTCCTCATTTTTCCCTCTTTTCCTGCTCAGTTCCAGGTGAAATTCAACTTCCATCTGAATTCCCAATTTCTCATCAATCCCCATAACCGCATTACCAAAACCCCGCTATTTATCCCAGCTGTCTCCCACCACACTGAGGATGTTTTTTCTCTTTTTTCTCTCTTTTCCTGCTCACTTTCAAGTCTACCCTGCCAAACTGAACTCCAACATGAGCTCTCTGTAATCCCAAATTTCCTGCAAATCCCAATAACCCGTAAAACCCCGCTATTCATCCCAGATATTTCCCACCACACCAAGGATGCTTTTACTCATTTTTCCCTCTTTCCCTGCTCCTTTCCAGCTTCTGCCCTGCCCCATGTCTCCCTTCCACGAGTGCTGCCTGCCCGCGGGCCTGGCGTGCCCCGAGCCCTTCGCCGTGACCCGCAACGAGACCTGCGTCATCAAGTACCCCGACACCGTGGTGGACATCGTGGAGCCCGACTTTCCCCCCTACTCCGTCATCTACCCCGGGCCCACGCTGACCACCTTCCCCCAGCAGACCCTGGTGGGCTCCACGGCCCTGCTGGACATCAGGAACTTCCTGGGCTCCCAGGGATTCCTTGGGTTTGGGGGTAGGTGCGCTTTGGGCTCGGTTGCGGACGCCTCCTTTCGGGGCGCTTTGGGGGTTTTTAATCCTTTTCCTCCTCACTCATCGCAGTTTTGTTGTGGAACTTGCAGGCCAACCTAAACCTTGCCTGGATATCTGTGGATAGACTGAAAAAGCACAGCCGAGCAGTCAGACAGAGCCCGACTAAAGTTTATGGATAATGGATTGTAGAAGTGCCGAGCTCCCGAGGTTCCCATGGAGTCCATAAATCCAGGGATTCCTGGCACTAGACCTGCCCGAGGACTAAAATTTCCAAACTGCGAAAAAACTGAAATTTCTCTATTTACCTCATTCCAAATTAGGACAAACCAAAGTCCACAATTTTCCAAGAAACCAGATTTTAAAAATACATATATCCTTTTTTTTTTCTTTTTTTTCTTTTTTTTTTTTTTTTTTTGGTTTGCTAAAATCTGTGTGTCAATAAATTCGTTTTTATGCCAACACGGATGTTTTATTATTAATTTCTCTCGAAATAAAAAATTACAAAATCCACTCAAACAATATGACTGAAAATCTTGGGTTCCAAAATGAAATTTTTCCCAAATTCCTCTTCATTTGCAAATTTTGCTGAACCACAATTAAAAAAAAAAAAGAAAGAAAGAAAGAAAGAAATCAGCTCTACTTGGCATTTCTGAAAATTAGGAATTTGTAGTTCCTTGCTGCGCTTTATTTCTGCTTAGCCTCACCATGTAACGCTCTCCCAGCTTCTTTTCCTGCCTTTGTCTCATTTAATGTAAGGGGAAAAAAAAAAAAGCCAAAATCAAAATATTTACAGCAATTGTAAGAGCAAATCTCTTTGCAAAATCCTTCTGCTAAAATCTATGGAAATCATGGGGGTGGGGATTTGTTGTGGACGCTCCTGGAATTCTTTGATTTTATCCTTTCCAGTGAGTTTTGCATTTGTGAATTGAGCTTCTCGTTCCCATTAAATGCTGTCATGCAGATGCACTTTTGGGTTTTGGTTTTTTAGGATGGTTTTGGGTGGAAGGGACCCCAAAAAAATCATTCAGTGCCACCCCTTGCCATGGGCAGGGACATTCCCCCATCCCAGGTGGATCCAACCTGGCCTTGGGCACTTCCAGGGATGGGGAATCCATGGAATCACCTGGGCCAGGGAAGGATTGATCCCTAAAATCGCATCCAAACCAGCCAAGGGAATTCTGGAATGGTTTGGGATGGAAAGGAACCTGAAATCCCAAAAAATCCCACCCCAGTTCCCCTACCCTAGGTGGGTCCAACCTGGCCTTGGACACTTCCAAGGATGGAAAATCCATGGAATATCCTGGGACCCTCACAGGGAACAATTCCAACCCAAATCCCACCCAAATTTTCCCTTTTTCAGTCTGAACCCACCCCGCTGTCCAGTCACTCCGGTTCTGGTGGAAAATTTTCTCCTCTACATTTAATTTTGACCCTTTTTGGTCCCAGAAGTGACTTTGGGACTTTTCCTGAGGCTCAACCCCTCCCACATCAGCATTAACCAAACCACCATGCAAAACTGAGGAGATTTTGCCTTTTCCCAGAGTTCATCTAGCCTGGATTTTGGGGTGAAATTCTGCTGCCTCTGGGAGCTGGGCGCAGCACAAAAAATGCAGATTTTTTATTTGTTGTTTAATTAATTGAAGCCCTGGAATGAATTTTCCAGCTGACTCGTGAGGCTGTTCCCCAAAAATAGGACAAAAATCCTGGGCCAAGCGTGTTCAGGCAGGAGCTGTCACCCTCCCTGGGGCACCAGGGTAGGACAAGTTGGGCAAGGATGATCTGCAATGTGTGAAAGAAATAAATATAAATGTTATAGAAATATTATATATTATGAGCAAGGACGATCTGCAGCATGGGGACATGCGGCTTAAAATGTGAAAGAAATAAATATAAATATTATATAAATATTATATATTATGGGCAAGGACCATCTGCAACATGTGAGAGATATAAATATTATATAAATATTATATATTTTGAGCAAGGACAATCTGCAATGTGTGAAAGAAATAAATAGATATAAATATAGACATAGACATAGATATAGATATATAGATATAATTTATAGGTATAATTTTTATATTTAATATAGGTATAATTATTAAATATAAATATTAATATTAATATATTTATAAATAGAGATATTATAGCCAAGGACAATCTGCAACGTGGGGACGTGCAGCCTAAAATGTGAAAGAAACAAATATAAATATTAAATATTATGTATAAATTAGCCGATATTTGGTAATAGCTAGAAGTAATGAGTGATCAAGCTGGGAATTAAGGAGCTGGAATTTCCGGGGAATCACATTCCCAAAATCCTCCCCCACCCCCCCGCCGGGGGTTTTCTGTCCACACCAATCCACTTAATTTCGTCTAATCCACAAAGGAAATCTGCAAATCTGCTTTTTCCACAAATCAGCTCCTGGATGATCCTTCCCCTAATGACAGGCGTTGGGAACGCTCCACAAACATTAATTATCTTTGTACACAAGCCTTGCGACACCAAGATTTGGATTTGGACATCCAGATGTTGGGCAACAGCTGCACTTTAGCAACACAAGGATGGGAGTTGGGAGCAGCATTTTTCGGGGTCATTATTTTGTATTTTTTGGGGCAGGAGCTGGTTTGGATTTTTGGTGAATCAGCTCCTGCACGCCTCGGGGCTGGAATTAATCCCAAGGTGAATATTTGGGATATTTGGGAATTTTGAGTGCCTTGGACTGACTCAAGGAACCTCCCGGCAAGGACATTTACAGGTATTTAGAATAAACAAATCCCAAATCCTCATTTTTAGGCTATTTTTGCTTTTCCTACACTAAACATCGGAACTAAAAACCAGGATGAATCAAACCACATCTTATCAGCTTTCAAATATTCCAATATCCGGTGATAACATCACTTAATTAAGCATAAAACTTCATTAATGACACTTCGTTAATACTCCAGCCCCCGAGGGATTGAATTGCATTAAATTCAGCCCCCGGGGCAGGTTGGTGGCAGCTAAGGCCGGTGCTGGTCGGAATTTGTCACCCTGGAGCCACCCCGGGAGGACCAAGGTGACTCCGAGCATCTGCCACACCCAGAGGTTGCTAAAAATACCCGGCTCCTCCTCCCGCGTGTTTACATTCCTGTGGTTTACTCCCATTAAACAATTCCCTGCCCTAAACCCTCCTGAAAATGTGGGATCTTCCTCCCGAGGGGAGGGATCCATCCTGCTGGGAGGCGGGTGGGGAAAAATCCCAAATCTAGTGGGAATAATCCCAAAATGGAGTGGGAAAAATTCCAAAATCGAGTGGGAATAATCCCATAAATGGAGAAGGAAAAATCCAAAATCAAGTGGGAATAATCCCAAAATGGAGTGGGTAAAATTCCAAAATGGAGTGAGAATAATCCCAAAATCAAGTGGGAATAATTCCAAAATCGAGTGAGAGTAATTCTAAAGTCGAGCAGAAAAATCCCGGGCTTTGTGGGGAAACTGAGGCAGGTTGTGCAATGCCACCCGGGACAAGCAGAGGGAGACGCAAAGCCACCGAGGGAACTCAGATCTGCGGCTCCACCCAAACACTGAAAAACAGGATTAATTAAAAATTAAAAACAAAAATACCAAAACCGAGGATAAATTTAAAAATCAAAACAAAACGCCAAAACACAGCATGCTCTGGGTTCCACCAACCTCAGAACCCTTCCCAGGGTGTGCTCTAAGTTCCACCAACCCCAGAACCCTTCCCTGAGTGTTCTCCAGGTCCCACCAACCCCAGAACCCTTCCCCGAGCATACTCTGGGTCCCATCAACCCCAGAACTCCTTCCCCGAGCATGCTCTGGGTTCCACCAACCCCAGGAACCCTTCCTTGAGTGTCCTCCAGGTTCCACCAAGCCCAGAACCCTCTCCTGGGCGTGTTCTGGGTTCCACCAAGCCCAGAACCCTTTCGCGGTAATGCTCCAGGTTCAATGCTCCACCAACCGCAGAACCCCTTCCTAAGCCTGCTCCAAGCCCAGGAACCCTTCCCTGAGTCTTCTCCGGGTTCCACCAACACCAAAACTCTTCCCAGGATGTGCTCTGAGATCCACCAACCCCAAAACCCCTTCTCTGAGTGTTCTCTGGGTTCCACCAACCCCAAAACTCCTTCCCTGAGCGTGCTCCGGGTTCTACCAAGCCCAGAACCATTTCCTAAGCGTGCTTCAAGCCTAGGAACCCTTCCCTGAGTGTTCTCCAGGTGCCACCAACCCCAGAACCCTTCCCCGAGTGTTCTCTGGGTTCCACCAACCCCAGAACCATTCCCTGAGTGTTCTCCAGGCGCCACCAACCCCAGAACCATTCCCCGAGTGTTCTCTGGGTTCCACCAACCCCAGAACCATTCCCTGAGTGTTCTCCAGGTTCCACCAACCCCAGAACCCCTTCCCAGGGCATGCTCTGGGTTCCACCAAGCCCAAGAACCTTTCCCTGGGTGGGTTTGGGAAGTTTTCCCCACCCAGGAGCCGCCACCTCTTGTGCAACCCCCCAAAACCAACCGAGGTCACTCCCTGCCCTGACCGGACCAGGGGTCACCGCCTGGATTTTGGGGTTTCTCCGGCTTTCCCTGCGAAATCAGAACTCCTGATAGAGCAGAACGCGCGGGGAGCGAGGCGTTAATTGCCGCTAATTACCCGATGGGCGGAATTGTTGCTGATGATGCCAGCTTGGTGCCGCTGATGTCAGCGGGCAGAGACGCTTTGAAGCGGGGGCAGCGAGGGCTGCGAAGCTCCGGCAGCGCCGCTCCCACCCCAAATCCTCTCTTTGATGATTCCTCCGTCAGGCAGAGCTCCTGACTCAGCCTCAGCAGCGAACCCCGCGGCTCTGCAGCCCCGCAGAACCGGTTCGGGCACAAAAAACCGAACGAACCGGTAGTAAAGCTGCCCCTGCCCTGCGCAAGGATGTAATTTTCTACAGTAATTCAGGATTAATGGATATTAAGGCTCTGTGTTGTGGGGTTTGCAGTCTGCGCCCGCTCTTTGTTGCCTTTGTTACTCACGGGATGGTTTTGGGTTGGAAGGGGACTTAAAACTCGCCCAGTTCCACCCCTGCTGCGGTCCCGGCTCCTTCCAGCCTGGCCTCGGACACTTTTCTTCGTTTTGGTGGATTTCTCCTTAAAATCGGGGCTGAACCCTGCTTAAATATTCCGGTTCTGAGGGATTTAGGAGCGCTTTCCTGCTCTGCTTTCTGTGCCGGGTAAAGGGTGCAAAAATCAAAGCGGGGGCTTTTCCAAGGCTTTGAATTTATGGGAGAATGAGGGATTTCAGTCTCTTAATTCTGAAAAAAAAAAATATTTGGGAAAGTTTTGAGAATGGATTTTCCCAGAAATTCCCTGGAGAAGCTGTGCCAGAGCCTCCCCACCCTCACAGGGAACGATTCCTTCCCCAAATCCTCCCTAAACCTCCCCTCCTTCTGTCTGGATCCATCCCCACAATTCCTGACGAACCTACTGCAGGCACAGGAGCACAACACAAATCGCGGATGGAAAAGAGAAAATTCCACTCCAAATTGCTGCATTTCGGGTGATTTTGGGAGGAGTTGATCCCGTTGTGCTCCAGGGACGGATTTTTCCAGCCCGGATTCGGTTCCTGGGTTGGGAAATCCCAAACTGATCAGTTGAAGAGAGCTGAAATCCTTTCCGAGGGGTGAATTTCACATTTTCTCCGTGTGCTTTAACCCCTTTTTTCCCTTTTTTCCATTTTTTTCCCTTTTCAATCCTTCTTCCCTCCGGGGGGAACTTTTGCGCCTGGAAATGCCCACCTTGAGACGAGGTAAAGCTATCCTGGGGTTTGTGGCATCCCAAGAAATATTCTGATTTTATGAGGCACCTCCAGATATCCTGCAGGGCTTTGGAGCTTATCAGGAATATTCCGGAGACATCAGAAAATGAGATTTCAAAGAGGATCTCAAAACCTCTGCGAGTTTGTCATCCAGGGAAATCATTTCGTGGTAATCACGGTAATGACATCCTAGAGGATCCAGGCTGCTGTGACCTCACAAAGGATAAATTATGGAAAGTGTTTCATCAAGCTCCTCATTTTAAACTTCACAATTGGCATAATTCATGAACGGCTTCGTTTTTATTCCAAAGATAACCCCGAGCTTTGCTCTTCAGCTTTGCAGCAGCTTCTTCCCCTGATTTAGGAGCACACTCGTAAATCCCATCAATATTACGGGAAAGAATCCCAGATTTGATAAACAAGGCACGGCCACGATTCCCTGCGTCAGGTTTTGCTTCCATAATGAAAATCACCCTGGCTCTCCAAGATTCCCTGCCCGCTCCAGCTTTTAGCCAAGATAATCTAAAAAACCTCATTAATTCTCGCTGCATTTTCACCTCTTAATGAAACCGGGAGCAGAAAAGCAGGAAATTCCGAGATGAAAAGACCTGGCCAGTTGCCACCTGCATTTTTGGGGTTATTGCCCAACGCGGCTTTAGATAATCATAAACAGCGAGCAAAACAATTCCTGCGGCTCCAGCAGCGATCCCTGCACCGGGCTCGGCTCCCGAGTCATTAAAGCGCTTTAGCAAAGGGTGGCTCAGCCGCCCCCGGCCATCGGGGCAGGGTATAAATCCCCTCTCCACCCTGGCATCTCCTCACTGCCTCTCCCGACTCCTCCTCTCCGCCTCTCTGAGTAAGTCCGGCGCTAAAATCCTCAATTTTCCTTCTGCTTTTTGAGTGGATTTCTCCCCAAAATCGGGGCTGAGCTCTGCATGAATGTTCTGGTTCTGATTTAGGAGGGCTTTTCGTGCTGGGCAAAGGGGGCGAAAGTCAAAGCGGGGCTTTTGGGATTTATGGGAGAAGGAGGATTTCAGTCTTTTAACTGTGGAAAAAGTATTTGGGAAAGTTTCGGGGATGGATTTAACTTCGCGTTTGGTTTCGTGGCACGATCGGGGAGAGGGTTCAGGGTGGAATTAATGAAAACTGTGGAAAATCCTGCTTGGAACTGAGCTCGGTGCAGCTCTGCTGATGCTTGGATCAGCTCATCCTTAATTTAATTGGAGCCACAGCGAGCTACACCAAGTGATTATTATGGATTATTAACGTAACTGTGCCAATGACTTTCATTTCTAACTCTTAAAAGTGGTTTACAATTCTAAAGCGCTTTCACAGAGATTAAATTCAGCATTTCTGTAGGTCAGTGCTGCGTTCTAACTTAAGGGAATTCGGAGGCAAATGCCCTGCATGGGTATTTTTGAAATTTTTTTACATTATCAAAAGGATAAATTTAATTTACAAGTTTAAAAAAATATTCTGATGCTGCACCAGGCTTTTATGTGAGGATTTAACCTGAAGAAATAAACATTATTGAATTAATTTCCCCTAGGTGAAAATGCAATTTTCTTATTTGGCTTGATTATATCACCATAGAAATAATTTAACATATATATTATATTATATAAATATTTTAATTATACGTTTCGCTTATTAAACGAGCACTTAACACTCCCACTTATTCTCAGCCTTTTGCTTTTTTCCCCTGTGTTTTAGCAGAATATTTTCGTGCTAAAACACAGAGAAAAAAAAAAAAAAAACAACGGGAATCTGCAAGGAAAATAATACAAAAATTAAGCAGGGTGCAAAGCTGATTTTTCCACGCTGAAATACGTGGAAAATCCGGATTTTTTTTTTTTTTTTCCCAAGTGTGGGAGGAACAGAGGCGCTGTGGGAACGAGTTCGAGCGCGTCCTCAGGAATTCCTCCCAAGGGCCGGGGCTGGGAGGTGGCACAGGAGGAAAAGAGGAGGAGTTCTGCTCCAGGGGGAGGAGGAGAGAAGGGGGAAATTAACAGGAATTCAGAACAAATCTGGGCGGGAAAGTTAAAAGTGGGAGATAAAACTGCATCCTAATTAACTCCGAAGATCCCTTAAAGATAAATCTCCATAATCAAGACAGCAATTATTGGTTTTACCTCAATTATCCCTAACAAGATCTTAAAAGGAAATTATAGCCTAGAGAGCAATTCTTGGTTTTGCCTCAGTTATCCCTAAAAAGATCTCAAAACGAAATGTCAATAGTCAAGAGAGCAATTCTTGTTTTTATCTCAGTTATCCCTAACAAGATCTTATAAAGAAATGTCAACAGCCAAGAGAGCAATTCTTGTTTTTATCTGAATTATCTCTAAAAACCACTTAGAGCCAAATGTCAACAAACAAGCGATCAGCTCTTGTTCTTACCTGAATTATCTCCTACAATGTCAATAGCCGAGTGCTCAACTCTCGTCTTTTTCCGAGTTTAGGAGCACAATGTCCTTTTAGAGATATCTCGATTACCTCTAAAAGACACTTAGAGCCAAATAAACCAGCTCTCCACTGTGTCTTTATCTCGATTATCTCTGAAAACCACTTAAAGCCAAATGTCAACAAACGAGAGCTCCAGTTCTGTCTCTATCTCAATTATCTCTGACGATCTTTTAGAGACAAATGTCAATAAACCAGCGCTTAAATTTTGTCTCTATCCCAAATTTCTCCGACGATTTTTTAAAGCCAAATGTCAATAAACCAGCCCTTGGGTCGTGCTTTTATTTCGATTATCTCTAAAAACCACTCGGAGCCAAATGTCAATAAACCATTGCTCAAATTTTGACTCTATCCCAATTTCCTCTAACCACCTCTTAGATCCAGATGTCCATAAACCAGCCCTCAAATTTTGTCTCTATCCAAATTAACTCTGACAATCTTTTAGATCCAAATGTCAACAAACCAATGCCCAAATTTTGTCTCTGTTCCAATTTCCTCGGACGATCTTTTAGAGCCAAATTTCAATAAACCAGCCCTCAAATTTTGTCTCTATCCCAATTTCCTCCGACGATCTCTTAGACCCAAATGGCAACATCCAAGAGCTGCCAGGAGTTCTTTGCTTCGCTTTTGGACCTTTGCTTCTCTTTTGGACCTTTCTTTGGGTTTTTTTTTACCCCCGCAGGCTCTCCCCCAGCACCACCAGGCGATGGCTTCCACCCAGCTGGCCTGTGCCACCCCCTGCGAGCCCAAGTGTCCCCAACCTCTGGCCAGCAGCACCAACGAGCCCTGCGTGGTGACCTGCGGCGACTCTCGGGTCATCATCTACCCGCCGCCCGTGGTTGTCACCTTCCCGGGGCCCATCCTCACCACGTACCCCCAGCAAACCGTCGTGGGAGCCTCGGAACCCTCGGAGGTGGCCCTGGGCGAGCCCCAGGCCGCGGTGGCCGCCGAGGTGACAGCGGGGGACAAAGTGGCAGCGCCGGTGGTGGCCCGCGCCGAGCCGCGCTGCGCCCCCAAATATTCCTACAGCTACTCCTCGCAATGGACTCATCCCTGCAATTCCTACCGCTCCGGGAAGCGCTGGACGTGCTGAGCCCGGGGAAAGGGAAATTCCGGGTGAAATCTCAGCGGGTTTTTCCCCTTAGTTTAGAGCTGTTCTCCCGCAGCTTTGCGGCGCAGCCGTCTGCTCCCGCCGCGCTTTGGCTTATCGCGGATTTTTTTTTTCACTGGCACTGAGCTTAGAGAGGTGACTTGAAATGCTCGGAATTGCACACGGCAACCCTGCCAAAAAAAGGGAAATTCCCCGTTTTTTACAGGAGGCATCCCTTGGATGCTGGTGATTTGCCAGAGCCTCGCTGAACCCCCCGGAACGATGCTCTTTGTGTCCTGTACAGTTTTGTTCCAGAATTGTAGGAAAACTTCTCTTTCCAAATAAATTTTCTGGACTGAAATGCATTTTCTGTTTTCCTTTATCACATTAAAAAAAAAAAAAAAAAAAAAAAAAAAAAAAAAGAAAAAATGGGGAGGTTTGGGTTTGGGTGGGATATCAGCGAAATTTTTCCCCCAGAGGCTGCTGGGCACTGCCCAGGTTCCACAGGGAATGGGCACATTCCTGAGGCTGCCAGAGCTTCAGGAGCATTCGGAAAACACTCTCAGGGAGAGAGCCCAGGAGAGAGCCCAGAGGAGGCTCCAGGATGGGATCAGAGGGATGGAGCAGCTCTGCTGGGAGAGCTGGGATGGTTCAGCCTGGAGAAGCTTTGGGGTGACCCAATTGTGGTCTTTCAGGACCTGAAGGGGCAATGAGAAACATGGGGAGAGAAAATTCCCAAAGGATGGGGTGCCAGGACAAGGAGAAATGGGTTCAGACTGACGGAGAGGAGGTTTAAGTGGGACATTGGCCAGGAATTCCTCCCTGTGAGGATGGATGGATTTCCCAGAGAAGTTGGGGCTGCCCCATCCTTGGCAGCATCCAAGGCCAGGTTGGAGAAGGTTTGGAGCAGCCTGGGACAGTGGAAGGTGTCCCTGCCCATGGCACGGGGTGGAATGGGATGAGTTTCAAGGACTCTTCCAACTCAAACCCTCCTGTGATTCCACGATAGGACTTCCCACACCATCCCTCAGTTAGAAACTCATTTACAGCCAGGATGAAGAAATCCATGACAAAAGAAATATTTTGTGCAATGCAGATTCTTTATTGTGAATGAAAAACCCACAGGTGGTGTCAGCGAGAGACAAACCAGCAACAACGCGATGGAAACACGAAAATCCCAAGGCAGCAGCAGAAGCGAGGCACAGCCCAGGGCTGCACCCCAGAGGTTGCCCCTTGCCAGGGCAGCACCGGGGCTCGGGGCTGGGCAGAGCAGGGCAGAGCCGCAGCCGAGACTGGGCACAGCTGGCTGGGGGCACACAGAGAGGGGGCAGCTTCTGGGGGCAGCGCTGGGAAGGCCAAAGGCGCCCGCCGAGGCTCTGCAGGGTCACACGGCAGGGACAGGGACCCTGCAGCCCCCGGGGCTGCCGGCCCGGCCCTGAGCAGGGGCTGCAGCTTCAGCCCGGCTCAGGGGGCACAAGGCAGCAGGGGCTGCTGGAGGAGCCCGCGGGCAGGGGCAGCGCTGAGCTCCGCCGTGGTTTGGGCTTTAGCAGGGCCCGCAGGAGCCCCCGAAGGAGCGGGAACCGCGGCCACAGCTGCCATAACCGCCAGAGCTGCCATAACCCCCAAAACCTCCATAACCCCCAAAACCTCCAAAGCCCCCAAAGCCCCCATAGCCCCCGGAGCCCCCACGGCTCCCAAAGGCGCCCCCGGAGCCGGCTCCCACGTAGGGAGCTCCAGCCGAGCCCACGACGCTCTGCTGAGGGAAGGAGCTGAGGATGGGCCCGGGGAAGGTGATCACTGAGGCCGGGGGCTGGATGACCACCGTGGAGTCGGGGCACTGCCGCACACAGGGCTCGTTGCAGGTGTCAGCCAGAGGGGCCGGGGTGGCCACCCCGCAGCTGGGGACGCACAGGCTGGAGCAGGACATCCTTCGGTTTGGTTGGTAGAGCTGCAAGACAAGGCACGGCCACGGTTTACACCAAGGACTTGGTCCAAAACCCTGCTGCTGCTCTGGCCCACCTGGAGCCCTTGTGACAGGGCTCGCTCTGGCTCATCCCAGGTGTTCTGATCTGAGCCCCAGTCTACAGAAATTCTTTCTCACATCCCCTGCTGCCCTCACCATCCCTGAGTCTTGCTTGCCCGTGGGAATGAAGAAAAACTCCCTCATCCCAACCACCAGGATCGCCGGGGCCTTGAGCCCGCTGGTGGAACCCCAACCATCCCAGCTCTGGCCCAAGATGGCTGCTGGAGTTCGGGGACAGAGATTCCTTGGGAAATCCACAGCCAGAGATTCATTGGGAAATCCAGAACCAGAGATTCCCGGGGAAATCCACAGGCAGAGATTCCTTAGGAAATCCATAGCCAGAGATTCCTTGGGAAATCCACAGCCAGAGATTCCCTGGGAAATCCACAGCCAGAGATTCCTTGGGAATACCACAGGCAGAGATTCCTTGGGAGCTCCACAGGCAGAGACTCCCCGGGGAAAGAGCAGAGGAGGAAGAGAGGACAGAGAGAAGACTCGCACTCACCACAGCGATCAATGAGCAGATTCGAGTGAGGAGAGTGGGATGGAGACCTGTGGAGCTCTCAGACCTTTTATACACCCCAGAGTGCCTGGGGCACCGTCCAGGGGGTGGGGGCAAACCCCCAGTAATTAGGAATTCAAGCGGACAAACCTCATGACACAAACTGAAACATGAGGTAATAACATCTGTATTAATTGAGGCCAGAACCAGTAAAGGTGCCCTGGAGAGCCACCAGGCCCTGAAGGGACAGGCCATGACCAATCACTGTGTGTAAGATGATTTGTTGTTGAAGCTGAGATCAGAGCCCCAATAAACCCCGACATGACATGTCCTTAATCCCCTTCTTTGCTTATGCACGGGAGTTTTGGGCATCACTCAGGAGCACTTTGAAATGGCACAGCCGGCACTTAATCTGTCCTTAATCCTTTTTACGGGCTGCTAAATAGGGACACCGGGAGGGAGAAGCCATCCCACCCACTCGGGGCGCATCCCAAACGCCAAACGTGGCAGGGGAGGGCACAGGAACAGAGTCCTGGAGCGGGGCAGGCTGGGGGGACCACGGACAGACGGACAGACAGATAGCCAGGTCCTGCCCGAGGAGGGTCACCCCACACGGAACAGGGCTGGGCATGGAGGGTTCTGGGAGGGAGAATCCCAAAGGGATTTTGGTGCCACTGGAGGATTTGTTGAGGCCCCAATTCAGCTGATGATGATGCAAAAAGCAGAAAGGGAGATCCCATGTCAGATGAAGCTCCGCCAAAGATCCATCAAGACACAGATGGGTGTGACACGGGTGGGATCAGGAGTGGGATAAACAAGTAAGGAGAGACCTACAGAGAGGAGCAGGAGAGCAGAGAGCACATCCAGAACCACTCAGACCCTCCAGCCTGGGTCCTGGCCAAGCTCTCCTCTCGATTTCCCAGCTGACCCGAGGTCTGGCCCAGGGGGTGTTGGCTGAGCCCCTCAGAGCCAGACTGGCCCAGGGGATGTTGGCCAATTCACTCAGAGCCAGACTGGACCAGGACAGGCCCAGCTGGGCACGGCTGCCACAGGGACACGGCCGGGCTGGGCTAAGCCCTGTCCCAAAAGATTCTTTGTAAGCAAAGTGAGGGATTAGGGACAAAGCTGGGTTTATTGGGGCTGTGAGCTGAGTGAACTCCAGTAGCACCGTGTCTGTCATGTAATGATGGGTCATGGCTGTCCTGGCAAGCTCCTCTCTCCTGTCCACTCCTTTCCACACCAATGTCCACAATGCGGGGGGGGGGGATGACAGAATTTTTCAGCGTCCCTTCACTTTATGGAGCGTCTCTGCGAGAATTCGTAATTACTGGAGGGGGGGTCTGTCCGCACCCCCAGACCATGCCCGGGGCTCTCTGGGGTGTATAAAAGGGCCGAGCTCCTTGCACAGCTCCATCCGCACTTCTCCACTTGACTCTCCTCATCACCCAGGTAAGAGCAGCTCTCCGAAGCCTCTTGGGGATCACTCTCTGTCTGCTTCCATGCAATTCCTCCCTCACACTTTTGCCTCTTTTTTCCAGAAGCCTTCCCAAGTCTCAAGGATGTCCTGCTGTGTCCCCAGCTGCGGCGTGGCCACCCCGACCCCTCTGGCTGACACCAGCAACCAGGCCTGTGTGCGGCAGTGCCCCGACTCCACGGTGGTCATCCAGCCCCCGGCCTCGGTGGTCACCTTCCCCGGGCCCATCCTCAGCTCCTTCCCGCAGCAGAGCGCTGTGGGCTCGGCCGGAGCTCCCTTCATCGGAGGCGGCTTTGGTGGCTCCTCTGGACGCCGTGGGGGCTCCGGAGGCTCCGGTGGCTTTGGGGGACTTGGAGGTTATGGAGGATTCGGAGGTTTTGGGGGCAGCTGCGGCGGCTCCAGTGGCTGCGGGCCCTGCTAAGCGCCAGCGCCATCCGTGATCCAGAAGTGCTCCAGGAACGCGCACAGCCCATCCCCGCACGCCAAGGCCCGAAGCAAAGACACACCAACAGACCGACAGACAGACAGACAGACATCCCCCGGCCGCTCTTGGAGCCCTGCAGCGATCACTGCCCACTCCCGGCACGGCCCCAGCTCGGCTCCTGCTCTGCCCGTGTCCCCACCCTGGGACACCCAGGGAGCGCTCGGCTGGGGTCCCGTTCCAGTGCCACCCCTCTGCCTTGCACGACAATAAAAGCTGCCTCGCATTGCAATGTTTACTGCCTCTCTCGGCTGCTCTTTGCTCCGCATCCGCTGACAAGCCCGGCCCAGAGGGTTCCGGGAGGGTCCCGGGAGGGTTCTGGGAGGATCCCGGGAGGGTTCGGGCAGCCCCGCTTGGACACAGTGGGTCAGAAGCCCCCGGCAGCTGCCCGGGCTCCTCCTGCCCGTCCTTGGCCATGCCAGCCCGGCAGCAGAGTCCCCCCGAGCCGGACCCTGCCCAGCCCCTGGAATGGGGTCTCTACCCATCCCTGCCCGGCTCCTGCCCACTCTGGGCTCCTCTTTGCAGCCCCAAAGGAGCCCCGGGCCCACCGCCAGCACCCTGCCCTTGGGACACCCCCCGAGGGATGCCTGGAGCCCCAGGGCAGTGGGGATTTGGGGAGCAAGTAGAGCCCCTCGAGGGATGCCTGGAGCCCCAGAACAGTGGGGACCGGGGAGCGAGTGTAGCCCCGCAAGGTACCCAGTGATTTGCAGAAACAAACACACTCTACAACTTTTTGAAAGTTGTAAAAATGCCTATATGTTTATTGCAGCGCTGGAGGCATGTGGGAGTCATTTCTCTCAATAGGACATGCGTGCCTCTGGGAATTCCAGATCCTTTTTTATTTCCCTCTCAAATACATATCCTAAGGTTTACCCTAAGCCCACCACCAGCCCCCTGCCCTTGGGACACCCCCTGAGGGATGCCTGGAGCCCCAGGGACGTCGGAATTGGGGGACAAATGGAGCCCCCCGAGGGACCAGGTGATTTGCAGAAATAATCAAACTCTACAACTTTTTGTAAGTGGTAAAGCTGGTGTGTTTATTACAGCACTGGAGGCATCGTTTCTCTCAATAGGACACATGTACCTCTGGGATCTCCAGATCCTTTTTTATTTCCCACTCAAATACGTATCCTAAGCCTTACCCTAAACCCACCACCAGCCCCCTGCCCTTGGGACACCCCTCAAGGGATACTTGGATCCCCAAGGCTGTGGGGACTGGGGGTTGGACATCGCCAGCTGGGACACACAGAGCCAGCTGTGCCCGGGCTCCAGGGCACTGCCCAGGGGCATTGCAACAGCCCAGCACACACCCAGGAATTTGGGGAGCAGGAAAAAGGCAAGATGAAGGAAAACCAGGAGTCTACATTTCCATGCAAGACAGCTTTTATTGCAGGGGGAGGGCAGGAGGGGCTGGGCAGCAGAGCAGGGTCATGGCCAAGGGCTTCCCATGGCCTGGCCCTGGGCACAGCCAGGTCAGCAGCAGCAGCGCCAGGAGAGGCTCTGGGACCACCAGGGCACCAGGAGCCCCTCGGGGATGCTCAGGAACAACAGGGACAAGGCAGAGCTGCTTCCCAAGCTGGCACCAGGCTCCCATGGTGCAGACCCTGGCCATGTCCAAAGGGTTTTGGTCCACAGAGAGTCGGGTCGGGATGTGCCGGGGTTTGTCCTGGAGCTCTTCTTGGTCTGAGGCCGCGCTGGAGCTGGGGCTTAGCAGGGCCCGCAGTTGCCATTGAGGTAGCGGTGGCCGCTGCTCCAGCCGCCGTAGCCGCAGTTGCCAAGGCCTCCATAGCCCCAGCCTCCGTAGCCTCCGCATCCCCAACCGCCGTAGCCTCCACGGCCTCCATAGCCCCAACCCCCATAGAGACCACGGCTTCCATAGCCCCAGCCTCCATAACCTCCATAGCCACCAAGGGCCCCGTAGCCCCCGTAGCCCCCACGGCTCCCAAAGGCGCCCCCGGAGCCGGCTCCCACGTAGGGAGCTCCAGCCGAGCCCACGGCGCTCTGCTGAGGGAAGGAGCTGAGGATGGGCCCGGGGAAGGTGATCACTGAGGCCGGGGGCTGGATGACCACCGTGGAGTCAGGGCACTGCCGCACACAGGGCTCGTTGCAGGTGTCAGCCAGAGGGGCCGGGGTGGCCACCCCGCAGGTGGGGACGCACAGGCTGGAGCAGGACATCCTTCGGTTTAGTTGGTAGAGCTGCAAGACAAGGCATGGCCATGGCTCACACCAAGGACTCGACCTAAAACTCAGCTGCTCTCATCTCTATACCAGGACTCATTCTGGCTCATCCCAGGCATTCTAATCCAAGTCCCATTCCCTCCAAATTCCTGCTCACATCCCCGGTAGCCCTCACCATCCCTGAGTCTTGCTTGCCCTTGGGAATTAAGAAGACTTTGACATCCAAACGAGCAAAGTCCTCAAGCTTCCCTTGGTCCCCTCATAGAACCCCAACCATCCCAACTCTGCTCTAAGAGAGCAAGAGGAACCCACAGCCAAAGGTTCCTCCAGAAAGCCCCAAATATTCCCTGAGAAAGCCAGGGATGAAGAAGGAAAGAGGAGGGAAGACTTGGACTTACCAAGGTGATAAGACGAGTCAATCCGTGGAAGGTGGATAGAGCTCTGTGGAACCTCTGGACCTTTTATACATCTCTCAAAGGGCCTGGGGGCATCACGAAAGGGAGCGGTGGCAAAAAATCCTGGTAATTAGGAATTCATGCTGACAAATTCATCAAAGAGATAATGATGCAATACAATTATACACCTCAACATCAGGGAGATTGGTGTGGAAACGTGCCGTGGACCAATGGGAGGTGATGGGAGGAACGCCTGTGGCCCATTATTAGGTGACAGACCCTGCTCTGTCCCTAATCCCTCGCTTTGCTTACAAAGAATTCCGAGCATCCTTTGGGACACGACTGTGCCCAGGGCGGCCACCCTGAGCCACAGCCCCCTGTGCCACTGAGGCAAGCGCGTTCAGCTCTGCCTGACGTCGTCCATGGCCCAAGCCAGTCTGGCTCTGGCAGGCTCAACCAACACCCCCTTGTGTCAGATCTTGGGTCTACCTGGAAAACTCACACCCGTCCCTCCAGGAAGGCTCAAGCAGGACCCAGCTTGCAGAAACAGGGCTGGATAATCAACAGGGACCTTTCAGCTCCACCACTGGAGTCCATTGTGCCAGGAGGGATGTGGACCCTGTCCAACCGAACTCCAAATTCCAAGGGAGATTGGGGTTTCACCGGGGAGATATTCCACCTCTGTGGGGCCATCAAGGGAAACTGGGACATGGAAACCACAATGCCCTCCAGAACCGCCTAACGCAACCCTAATCCTAACCCTAACCCTAACCCTAACCCTAACCAAAACCCCAACCCTAACACTAACCCTAACCCTAACCCTAACCCTAACCCTAACACAAACCTTCAGTGGCTTTGGGGGATTCAGAGGTTATGGAGGATTCGGGGACAGCTACATCGGCTCCAGAAGCTGCGAGCCCTGCTAAGGGCCAGCGCCATCTATGATCCAGAAGAGCTCCAGGAATGCCTGCGGCCCATCCCTGCACGCCAAGGCCCGAAGCAAGGACACACTAACAGACAAACAGTCAGAGAGACAGACAGACATCCCCCAGCGGCTCTCAGAGCCCTGCAGCGATCGCTGCCCGCTCCGGGCATGGCACCAGCTCGACTCCTGCTCTGCCCGTGTCCCCCCCCATCCCGGGACACACGGGGAGTGCTTGGCCGGGGTCACGCTCCAGTGCCGCCCCCCAGCCCCGCACGGCAACAAAAACTGCCTCGCATTGCCATGGTCACCGCCTCTCTCGGCTGCTGTTTGCTCTGGGCCCACCGCCAGCCCCCTGCCCTTGGAACACCCTGAGGGATGCCTGGAGTCTCCAGGCCATGGGGATTAGGGGGCAAGTAGAGCTCCCTGAGGGACCCGATAATTTGCGGAAACAAACAAACTCTGCAACAGTTTGAAAGTTGTAAAGCTGATATGTTTATTGCAGCACTGGATGCGTGTGGGAATTGTTTCTCTTAAGAGGACATGTGTGCCTTTGGGAAATCCAGATGTCTTTTCACTTCCCTCTCAAATATATATCTAAGTAATCTTACAATAGGTTCATACATATTCATTTTACAGATTTTGTGTAACATTTGCTGATAATTTTTTCCTTTATCTGAAAGAATTCTTGGGTCCTTGTGACCCTGATTTCCATAGCAGCATCTCTGTATCAGAGTTCAAGGAGACCGAGTATGAAATATTATGGTCTAAAACAGATCAATATGAGCTTAAAACAAGTACGAAATCTCAGACAGAGGCAGTTTTTGGTGTTAATTAGGGAAGAAATTTTTTCAGACACATCAATAGGCAGTACAAGGGATGTCAAGGGGGATGGGAACCCAAAACTTCTGCTACAAGCGCTCCACAGAACTGAACCCCGTTCTCATTCCATGGCGTGGAGAGGAGACTGGGCAAGATCTGCTTGGGTCTGTCTCCTTCCTTCACAGCTGCCACCACCTCCAGCTGGAAATGCCAGGACACCTGGGACGTGCAGAACTAATCCTGCATTTCCCTGCACCTTTCCATGGGACTGACCATTCCCAGTCCTGTGTGGAAAAGGTTTTACAGTGACTTCTGTGAGCCAGAGAGAAGTTTGAGAAGAAGAGCCATGTTCACCTCTGAAGGAACCTCCTACCAATGTCCTTGACATAGAAACTGAAAAAGAATGGAGAGATAAGAGAAATCTGCAAGTGCCCATTGCAATGAGCGCTATGTTTGTCTCTTGTGACCAATAAGTGTATATTTAGGAGTTTTGTAAGAATGTACAACAGCATGCATAGCATAATACAAATGGTTTGAAGCCATCTGAAAATGGAGTATTGATTTGTGTTTGAGCATCTCAACCAAGACAGCCCAGTCCCAGAGGTGACGTCAGCTTTGCTGCTTGGACTGAGCATTTGGAAGAGTTTCTGTAAGGCCCTCGTGGCCCTTTCTCATCCTCAGTGAGGGATTTCGGGATGTCCTGAGTTTCCTGATGCTGGGAGAGCATGGGGAGCTGGGGGGGATGAGGCCCCCAGAGCCAGCGGGGTTGGACATCCCCAGCTGGGACACACAGAGCCAGCTGTGCCCGGCCTCCAGGGCACTGCCCAGGGGCATTGCAACAGCCCAGCACACACCCAGGAATTTGGGCAGTGGGAAAAGGAAAGATGAAGGAAAACCAGGAGTCAACATTGCAATGCAAGACAGCTTTTATTGCAGGGGGAGGGCAGGAGGGGCTGGGCAGCAGAGCAGGGTCATGGCCAAGGGCTTCCCATGGCCTGGCCCTGGGCACAGCCAGGTCAGCAGCAGCAGCGCCAGGAGAGGCTCTGAGACTACCAGGGCACCAGGAGCCGCTCGGGAATGCTCAGGAACGACAGGGACAAGGCAGAGCTGCTTCCCAAGCAGGCACCAGGCACTCAAGGTGCAGAGCCCGACCATGTCCAAGGGGTTTTGGTCCACAGGGAAGTGCCGGGGTTTGTCCTGGAGCTCTTCTTGGTCTGAGGCCGCACTGGGGCTGGGGCTTAGCAGGGCCCGCAGTTGCCATTGAGGTAGCGGTGGCCGCTGCTCCAGCCGCCGTAGCCGCAGTTGCCAAGGCCTCCATAGCCCCAGCCTCCGTAGCCTCCACATCCCCAACCGCCGTAGCCTCCACGGCCTCCATAGCCCCAACCCCCATAGAGACCACGGCTTCCATAGCCCCAGCCTCCATAACCTCCATAGCCACCAAGGGCCCCGTAGCCTCCGTAGCCTCCGTAGCCCCCACGGCTCCCAAAGGCGCCCCCAGAGCCGGCTCCCACGTAGGGAGCTCCGGCCGAGCCCACGGCGCTCTGCTGAGGGAAGGAGCTGAGGATGGGCCCGGGGAAGGTGATCACTGAGGCCGGGGGCTGGATGACCACCGTGGAGTCGGGGCACTGCCGCACACAGGGCTCGTTGCAGGTGTCAGCCAGAGGGGCTGGGGTGGCCACCCCGCAGGTGGGGACGCACAGACTGGAGCAGGACATCCTTCGGTTTGGTTGGGAGAGCTGCAAGACAAGGCATGGCCATGGCTCACACCAAGGACTCAACCCAAAGCCCAGTGGCTCTCCCCTGTGTTCCAGAGCTCATTCTGGCTCATCCCAGGCATTCTGATCCAAGCCCCATTCCATTCAAATTCCTGCTCACATCCCTTGCTGCCTTCACCATCCCTGAGTCTTGCTTGGGATTCGGAATTAAGAAGACTTTGACATCCAAACGAGCAAAGTCCTCAAGCTTCCGAAGTCCTTAGTCCCCTAGTATAACCCCAACTATCCCAACTCTGCTCTTAGGAGAGCAAGAGGAACCCACAGCCAAAGGTTCCGCCAGAAAGCCCCAAAGATTCCCTGAGAAAGCCAGGGATGAAGAAGGAAAGAGGAGGGAAGGCTTGGACTTACCAAGGTGATAAGGCGAGTCAAGCCGTGGAAGGTGGATAGAGCTCTGTGGAACCTCTGGGCCTTTTTATACAACTCCTAAAGGGCCCGGGGCATCACGAAAGGGAGCGGTGGCAAAAAAAACCAGGTAATTAGGAATTCATGCTGACAAGTTCATCAAAGAGATAATGATGCAATACAATTATACACCTCAACTTCAGGGAGATTGGTGTGGAAACGTGCCGTCAACCAATGGGAGGTGATGGGAGGAACACCTGTGGCCCATTATTAGGTGACAGACCCTGCTATGTCCCTAATCCCTCGCTTTGCTTACAAAGAATCCCGAGCATCCTTTGGGACACGACTGTGCCCAGCCCAGCCACTCTGTGCCCCAGCCCCCTTTGCCACTGCGGAAGCCATGCCCAGCTGGGCCTGACCTGGTACATGACCATGGCCAGTCTGGCTCTGGGGGGCTCAACCAACAGCCTCTGTGTCAGAACTTGGGGCCACCTGGACAATGTAAACCCTCCAGGAAGGCTCAAGCAGGACCCAGCTCGCAGAAACGGTGCCAGAGGGGCCTTAGGTACCCTTCAGGTCATACAGTGGTGTCCATTGTGTCATGAGGGTCGCGGCCCCTGGCCCACTGATCTCCACCTTCCCTGGGGGTTTGGGGTTTCACCAGTGGGATCTGCCTCCTCTGTGGGGCCATCAAGGCAAATGGGGACATGGAAAACACCATGTCCACCAGAATCCCCTAACCCTAACCCTAAACCTAACTCTAACCCAAAGCTCCCCTGGCTTTGGGGGATTTGAAGGTTATGGAGGATTCGGAGGTTTTGAGGGCAGCTGCAGCATCTCCAGAGTCTGAGGGCCCTGCTAAGCGCCAGCGCCATCCCTGATCCAGAAGAGCTCCAGGAATGCCCGTGGCTCATCCCTCCACCCCAAGGCCCGAAGCAAGGACACACCGCCAGACAGACCGACAGACAGACAGACATCCCCCGGCGGCTCTCAGAGCCCTGCAGCGATCGCTGCCCGCTCCCGGCATGGCACCAGCTCGACTCCTGCTCTGCCCGTGTCCCCCCCCATCCCGGGACACACGGGGAGTGCTTGGCCGGGGTCACGCTCCAGTGCCGCCCCCCAGCCCCGCACGGCAACAAAAACTGCCTCGCATTGCCATGGTCACCGCCTCTCTCGGCTGCTGTTTGCTCTGGGCCCACCGCCAGCCCCCTGCCCTTGGAACACCCTGAGGGATGCCTGGAGTCTCCAGGCCATGGGGATTAGGGGGCAAGTAGAGCTCCCTGAGGGACCCGATAATTTGCGGAAACAAACAAACTCTGCAACAGTTTGAAAGTTGTAAAGCTGATATGTTTATTGCAGCACTGGATGCGTGTGGGAATTGTTTCTCTTAAGAGGACATGTGTGCCTTTGGGAAATCCAGATATTTTTTCACTTCCCTCTCAAATATATATCTAAGCAATCTTACAATAGGTTCATACATATTCATTTTACAGATTTTGTGTAACATTTGCTGATAATTTTTTCCTTTATCTGAAAGAATTCTTGGGTCCTTGTGACCCTGCTTTCCATAGCAGCATCTCTGTATCAGAGTTCAAGCAGACAGACTATGAAATAATATTGTCTAAAACAGATCAATATGAGCTTAAAACAAATACGAAATCTCAGACAGAGGGAGGTTTTGGTGTTAATTAGGGAAGACATTTTTTCAGACACATCAATAGGCAATAGAAGGGATGTCAAGGGGGATGGGAACCCAAAACTTCTGCTACAAGCGCTCCACAGAACTGAACCCCGTTCTCATTCCATGGCGTGGAGAGGAGACTGGGCAAGATCTGCTTGGGTCTGTCTCCTCCCTTCACAGCTGCCACCACCTCCAGCTGGAAATGCCAGGACACCTGGGACGTGCAGAACTAATCCTGCATTTCCCTGCACCTTTCCATGGGACTGACCATTCCCAGTCCTGTGTGGAAAAGGTTTTACAGTGACTTCTGTGAGCCAGAGAGAAGTTTGAGAAGAAGAGCCATGTTCAACTCTGAAGGAACCTCCTACCAATGTCCTTGACATAGAAACTGAAAAAGAATGGAGAGATAAGAGAAATCTGCAAGTGCCCACTGCAATGAGCACTATGTTTGTCTCTTGTGACCAATAAGTGTATATTTAGGAGTTTTGTAAGAATGTACAACAGCATGCATAGTATAATACAAATGGTTTGAAGCCTTCTGAAAATGGAGTATTGATTTGTGTTTGAGCATCTCAATCAAGACAGCCCAGTCCCAGGGGTGATGTCAGCTTTGCTGCTTGGACTGAGCATTTGGAAGAGTTTCTGTAAGGCCCTCGTGGCCCTTTCCCATCCTCAGTGAGGGATTTGGGGATGTCTTGAGTTTCCTGAAGCTGGGAGAGCGTGGGGAGCTGGGGGAGATGAGGCCCCCAGAGCCATCAGGGTTGGACATCCCCAGCTGGGACACACAGAGCCAGCTGTGCCCGGCCTCCAGGGCACTGCCCAGGGGCATTGCAACAGCCCAGCACACACCCAAGAATTTGGGCAGTGGGAAAAGGAAGGATGAAGGAAAACCAGGAGTCAACATTGCAATGCAAGACAGCTTTTATTGCAGGGGGAGGGCAGGAGGGGCTGGGCAGCAGAGCAGGGTCATGGCCAAGGGCTTCCCATGGCCTGGCCCTGGGCACAGCCAGGTCAGCAGCAGCAGCCCCAGGAGAGGCTCTGGGAACACCAGGGCACCAGGAGCCGCTCGGGGATGCTCAGGAACGACAGGGACAAGGCAGAGCTGCTTCCCAAGCTGGCACCAGGCTCCCGAGCTGCAGAGCCCGGCCATGTCCAAGGGGTTTTGGTCCACAGGGAAGTGCCGGGGTTTATCCTGGAGCTCTTCTTGGTCTGAGGCCGCGCTGGGGCTGGGGCTTAGCAGGGCCCGCAGTTGCCATTGAGGTAGCGGTGGCCGCTGCTCCAGCCGCCGTAGCCGCAGTTGCCAAGGCCTCCATAGCCCCAGCCTCCGTAGCCTCCGCATCCCCAACCGCCGTAGCCTCCACGGCCTCCATAGCCCCAACCCCCATAGAGACCACGGCTTCCATAGCCCCAGCCTCCATAACCTCCATAGCCACCAAGGGCCCCGTAGCCCCCGTAGCCCCCACGGCTCCCAAAGGCGCCCCCAGAGCCGGCTCCCACGTAGGGAGCTCCGGCCGAGCCCACGGCGCTCTGCTGAGGGAAGGAGCTGAGGATGGGCCCGGGGAAGGTGATCACTGAGGCCGGGGGCTGGATGACCACCGTGGAGTCAGGGCACTGCCGCACACAGGGCTCGTTGCAGGTGTCAGCCAGAGGGGCTGGGGTGGCCACCCCGCAGGTGGGGACGCACAGGCTGGAGCAGGACATCCTTCGGTTTGGTTGGGAGAGCTGCAAGACAAGGCATGGCCATGGCTCACACCAAGGACTCGACCTAAAACTCAGCTGCTCTCATCTCTATACCAGGACTCATTCTGGCTCATTCCAGGCATTCTAATCCAAGTCCCATTCCCTCCAAATTCCTGCTCACATCCCCGGTAGCCCTCACCATCCCTCAGTCTTGCTTGCCCTTGGGAATTAAGAAGACTTTGACATCCAAACGAGCAAAGTCCTCAAGTTTCCCTTGGTCCCCTCGTAGAACCCCAACCATCCCAACTGTGCTCTAAGAGAGCAAGAGGAACCCACAGACAAAGGTTCCGCCAGAAAGCCCCAACGATTCCCTGAGAAAGCCAGGGATGAAGAAGGAAAGAGGAGGGAAGGCTTGGACTTACCAAGGTGATAAGACGAGTCAAGCGGTGGAAGGTGGATAGAGCTCTGTGGAACCTCTGGACCTTTTATACATCTCCCAAAGGGCCCGGGGGCATCACGAAAGGGAGCGGTGGCAAAAAATCCAGGTAATTAGGAATTCATGCTGACAAATTCATCAAAGAGATAATGATGCAATACAATTATACACCTCAACATCAGGGAGATTGGTGTGGAAACGTGCCGTGGACCAATGGGAGGTGATGGGAGGAACACCTGTGGCCCATTATTAGGTGACAGACCCTGCTCTGTCCCTAATCCCTCGCTTTGCTTACAAAGAATCCCGAGCATCCTTTGGGACACGACTGTGCCCAGCCCGGCCACTCTGTGCCCCAGCCCCCTTTGCCACTGAGGAAGCCATGCCCAGCTGGGCCTGACCTGGTACATGACCATTGCCAGTCTGGCTCTGGGGGGCTCGACCAACAGCCTCTGTGTCAGAACTTGGGGCCACCTGGACAATGTAAACCCTCCAGGAAGGCTCAAGCAGGACCCAGCTCGCAGAAACGGTGCCAGAGGGGCCTTAGGTACCCTTCAGGTCATACAGTGGTGTCCATTGTGTCATGAGGGTCACGGGCCCTGGCCCACTGTGGGCCCTGGCCCACTCCACCTTCCCTGGGGGTTTGGGGTTTCACCAGTGGGATCTGCCTCCTCTGTGGGGCCATCAAGGGAAATGGGGACATGGAAAACACCATGTCCACCAGAATCCCCTAACCCTAACCCTAAACCTAACTCTAACCTAAAGCTCCCGTGGCTTTGGGGGATTTGAAGGTTATGGAGGATTCGGAGGTTTTGAGGGCAGCTGCAGCATCTCCAGAGTCTGAGGGCCCTGCTAAGAGCCAGCGCCATCCCTGATCCAGAAGAGCTCCAGGAATGCCCATGGCTCATCCCTCCACGCCAAGGCCCGAAGCAAGGACACACCGCCAGACAGACCGACAGACAGACAGACATCCCCCGGCGGCTCTCAGAGCCCTGCAGCGATCGCTGCCCGCTCCCGGCATGGCACCAGCTCGACTCCTGCTCTGCCCGTGTCCTCCCCCATCCCGGAACACGCAGGGAGTGCTTGGCCGGGGTCACGCTCCTCTGTCGCCCCCCTGCCCCGCACAGCAACAAAAACTGCCTCACATTGCCATGGTCACCGCCTCTCTTGTCTGTTTTTTGCTCTGGGCCCACCTCCAGCCCCCTGCCCTTGGAACACCCTGAGAGATGCCTGGAGTCTCCGGACCATGGGGATTGGGAGGCAAGTAGAGCTCCCTGAGGGACCTGATGATTTGCGGAATCAAACAAACTCTGCAACAGTTGGAAAGTTGTAAAGCTGATATGTTTATTACAGCTCTGGATGCGTGTGGGAATTGTTTCTCTTAATAGGACACGTGTGCCTTTGGGACCTCCAGATCCTTTTCTATTTCCCTCTCAAATACATATCGCTGCAATTCTACAATAGGTTCATACATGTTCATTTTGTTGATTTTCTGTGACATTAGACGCTAATTTTTTCCTTGATCACTAAGAATTCCTGGGTCATTTTAACCCTGCTTTCTGTAGCAGCTGCTCTGTTTGTTTCAGAGTTCAATGTGACAGAGGATGAAATAATACAGTCTACAATGGATCTACAAGAACTTATAGAAAATATGAAATCCCAAACCCACAGAGGTTTTGGTGTTAATTAGGGAAGAAATTATCAGGCAGATCAATAGGCAATAGAAGTGACCTCAGGGGGATGGGAACCCAAAGCTTCTGGTCCAAGACCTCCACAGAACCGAACCCTGTTCTCATTCCATGGTGTGGAGAGGAGACTGGGCAAGATCTGCTTGGGTCTGTCTCCTCCCTTCACAGCTGCCACCACCTCCAGCTGGACATGCCAGGTCACCTGGGACATGCAGAGCTCATCCTGCATTTCCCTGCACCTTTCCATGGGACTGACCAGTCCCAGTCCTGTGTGGAAAAGGTTTTACAGTGACTTCTGTGAGCCAGAGAGAAGTTTGAGAAGAAGAGCCATGTTCACCTCTGAAGAAACCTCCTACCAATGTCCTTGACATAGAAACTGAAAAAGAATGGAGAGATAAGAGAAACCTGCAAGTGCTCATTGCAATGAGCGCTATGTTTGTCTCTTGTGACCAATAAGTGTCTATTTAGGAACTTTGTAAGAATGTACAACAGCATGCATAGTATAATACAAATGGTTTGAAGCCTTCTGAAAATGGAGCATTGATTTGTGTTTGACCATCTCAACCAAGACAGCCCAATCCCAGAGGTGATGTCAGCTTTGCTGCTTGGGCTGAGGATTTGGAAGAGTTTCTGCGAGGCCCTCATGGCCCCTTTCCCATCCTCACTGAGGGATTTGGGGATGTCTTGAGTTTCCTGAAGCTGGGAGAGCATGGGGAGCTGGGGGGGATGAGGCCCCCAGAGCCAGCGGGGTTGGACATCCCCAGCTGGGACACACAGACCCAGTTGTGCCCAGGCTGCAGGGCACTGCCCAGGGGCATTGCAACAGCCCAGCACACACCCAGGAATTTGGGCAGTAGGAAAAGGGCAAGATGAAGGAAAACCAGGAGTCAACATTGCAATGCAAGACAGCTTTTATTGCAAGGGGAGGGCAGGAGGGGCTGGGCAGCAGAGCAGGGTCATGGCCAAGGGCTTCCCATGGCCTGGCCCTGGGCACAGCCAGGTCAGCAGCAGCAGCGCCAGGAGAGGCTCTGGGACCACCAGGGCACCAGGAGCCCCTCGGGGATGCTCAGGAACGACAGGGACAAGGCAGAGCTGCTTCCCAAGCTGGTACCAGGCACCCAAGGTGCAGAGCCCAGCCATGTCCAAAGGGTTTTGGTCCACAGGGAAGTGCCGGGGTTTGTCCTGGAGCTCTTCTTGGTCTGAGGTCGCGCTGGAGCTGGGGCTTAGCAGGGCCCGCAGTTGCCATTGAGGTAGCGGTGGCCGCTGCTCCAGCCGCCGTAGCCGCAGTTGCCAAGGCCTCCATAGCCCCAGCCTCCGTAGCCTCCGCATCCCCAACCGCCGTAGCCTCCACGGCCTCCATAGCCCCAACCCCCATAGAGACCACGGCTTCCATAGCCCCAGCCTCCATAACCTCCATAGCCACCAAGGGCCCCGTAGCCTCCATAGCCCCCACGGCTCCCAAAGGCGCCCCCGGAGCCGGCTCCCACGTAGGGAGCTCCGGCCGAGCCCACGGCGCTCTGCTGAGGGAAGGAGCTGAGGATGGGCCCGGGGAAGGTGATCACTGAGGCCGGGGGCTGGATGACCACCGTGGAGTCGGGGCACTGCCGCACGCAGGGCTCATTGCAGGTGTCAGCCAGAGGGGCCGGGGTGGCCACCCCACAGGTGGGGACGCACAGGCTGGAGCAGGACATCCTTCGGTTTGGTTGGGAGAGCTGCAAGACAAGGCATGGCCATGGCTCACACCAAGGACTCAACCCAAAGCCCAGTGGCTCTCCCCTGTGTTCCAGGACTCATTCTGGCTCATCCCAGGCATTCTGATCCAAACCATATTCCCTTCGAATTCCTGCTCACATCCCTTGCTGCCCTCACCATCCCTGAGCCTTACTTGACCTTGGGAATTAAGAAGATTTTGACATCCAAACTAGCAAAGTCCTCAAGCTTCCGAAGTCCTTAGTCCCCTAGTATAACCCCAACTAACCCAACTCTGCTCGAGGAGGGCAAGAGGAACCCACAACCAAAGGTTCCTCCAGAAAGCCCCAACGATTCCCTGAGAAAGCCAGGGATGAAGAAGGAAAGAGGAGGGAAGGCTTGGACTTACCAAGGTGATAAGGCGAGTCAAGCGGTGGAAGGTGGATAGAGCTCTGTGGAACCTCTGGACCTTTTATACATCTCCCAAAGGGCCTGGGGGCATCACAAAAGGGAGCGGTGGCAAAAAAAACCAGGTAATTAGGAATTCATGCTGACAAGTTCATCAAAGAGATAATGATGCAATACAATTATACACCTCAACATCAGGGAGATTGGTGTGGAAACGTGCCGTGGACCAATGGGAGGTGATGGGAGGAACGCCTGTGGCCCATTATTAGGTGACAGACCCTGCTCTGTCCCTAATCCCTCGCTTTGCTTACAAAGAATTCCGAACATCCTTTGGGACACGACTGTGCCCAGCCCGGCCACTCTGTGCCGCAGCCTATGTGCCACTGAGGTAGCCGTGCTCAGCTGGGCCTGAACTGGGATATGGCCATGGCCAGTCTGGCTCTGGGGAGATCAACCAACAACCTCTGTGTCAGAACTTGGGGCCACTTCAACAATGCAAACACTCCAGGAAGGAACAAGTAGGACCCAGTTGCAGAAACAGAGCAAGAGGGGCCATACGGACCTTTAAGCTACTCCAAAGGTGACCATTGTGTCATGAGGATAGAGGTCTCTGTCCCACTGATCTCCAGGTTCACTGGTGGTTTGGATTATAATCAGTGGGATCTGCCTGCTATGTGGGGCCACCAAGGGAAAAGCAAGGACCACAAGAATCCCCGAAACCTAAACCTAAACCTAGCCCTAACCCTAACCCTAACCCTAACCCTAACCCTAACCCTAACCCTAGCCCTAAACCTAAACCTAACCCTAAACCTAGCCGTAACCCTAACCCTAACCCTAACCCTAACCCTAACCCTGACCCTTACCCTAACCCTAACCCTAACCATAACCCTAGCCCTAACCCTAGCCCTAACCCTAACCCTAGCCGTAACCCTAACCCTAACCCTAACCCTAGCCCTAACCCTAACCCACAGCTCAGGTGGCTTTGGGGGATTCCGAGGTTATGGAGGATTCAGAGGTTTCGGGGGCAGCTGCGGCTGCTCCAGAGGCTGCCATTCCTGATCCAGAAGAGCTCCAGGAACACGCACAGTCCCTCTCCGCACGCCAAGGCCTAAAGCAATGACACACTGACAGACAGACAGACAGACAGGCCGACAGACATCCCCCGGCTGCTCTCGCAGCCCCTCAGTGATGGCTGCGCACTCTTGGCACGGCACCAGCTTGGCTCCCCGCTCTGCCCAAGCGGGGAGCGCTCGGCCAGGGCGCCGCTCCGCTGCTGCCCCCCTGCCCCGCACGGCAATAAAAGCTGCATCGCATTGCAATGGTCACCGCCTCTCTCGGTTGCTCTTTGCTCTGGACCCACAGCCAGCCCCCTGCCCTTGGGAGCCCCGGGGCCATGGGGACTGGGGGGCGAGTGGAGCCCCCCAGGGACTCGGTGATATGATGAAACAAACAAACTGTACAAGTCTTTGAAAGCTGTAAAGCTGGGATGTTTATTACAGCACTGGACTCATGTGGGAATAGTTTCTCTTAATAGGACGTGTGCACCTCTGGGAAATCCAGATCCTTTTTAATATCCGTCTCAAACACATATGCCTGCAATTTTACAATAGGTTCATACATATTCATTTTACTGATTTTGTGTGACATTTGACGCTAATTTTTTCCTTTATCAGGAATAATTTCTGGGTCATTTTGACCCTGCTTTCTGCAGCAGCCACTCTGCTTGTTTCAGAGTTCAAAGGGACAGAGCATGAAATCATATCGTCTCAAATGGACCCATATGAACTTAAAGAAAATATGGTATCTCAAACCCTGGGAGTTCGAGATCACGTATTTTGGTGTTAATAAGAGAAGAAATTTTCAGACAGATCAATACGCAATAGAAGGGACGTCAAATGGAGGGGAACACAAAGCTGCTGCTCCAAGACCTCCACGGGACTGCACCCTGTGCTCATTCCATGGCGTGGAGAGGAGACTGGGCAAGATCTGCTTGGGTGTCTCTCCTCCCTTCACAGCTGCCACCACCTCCAGCTGGAAATGCCAAGACACCTGGGACATGCAGAGCTCATCCTGCATTTCCCTGCACCTTTCCATGGGACTGACCAGTCCTAGGCCTATGTGGAAAAGGTTTTACAGTGACTTCTGTGAGCCAGAGAGAAGTTTGAGAAGAGGAGCCATGTTCACCCCGGAGAGAATTTCCTACCAAGGTCCTTGACATAGAAACCAAAAAAGAAAGAAGGAGAAATAAGAGAATCCTGCAATTTCCAATTCCAATGAGCATTTTGTTTGTCTCTTGTGACCAATAAGTGTAATTTTAGGAGTTTTGTAAGAATGTATAAAAGCATGCAGAGTGTAATACAAATGGTTTGAAGCCTTCTGAAAATGGAGTACTGATTTCTGTTGTGACCATCTCAACCAAGACAGCCCAATCCCAGAGGTGACGTCAGCTTTGCTGCTTGGGCTGAGGATTTGGAAGAGTTTCTGTAAGGCCCTCGTGGCCCTTTCCCATCCTCAGTGAGGGATTTGGGGATGTCCTGAGTTTCCTGATGCTGGGAGAGCATGGGGAGCTGGGAGGGATGAGGCCCCCAGAGCCAGTGGGGTTGGACATCCCCAGCTGGGACACACAGAGCCAGCTGTGCCCGGGCTGCAGGGCACTGCCCAGGGGCATTGCAACAGCCCAGCACACACCCAGGAATTTGGGCAGTAGGAAAAGGGCAAGATGAAGGAAAACCAGGAGTCAACATTTCCATGCAAGACAGCTTTTATTGCAGGGGGAGGGCAGGAGGGGCTGGGCAGCAGAGCAGGGTCATGGCCAAGGGCTTCCCATGGCCTGGCCCTGGGCACAGCCAGGTCAGCAGCAGCAGCGCCAGGAGAGGCTCTGAGACCACCAGGGCACCAGGAGCTGCTCGGGGATGCTCAGGAACAACAGGGACAAGGCAGAACTTCTTCCCAAGCTGGCACCAGGCTCCCGAGCTGCAGAGCCCGGCCATGTCCAAAGGGTTTTGGTCCACAGAGAGTCGGGTCGGGATGTGCCGGGGTTTGTCCTGGAGCTCTTCTTGGTCTGAGGCCGCGCTGGGGCTGGGGCTTAGCAGGGCCCGCAGTTGCCATTGAGGTAGCGGTGGCCGCTGCTCCAGCCGCCGTAGCCGCAGTTGCCAAGGCCTCCATAGCCCCAGCCTCCGTAGCCTCCGCATCCCCAACCGCCGTAGCCTCCACGGCCTCCATAGCCCCAACCCCCATAGAGACCACGGCTTCCATAGCCCCAGCCTCCATAACCTCCATAGCCACCAAGGGCCCCGTAGCCCCCGTAGCCCCCACGGCTCCCAAAGGCGCCCCCAGAGCCGGCTCCCACGTAGGGAGCTCCGGCCGAGCCCACGGCGCTCTGCTGAGGGAAGGAGCTGAGGATGGGACCGGGGAAGGTGATCACTGAGGCCGGGGGCTGGATGACCACCGTGGAGTCGGGGCACTGCCGCACGCAGGGCTCGTTGCAGGTGTCAGCCAGAGGGGCCGGGGTGGCCACCCCGCAGCTGGGGACGCACAGGCTGGAGCAGGACATCGTTGAGACTCGGAAAGGCTTCTGGAAAACACCCAGGGAAGAAAGAGGTAAAGGTGTGAGGAAGGAATTTCCCAGAGAGAGGACCCCAAGAAGCTTCGGAGAGCTGCACTTACCCAAGTGATGAGAGGAGTCAAGTGGAGAAGTGTGGATGGAGCTGTGCAAGGAGCTCAGCCCTTTTATACACCCCAGAGTGGCTGGGGCTTCAGGAAAGGGGGCGGTGACAAAAAAACCCCGAGTAATTAGGAATTCAAGCTGACAAGCCTGATCAGAGAGATAATGTTGCAAGATAATTCCATGTCATCCCCTTCTTGGGGACACAGGTGTGAAAACGTGTCCTGGACATGAAGGAAGTGACGGGAGGGACAGCCATGACCCATCATTACATGACCGACCCCATGCCGCTGCAGCTCACTCAGCTCACATCCCCAATAAACCCAGCTTTGTCCCTAATCCCTCGCTTTGCTTACAGAGAACAATTCCTGGCATCTTGCAGCAGCTTTGAAGTGCTGCCCCAGCCATCACCCCTGTCATTATCACCCTTTTACAGGCTGGTAAACAGAGGCTGCTGGCAGCTTGGGCAAAGCAGAAGCCACTCTCGGGGTGTCTCCCAAATCCCACCCACTGCCAGTGCCAGCAAAAGTGCTCATGGCCAGGTTTGGGGTCCCCTGATCCGTATGTGAATTGTTAGAATTAGTTTTAGGGTTACGGTTAGGGTTAGGGTTAAGTGGTTCTGGAGGACACTGGGTTCCCAATGTCCTAATTTCCCTTGGTGCCTCCACAGAGGGGTCAGATCCCATTGTTGCAACCCCAAACCCCCAGGGAAGGTGGACATCAGTGGGACAGAGCCCCAGTCAGCTGTGACAGAGGGGAAACCATGGGAGGAGCTGAAGCGTCCCTCGGGCTTCTCTGGCCCCATTTCTGCAAGCTAGGTCCTGCTTGGACGCTCTTGAAGGGTTTGCATTGTCCAGCTGGCCCTAAAGTCTGACACAGGGGGTGTTGGCCAAGTCCCCCAGAGCCAGACTGTCATTGGCCATGGCCCAGGACAGATCAGCTGGGCACAGCTGGCTCAGGGGCATGGGGGACTGGGGCTCAGGGTGCCAGGACTGGGCACAGTCATGTCCCAAAGGATGCTCGGGATCCTTTGTAAGCAAAGTTAAGGATTGGGGACAGAGCAGGGTCTGTCACCTAATAATGGGCCACAGGCGTTGCTCCCATCACCTCCCATCAGTCCAGGGCACGTTTCCACACCAATCTCCCTGATGTTGAGGTGTATAATTGTATTGCATCACTATCTCTCTGATGAAGCTTGTCACCGTGAATTCCTAATTACCTGTTTTTTTTGCCACCGCTCCCTTCCGTGATGCCCCCAGGCCCTTTGAGAGATGTATAAAAGGTCCAGAGGTTCCACAGAGCTGTATCCACCTTCCACGGCTTGACTCGTCTTATCACCTTGGTAAGTCCAAGCCTTCCCTCCTCTTTCCTTCTTCATCCCTGGCTTTCTCAGGGAATCTTTGGGGCTTTCTGGAGGAACCTTTGGCTGTGGGTTCCTCTTGCTCTCCTAGAGGAGAGTTGGGATAGTGTGGGCTCTACCAGGAGACTAAGGGATTCGGAAACTTGAAACTTTGCTAATTTGGATGTCAAAATCTTAATTCCGAATCACGAGCAAGACTCAGGGATGGTGAAGGCAGCAAGGGATGTGAGTAGGAGCTTGGATGGAATGGGGAGGAGTTCAGAATTCCTGGGATGAGCCAGAGTGGGTCCTGGAACACGGGCAGCAGCGCTTTGGGTTGAGTCCTTGGTGTGAGCCATGGCCATGCCTTGTCTTGCAGCTCTCCCAACCAAACCGAAGGATGTCCTGCTCCAGCCTGTGCGTCCCCACCTGCGGGGTGGCCACCCCGGCCCCTCTGGCTGACACCTGCAACGAGCCCTGTGTGCGGCAGTGCCCTGACTCCACGGTGGTCATCCAGCCCCCGGCCTCAGTGATCACCTTCCCCGGGCCCATCCTCAGCTCCTTCCCGCAGCAGAGCGCCGTGGGCTCGGCCGGAGCTCCCTACGTGGGAGCCGGCTCCGGGGGCGCCTTTGGGAGCCGTGGGGGCTACGGGGGCTATGGGGGCTACGGGGCCCTTGGTGGCTATGGAGGTTATGGAGGCTGGGGCTATGGAAGCCGTGGTCTCTATGGGGGTTGGGGCTATGGAGGCCGTGGAGGCTACGGCGGTTGGGGATGCGGAGGCTACGGAGGCTGGGGCTATGGAGGCCTTGGCAACTGCGGCTACGGCGGCTGGAGCAGCGGCCACCGCTACCTCAATGGCAACTGCGGGCCCTGCTAAGCCCCAGCCCCAGCGCAGCCTCAGACCAAGAAGAGCTCCAGGACAAACCCCGGCACATCCTGACCTGACGCTCTGTGGACCAAAACCCTTTGGACATGGCCGGGCTCTGCACCATGGGAGCCTGGTGCCAGCTTGGGAAGCAGCTCTGCCTTGTCCCTGTCGTTCCTGAGCATCCCCGAGGGGCTCCTGGTGCCCTGGTGGTCCCAGAGTCTCCCCTTGCGCTGCTGCTGCTGACCTGGCTGTGCCCAGGGCCAGGCCATGGGAAGCCCTTGGCCATGACCCTGCTCTGCTGCCCAGCCCCTCCTGCCCTCCCCCTGCAATAAAAGCTGTCTTGCATGGAAATGTTGACTCCTGGTTTTCCTTCATCCTTCCTTTTCCCACTGCCCAAATTCCTGGTTGTGTGCTGGGCTGTTGCAATGCCCCTGGGCAGTGCCCCGGAGCCCGGGCACAGCTGGCTCTGTGTGTCCCAGCTGGGGATGTCCGACCCCGCTGGCTCTGGGGCCTCATCCTCCCCAGCTCCCCATGCTCTCCCAGCATCAGGAAACTCAAGACATCCCCAAATCCCTCAGTGAGGATGGGAAAGGGCCACAAGGGCCTTGTAGAAACTCTTCCAAATCCCATCCCCCTGAGGTCCCTTCTATTGCCTATTGATCTGCCTGATAATTTCTTCCCTAATTAACACCAAAACCTCTGTGGGTTTGGGATTTCATATTTTCTTTCAGTTCTTGTAGATCCATTGTAGACAATATTATTTCATCCTCTGTCGCATTGAACTCTGAAACAAACAGAGCAGCTGCTACAGAAAGCAGGGTTAAAATGACCCAGGAATTCTTAGTGATCAAGGAAAAAATTAGTGTCTAATGTCATAGAAAATCAACAAAATGAATATGTATGAACCTATTGTAAAATTGCATTGATATGTATTTGAGAGGGAAATAAAAGAGTATCTGGAGTTCCCAGATGTATGCATGTCCTATTAAGAGAAACGATTCCCACACGCGTCCAGCGTTGTAATAAACATACCAGCTTTACAACTTTCAAAAAGTTTTAGAGCGTGTTTTTGCTGCAAATCATGGGATCCCTCAGGGGGCTCCACTCACTGCCCAATCCCCACAGCCCTGGGGCTCCAGGCATCCCTCGGGGGGCTCAACTCGTCCCCAGTCCCCACAGCCCTGGGATTCCAGGCATCCCTCAGGGGCTCCACTCACACCCCATTCCCCACAGCCCTGGGGCTCCAGGCATCCCTCGGGGGGTGTCCCAAGGGCAGGGGCCTAGCGGTGTGCCCGGGGCTCCTTTGGGGCTGCAGAGAGCAGCCCGGAGTGGGCAGGAGCCGGGCAGGGATGGGCAGAGACCCCATTCCAGGGGCTGGGCAGGGTCCGGCTCGGGGGGACTCTGCTGCGGGGCTGACGTGGCCAAGGACGGGCAGGAGGAGCCCGGGCAGCTGCCGGGGACTTCTGACCCACTGTGTCCAAGCGGGGCTGCCCGAACCCTCCCGGAACCCTCCCGGGACCCTCCTGGAACCCTCTGGGCCTGGCTGGGCAGAGGGTGCGGAGCAAAGAGCAGCCGAGAGAGGCGGTGAACATTGCAATGCGAGGCAGCTTTTATTGTCGTGCGGGGTAGGGGGGCGGCAGCAGAGCGGGGTCCCGGCCGAGTGCTCCCTGCGTGTCCTAGGGGTGGGGGGACACGGGCAGAGCAGGAGCCGAGCTGGGGCCGTGCTGGGAGCAGGCAGTGATCGCTGCAGGGCTCCAAGAGCGGCCAGGGGATGTCTGTCTATCTGTCTGTCGGTCTGTCGGTGTGTCTTTGCTTCGGGCCTTGGCATGCAGGGATGGGCTGTGCGCGTTCCTGGAGCTCTTCTGGATCACGGATGGCGCTGGCGCTTAGCAGGGCCCGCAGCTTCTGGAGCCGCCGCAGCTGCCTCCAAAACCTCCGAATCCTCCATAACCTCCAAGTCCCCCAAGGCCACCGGAGCCTCCGGAGCCCCCACGGCGTCCAGAGGAGCCACCAAAGCCGCCTCCGATGAAGGGAGCTCCAGCCGAGCCCACAGCGCTCTGCTGCGGGAAGGAGCTGAGGATGGGCCCGGGGAAGGTGACCACCGAGGCCGGGGGCTGGATGACCACCGTGGAGTCGGGGCACTGCCGCACGCAGGCCTGGTTGCTGGTGTCAGCCAGAGGGGTCGGGGTGGCCACGCCGCAGGTGGGGACACAGCAGGACATCCTTGAGACTTGGAAAGGCTTCTGGAAAAAAGAGTCAAAAGTGTGAGGGAGGAATTGCATGGAAGGAGACAGAGAGTGATCCCCAAGAGGCTTCGGAGAGCTGCTCTTACCTGGGTGATGAGGAGAGTCAAGTGGAGAAGTGCGGATGGAGCTGTGCAAGGAGCTCGGCCCTTTTATACACCCCAGAGAGCCCCGGGCATGGTCTGGGGGTGCGGACAGACCCCCCCTCCAGTAATTACGAATTCTTGCAGAGACGCTCCATAAAGTGAAGGGACGCTGAAAAATTCTGTCATCCCCCCCTGCATTGTGGACATTGGTGTGGAAAGGAGTGGACAGGAGAGAGGCGCTTGCCAGGACAGCCATGACCCATCATTACATGACAGACACGGTGCTACTGGAGTTCACTCAGCTCACAGCCCCAATAAACCCAGGTTTGTCCCTAATCCCTCACTTTGCTTACAGAGAACAATTCCTGGCATCTTGCAGCAGCTTGGAAGCGCTGCCCCAGCCATCACCCCTGTCATTATCGCCCTTTTACTGGCTCATAAACAGAGGCTGCTGGCAGCTTGGGCAAAGCAGAAACCACTCTCGGCAGCTTGGGCAAAGCAGAAGCCACTCTCGGGGTGTCTCCCAAATCCCACCCACTGCCAGTGCCAGCAAAAATGTTCATGGCCAGGTTTTGGGGTCCCCTGACACGCCTGTGAATTGTTAGAATTAGGGTCAGGGTTAAGGTTAGGGTTAGGGTTAAGGTTAGGGTTAGGGTTAGGGTTGGGGTTAGGGTTAGGGTTAGGGTTAGGGTTAGGGTTAGGGTTAGGGTTAGGGTTAGGGTTAGGGTTGGGTTAGGCAAGTGTTCGTGTTAGAGTAAGGTTTTCCAGGTTCTGGGGAGCATTGTGTTTTCTATGTCTCCTTTTCCCTTGATGGCCTCACACTGGGGGCATATCCCACTGGTGGAACCCCAAACTACCTGGGAAGGGGAGGGTGCTGGGGCAAAGCCCTCATCAGTCGTAACAGAGGGGACAGCATGGGTCACCTGAATGTTCCCTGTGGTTCGTCCGGCCACATGTCTGCAAACTGGGTCCTAGTTGAACCCTCCTGGGGGGTTTGCATTGTTCTGGTGGCCCCAAGATCTGAGGCAGATCTGGGGTGTTTGTTGAGCCCCCCAGAGCCAGACCGGCCCTGACCGTGTACCAGGACAGGCCCAGCTGGGCTTGGCTGGCTTAGAGTCACGGTCAGGCTGGGCATTGCAATGTCCAAAGGATTCTTTGTAAGCAAGGTTAGGGATTAGGGACAAACCTGGGTTTATTGGGGCTATCAGTCGAGTTCCAGCAGCACCGTGTCTGTCATGTAATGATGGGCCACTGCTGCTCATCCCATCCGTCCAGGCATGTTTGCACAGCAAAATCTCCAAAAAGAAGATGACAAACAACTATTCCCCATCATTAGCTGGGCCATTTAACTTGTCTGCTTGAATTCCTAATTACTGGAGTTTGCCCCCACCCCCTGGACGGTGCCGCAGGCACTCTGGGATGTATAAAAGGTCTGAGAGCTCCACAGGGCTCCATCCCGCTCTCCTCACTTGAATCTGCTCATTGATCGCTGTGGTGAGTCCGAGTCTTCCCTCTGTCCTCTCTTCCTCCTCTGCTCCTTCCCCGGGGAATCTCTGCCTGTGGATTTCCCAAGGAATCTCCGGTTCTGGATTCCCTGGGGAATATCTGCCTGTAGCATTCCCAAGGAATCTCTGGCTGTACAATTCCCAAGGAATCTCTGCCTCTGGATTTTCCAAGGAATCTCTGTCCCTGAGCTCCAGCAGCTGTCCCAGGACGGAGCTGGGATGGTTGAGGTTCCACCAGCAGGCTCAAAGCCTTGGGGAGCCTGGTGGTTGGGATGAGGGAATTTTTCTTCATTGCCACGGGCAAGCAAGACTCAGGGATGGTGAGGGCAGCAGGGGATGCGAGCAGGAATTTGGAGGGAATGGGGCTCGGATCAGAAGGCCTGGGATGAGCCAGAGCGAGCTCTGGCACAAGGGCTCCATGTGGGCCAGAGCAGCAGCAGGGTTTTGGACCAAGTCCTTGGTGTAAACCATGGCCGTGCCTTGTCTTGCAGCTCTACCAACCAAACCAAAGGATGTCCTGCTCCAGCCTGTGCGTCCCCAGCTGCGGGGTGGCCACCCCATCCCCTCTGGCTGACACCAGCAATGAGCCCTGCGTGCGGCAGTGCCCCGACTCCACGGTGGTCATCCAGCCCCCGGCCTCAGTGATCACCTTCCCCGGGCCCATCCTCAGCTCCTTCCCTCAGCAGAGCGTCGTGGGCTCGGCTGGAGCTCCCTACGTGGGAGCCGGCTCCGGGGGTGCCTTTGGGAGCCGTGGGGGCTCCGGGGGCTATGGGGGCTTTGGGGGCTTTGGAGGTTTTGGGGGTTATGGAGGTTTTGGGGGTTATGGCAGCTCTGGCGGTTATGGCAGCTGTGGCCGCGGCTCCCGCTCCTTCGGGGGCTCCTGCGGGCCCTGCTAAAGCCCAAACCCCGGCGGAGCTCAGCGCTGCCCCTGCCCGCGGGCTCCTCCAGCAGCCCCTGCTGCCTTGTGCCCCCTGAGCCGGGCTGAAGCTGCAGCCCCTGCTCAGGGCCGGCCCGGCAGCCCCGGGAGCTGCAGGGTCCCTGTCCCTGCCGTGTGACCCTGCAGAGCCTCGGCGGACGCCTTTGGCCTTCCCAGCGCTGCCCCCAAAAGCTGCCCCCTCTCTGTGTGCCCCCAGCCAGCTGTGCCCAGTCTCGGCTGCGGCTCTGCCCTGCTCTGCCCAGCCCCGAGCCCCGGTGCTGCCCTGGCAAGGGGCAACCTCTGGGGTGCAGCCCTGGGCTGTGCCTCGCTTCTGCTGCTGCCTTGGGATTTTGTGTTTCCATCGCGTTGTTGCTGGTTTGTCTCTTGCTGACACCACCTGTGGGTTTTTCATTCACAATAAAGAATCTGCATTGCACAAAATATTTGCTTTTGTCATGGATTTCTTCATCCTGGCTGTAAATGAGTTTCTAACTGAGGGATAGTGTGGGATGTCCTATCGTGGAATCACAGGAGGGTTTGGGTTGGAAGGGGCCTTGAAACTCCTCCCATTCCACCCCGTGCCATGGGCAGGGACACCTTCCACTGTCCCAGGCTGCTCCAAACCCTGTCCAACACGGTCTTGGACCCTATCAGGCATAGGGTGGCCGCAACTTCTCTGGGAAATCCATCTCAAGGCCTCTTCACCCTCACAGGTAGGAATTCCTGGCCTATGTCCCACCTAAACCTCCTCTCCCATCAGTCTTGACAGCGCCTGTGGGCTTTTCATTCACAATAAAGATTCTGCATTGCTGCAATCACTTGGATTTCAATTGGTTTTTCTGGGTTTGCTCCTCTGATGGTCCGTGTTGAGCTGGGATATGTTCACAGAATCCCAGAATCATTCTGGGTTTTAAAACCTACAAATCATCATCCAATCTTTGGCCGATCCCCACCATGTCACCCCTCCCAGGGGTCCAATGCCATTTCCACTTGTTTCTTGGACAATTCCAGGGCTGGGGACCCCAAACCTCCCTGGGCAGCCCCTTCCAGTCCTGATCACCTTTCCCAGGATGAAATTCTTCCCCAAATGAAGCCCAAGGCCCCACATTTATCATCCATGAATGAAGAAGGTTTGTGAGATCCTCGTCAGCTCTCACATTTTCCTTTTGCAGCACACAAAGGATGGAAATGAGTCATTACCCCTATTCCAAGACTTGAAGGGAAAAGTATCAATTAATTTATTTATTCCTTTGTTGTCCTTCAATAAAAAGTTACAAAGTCTTCACCTTATTTTGGCAGTTCAAAGTTGTTTGAAAGCAGTTCAGACGCTGTTTTATGTATTTATAAGCTGTTATTAATCTGTAAAAAGCACAATTCTCTTCTCTGCTGCTTCATTATTGAAAAAGAGTCACTTCAAAGGTACGAGTTGAGGCAGTTCAATGTCGGCTTTAGTCAGAATTTATTTTATTCCTTTGAAACTTTCCATTCAAGTGTGGCTCTGCACAAATAACCATGACAATGAACTGCTTTGTCTCTTCATCCTCCAAATCTGGATTTATTGCTAGTTTTATCCTTAGACTTTCTGGAGTGAGCAAAATATGTTAAAATTCCATTAATTTTAATTCTTTCTTCAACCCTTGTTAAAGTAGTCAAATCAGGGCTGAGACAGCAGAATTTATTAATTTATTTTATTCTCACGTGGTCTCACTTGTGCACCCTGAGACACAGAAAGTTTTCCAGTTTTTATTTGGGAATTTGCAACTCCCTGACTTTATCGATTAGAGATAATTAGAGAAAATATTAAAATTATGACCAGCTGCAGCTGAATTTAGAGACCAGGATACAGCTTGAGCAGCAACTTGAGCTGGGCTTCTGAAAGGATAAATTCATCAAAATTCATCAAAAGCCTTTGGATTTTTTTTTATTATTTCTAGCCTGAAATTTGCTGGAAACACAACCCCCACTTTTACTGGGAAAGGTTTTCCATGGGTTTTGCACTCATATTTTGCGTTGAGCCCAATTCAGCTCTGTTCCTGTGGTGGGGAGGTCTCCAGTAGTCCCTTCTCACCCAAATTCTGGGATTCTGGCATTGCCTCTGTCTGTTCAAAGGGCAGCAATTACACTCATAACGAGGGTTCGAGGGTTTAATTGAGTTTTCCAAGCTCTTTTGTGCCCAGACTCTGAGACACCTCTGTGATGAATAATTTAAGTGGCTCCTCCTCCCCAGAAAGGGGTGGAACAGCCTGGGAAATTCACACTACCAGTGTCATTCCAACAGAGGCTGGAATGAAAAGAAAATGAAAATTTCTGCTCTGGAAAATTACATTTTCTGCTCTGAAAATTGATTTTTTTCTGCTGTGTAACAGATCTGGTCTCTCCATCCAGAAAGATGGGAAAATCCCAGGCAGGGCCAGCACAAAAACAGGGCAGAAAAAGTGATTTTCTCTCAATTTCAGGTGTTATCCCCCAAAATTTAATTAATTAGCAGCCAGTCCGTGCCTCAGTAATTTGCAGCTGCTGTTGTGTCCAATGCCTGCACACCCAAAACAAATTTAAAGGAATATTTTCAAATATTTCGTAGGAAATTAGGGATTTGGAATTAATTTTCGGAGTGGTTTTGCATCACACTAAACACAGCTGGGAAAGAGCCATAAATGAGGGATTTGTAAAGAAATATTAAACCCAGTTTCCTTTACAGCACTAAACCCAGGGAGGGCTGAGAGACACAGCAGAGAAAAAAGGGGGAGAAAAAAGAGTTTTGGAGGAACATTGGGGAAGTATACATATATATATAGTTAGCATATACATATATATATTTTTTACTAATATATATATAATTATAAAGAACATTAAAACACAACAGAAGGCAGTGGTGTGATGCAAGATCTTTTAATGAGAGTAAGAAGTTACAGCTCGTTGTAGCACAGGAGGATCACGTCATCATACACTGAGGAGTAGCTACACCCCAGAGCAGAACTTTGGGGAGTAAAGCTGGTGTAGGAGAGGAGCAGAGCTGTCAGCACAGCCAGATCCTCCGGACACACAAAAACCTCATCCCAAAAGAGAAGGAACAGCAAAAATAAGTGAATTAATCAGAGTAACATCATGGAAGAGATCCCAAACCCTCAGGGAACCGGAGATGAGACGGAGCAAAATCCACCCAGGAGCAAAATCCACCCAGGTGCAAAATCAATCCAGCCAGGAGCCTTCAGGGCGGGTTTTGGGGTTTTCCCTGCCCGGGCTGGGCTCAGCACTGGTAGCAGGGGTAGCAGCTGCCGTAGGAGTATCTCTGGAAGTAGCGGGAGGAGTAGGGCGAGCAGTAGCGGGAGCTGAAGCTCGGGCAGTACTCGCGGTAGCCACAGAGCCTCCCGTAGTAGCCCTGGTAGCCGCAAGGGCTGCCGCAGTCGTAGCTGCGGGTGCTGCAGACGGTGCCGTAGCTGCAGGGGGAGTAGCAGGGTTCCTCACACTGCCGCTGGTAGCAGAAAGTCATCTTGGGGCTGGAGAGGAGGGAGGCCAGGCTGCAAGGGAGGGAAAAACACGTGAGGTGAGTCCCGACAGTGAGTAAACCCCGAGTAAGAGATGCAAGGAAAGGAGAGGCAGCAAATCACGGCACAGTGCCCTCATCCATCACTCCATGCCAAATTTAGGGCCAGTTCTTGCCCCTAATCCTCCATCCTGAGGAGGGAGGCGAGGCTGGGAGGAAAAGAAGAATGGCGGAGTTGGGGAATGGTTTTTGTTGGAAGGAAATTAAAGTTCAACCTGTTCTACCCCTGAAAGGGCAGAGACAGTGGTCCATAACCCTAACCTTAACCTTAACCATAACCATAACCATAACCCTAACCCTAACCCTAACCCTAACCATAACCTTAACCTTAACCCCAACCTTAACCCTAATCCACACCTTCCTCCAGTCCATGGTACTCCAAGCTGTCATTGGACTCTTCCTGGCATGTGGAATCCTTGGAATATTCCAAATTTTGGGCCAGTTCTTGCCCCTAATCCTCCATCTTGAGCTTTCCCACACAGCCTCGCTGAAAAATGGGGCTGTGACCCAAAGTAGCACTGGAAAATCCTCAGAGCTGTGCTGGGACAAAGGCGTGAGAGAAATAGGGGATCCATGTGGGACTGAGGCTGTTTTGAACTGCCAGAAATTAAAAATCCAGGGAGGAAAGATTGTTTTGCACTCCTAAGTTACAACCTCAATTCTTGACTGCAGCATCTGTAGATAAGGAGGGAATAAAAAGGAGAGGGAACAGCCCCAAATCCATCCCTTCATCATCGTCTGAATTCCCCAGGCCTGTTCCCACTTACCCTTGGCTGCAAGGAGGAGAAGGCAGGAGCAGGGAATGGTTTCTCCACAGGGATGTGGGGTTTTTATGGAGCTCCAGGTCCCGCCCCGCTCAGCCCTAATTAATTCCCAGCCCCTTTTCTGCTCCTCATCGATATCCCAGGGTCCGGCACCGTCACCAGGAGGCTCCGCCCGCCACGTCCCTTTCATCCCAAAGGCACTCAGCGCAATTAAGGCTGGCCATCATCATCATCATCATCATCATCACGCTGAATTTGCGCTTTTTGGGACAGCGGCGACTCTTGGGGATCAGCAAAGTCCCGTGGAATTCCCAACGCGGCATCTTTGGGACACTGAATGCGCTTTGTTGTGCTTTTTCCCCCCCCTGGAATAATTGTGGAAGGCACAGGCTGTGTTTTTGATGAATTTCATCACTCCTAATGACACTGGAGCATCCCTGCGGATCCCTCCCAACATTTCCGGTGATTTGGAGCCGCCGCGCCGGGGGATGTTATTGATTCAGTCAGGAAATATTGATTCAGCCAGGAAATATTGATTCAGACAGAAAATTGGCCTGCAAGCATCGAATTGGTATGTCCAGGATGTATTTTTAGAGGGGGAAAAAATCTTCCGGAGACCCAATTCTGAAGGTATAAATTAGAATTTTAATAAAGGCAGGAAACAGAACACCCCAATGTACCTTTTTGGAGAGGGTGTTACATAAGAGTGGGGCGTAGCAAGGTGCTGTTAATATTGAAATAATAAATCTCTTTGTGCCCAAAAATATTTAATAAGTCTTAATGAAGGCTTTGATATTCCAAATTTAGAGAAAGGCCCAGAACTCCTGACGTGCTGCCTGTCATTATCCTCCCTTGGGATGGGAGTAAACAGCAAAACAGGGTTTGGAGGTGAAGGTCACCCCAGCATTATTCACCTTCATTAGGGAGAATTAAACACCTTGCCAATATGAAGAAAAATTTACATTAAACCATATTTGGAATTTGGGGGGTTTCCTGGGAAAACTGCAGTGGTTACAGAGATAAATCCCTGGGGTGTTTTATCTTTTCTCTGGGTTTTTTTATGTTTGTCTTTGTCAGGAACCCCCGAAAAAATAATTTTGTGATCGAAGGGAAAAAAAACACTGAGCAGAACTTTTTGGAGCCAGTGAAATCCGCATTGCTTGGGCTGGAAATTCAGTTTCTGAATGGATTTCATAAAACACGCCTGGAGATTTCAAATATCGTAAAATAAACCTGGAGATTACAAATATGTTTTTTTCTGCTTGAAATAATTTGGATTCATTGGGGATTTCTACCTGCTCTGAGGTTCATTTAAGTCATTGATGCCTGGTTTTATTCGAATGTATTTCCACTCTTACACGGAAAAGGATCACCATTTCTTTCTACAACTTAAGAGCTTGTTGAAGCTGGGTTGAGTTACTTATTAATAATTTTTAAAATAAAAAGAAAAATAAATAAATATATAAAGAAAAATAAAAATTAAATACATTATAAAAATAAATATAGATACAGATAGAGATCTATATAAATATAGATACAGAAATAGACGAAAATATAAATATAAATATAGATATAAATATAGATATAGATATAGATATAAATATAAATATAAATATAAATATAAATATAAATATAAATATAAATATAAATATAAATTATGTTCTGGCCTAAAAACGTGATTTTGAAATAGACCCAAGCAATATATTGTCTCCAGGGATTTTCATTTTGAAAAACAATTGAAATTCCTTCTCCCTAAATGAATCCAGGGTCATTGCAGGTTTCACATATTACCATTTGTCCATTCATCCCAAATTGGGATTGCGAGCATCCATTAATTCTGCTCTCAATATCCTTCCTTCCTTTTCCTGCTGTAACTCAGATTTCGCCACCCTCACTCCCCGTTTGTAATTGAGCCTGGACATGAAAGGAAAGAGAAGCACGAAGTCATCCCTGTGGCAGCCCTGGGAGCTGAGTAAGGATCCCAAAACGAGGAAAACAACCCCATCAGCTGCGGGGTGACGTGCGGGGCGAGTTTGGGCTGTGATGAGAAGGAGTTTGAAGCATCACAGGCTGGCGTAGATAAATGTATAAAAAGGAGCCAAGTCCAAGGCTCTGCACTCACGCCTTCAGCCTTCAGCCTCAGCTCTTGCTCAGCGTGGTAAGTGGGCTTAAGGGGATTTGCTGCTGGGATGCTGCTGGGTTTGGCTGTAGAGGGGTAGGGATGGGAGTTAAAATTTGAAATGATGGTTAAGGAATGATTTCGTGGCAATGCAGTTTGGGGTTTTTGTTAAAAATGGGGTATTAGCCCGTATTTTATATATATGTATTTATTTTAAATATATATAGAAATATATTAAAATATATTTAGAATTACATATATATATCTATATAAATATGGGTTAATATCCCATTTTAAACAAACACCCCAAACTGCCCAACCATGAAATCATATATATATATATATATATATATATAAAAAATATATATATTAAAATATATATATTAAAAATATATATATATAAATACGAGTTAATAGCCCATTTTTTATATTATGGGTTTATATATATAAAATATGAATTAATTATTAATTTCCACATTTAGACATGCCTTATGAGAAATACGTTATTTGAGGATATTATGGGTTATTTCAGGATTTATTGTTAATTGGCTGTGCCAGCGAGGTTCAGGTGGGACATCAGGGCAAGGTTCTTCCCGACAAGGGTGGCCTTGGACGGAAAGGTTCCATTGGGTTTTCCATCCTCTCACAGGGCTTCCAAAAGCAGCAAATTCCTGCTGGATCCATCTCTGAGCTCTCCTTTCAAACTGCTCCAGATGGGAGCCCTGGGAGGGTGGGGAGGCCTTGAATTTGGGATATTCCAAGGGTTTCATATCCCTGGAAGTGTCCGAGGCCAGTTGCAGCCCCATGGGCTGGAGGAAGGTTTGCGTTAGGGTTAAGGTTATGGTTAAGGTTAGGGTTAGGGTTATGGTTATGGTTATGGTTATGGTTATGGTTATGGTTATGGTTATGGTTAAGGTTAAGGTGAAGGTTAAGGTTAGGGTTAAGGTTAAGGTTATGGTGAGGGTTAGGGTTATGGTTAAGGTTAAGGTTAGGGTTATGGTTAGGGTTAGGGTTAGGGTTAGGGTTGGGTTATGGTTATGGTTAAAGTTAAGGTTATGGTTAGGGTTAGGGTTATGGTTATGGTTATGGTTAAGGTTATGGTTAGGGTTAGGGTTATGGTTATGGTTATGGTTAAGGTTAAGGTTATGGTTAGGGTTATGGTTATGGTTATGGTTATGGTTAAGGGTAAGGTTAGGGTTATGGACCTCTGTTGCTGCCCATTCTGGGGTAGAACAGGATGAGCTTTATGTCCCTTCCAACCCAAACCATTCCCCAACTCTCCCATTCCTCTTTTCCTCCCAGCCTCGCCTCCCTCCTCAGGATGGAGGATTAGGGGCAAGAACTGGCCCTAAATTCAGGATGGAGTGATGGATGAGGGCACTGTGCCATGATTTGCTGCCTCTCCTTTCCCTGCATCTCTTACTCGGGGTTTACTCACTGTCGGGACTCACCTCACGTGTTTTTCCCTCCCTTGCAGCCTGGCCTCCCTCCTCTCCAGCCCCAAGATGACTTTCTGCTACCAGCGGCAGTGTGAGGAACCCTGCTACTCCCCCTGCAGCTACGGCACCGTCTGCAGCACCCGCAGCTACGACTGCGGCAGCCCTTGCGGCTACCAGGGCTACTACGGGAGGCTCTGTGGCTACCGCGAGTACTGCCCGAGCTTCAGCTCCCGCTACTGCTCGCCCTACTCCTCCCGCTACTTCCAGAGATACTCCTACGGCAGCTGCTACCCCTGCTACCAGTGCTGAGCCCAGCCCGGGCAGGGAAAACCCCAAAACCCGCCCTGAAGGCTCCTGGCTGGATTGATTTTACTCCTGGGTGAATTTTGCTCCTGGGTGGATTTTGCTCCTGGGTGAATTTTGCTCCATCCCATCTCCGGTTCCCTGAGGGTTTGGGATCTCTTCCATGATGTTATTCTGATTAATTCACTTATTTTTGCTGTTCCTTCTCTTTCGGGATGAGGTTTTTGTGTGTCTTGAGGAGCGGGAGCCTTGTCTGGCTGTGCTGACAGCTCTGCTTCTCTGCTACACCAGCTTTACTCCCCAGACCTCTGCTCTGGGGTGTAGCTACTCCTCAGTGTATGATGGCGTGAACCTCCTGTGCTACAACGAGCTGTAACTTCTTACTCTCATTAAAAGATCTTGCATCACACCGCTGCCTTCTGTTGTGTTTTAATGTTCTTTTTAATACTATATTTGGTTTTGCTAATTGAACATTTGGCACTCATAGAAAAAAAAAATTAAATTTGGCATCAGTTTCTCAGATTCTTAGTAGAATTTGAGGGGACTGAGGGAGTGCTGAGCACCTCGATTTCTGTCTGCTCCAAAATTCACATTTTCCATGTCCCAACTCTGCCCCTCTTATGCCAAAACCATTCCTGTTTCCAAAGCTCCAGCTGAAAAAAAAAGTGAAGATTTACAAAAAATTAATCAGGACATTTCCAGCCCAAGTTCTGCCCTGCAGGAAAATCCAGTTTTGGAAGGGATTTCCAGCCAGAATTGTCTCCCCACAGTCCTGGAGTGCAGGTGGGCGGCGGAATTCTCTCCCCAAACCCCCAAATCTCCAAATCTCCAAATCCCTGATAGGAGCTCAGGCTCTGCTCCCTCTCAAGCTGTGCCAGATTGGAAAATTTGGGAAAATTCGCCCTGGAAAGGGTGGCCAGGCTTTGGAAAGGGGCTCAGGGAGGGTTGGATCCCCATCCCTGGAGGTGTCAGAGGAATTCCTGAAATTTTCTGACTGAGCTTGGATTTGATCCTGGAGGCTTCTCCAACCTCCGGGTTCCCGGAATTCCAGCTTTTCCTTTTTCTGCAGAAGTTCAGATCTGATTAAACCGGCTAAAAATGCAAACCAATGTTTCCCTCCGCTGGTCAGGAGGTGCAAATTCAGCAGCTGAAGGGATTCATTTCTTATTTAAAGTTACTCTGGTTTAGGCATGAATTTGGTTTAGAAGTTTAAAAGGAGTGGAGTAGAAAATAAACTTTCCAGTTGCAGAGTCTGAAAGCAATTTGAATTGATTTGTATTTTCAGAATGCATTTTTCAAAAAGTTCAGACTTAAATTTTGTACAGAATATTAAAAAAAAACCACTGAATGGGGATGAGCAGGTTTTAACCCGTCCCATGAATCAGAGCCCTTCATTAAATGCCTCCATTTATTATTCCACAGGAATTTAAATCCATCTTTCTCTAATTAACTAAAGGTTCTATAAATTAGATTTCCACCTAATGATCAAAGCCTTTCTTGAGTTCTTCCCTGTGTTTTTAGGTGCAAAAGTGAATTCCTGCTTCTGCAGGAATTTTGCATTTTCAGGGTTCTGGACACCCACATTTTTCATTAATTTGGAGCATTGAAGGAATTTTGGAAAATGTCCTGAATTTGCTGAACTTCCCAGGGGCATTCGTGGCCCTTCAGTGTCCCTCAGCCCTTTGGAAGGTGTTTTGGTCACTCAGAAATTATCTGACCAATGTAAACATCAACAAAATTAAATTTATTTGCCCATGTCACACCTTCAATTAAAATAATTGGTTTCCTCTCCATCAGCGGTTATTAATCTATTCTCAGCTCAACCTGGCAACACAAAATAACCCACAGAAGTATTTTTGTCTTAAAAACCTTTTTGACTCCTCCAGCTGTAGTGATGAAATCCAGATTTCAGAACAAACAAGGGAATTTATAGGAGTTATAATTATAAAATTATTTTGCAGCAAATCTTACTAATGCTGATTTTCAGCCTGTCCAGCACAAATCAAGAGACTTTTTTTAAAATTCAGCAAATACCTCCCTGTATGATCTTCCCCCACAGTAAGCCAAGCCTCATTTGCATATTAAATGAGGATAATTACAGGCATTGGGGAAGTGCTGAGCCTCATCAGAATTTCTGGTATCAGCGCCCTCCCAAAACAATCATTAGAGTTCCTTTGGCAATGTTTGGATTCTTCCAACCCTCCCGGTTTAAATTCCTCGAGCAGAGCAGGGAAGGGAGCCCCCGGGGGACAAGGGAGGTTTTTCTTCATTTAAATTATTTATATTTATTTATAATTCCTGCCATCCCCTGGAGCAGAGTGACAGAGATCCGTCTGGAAAATGCCACCACAGCAGGTTGGGGAGCAACTCCTGCCTCAGGAAAAATCCCTCCCAAGGGGAACGTCCAGCCCTTTGTGCTGTCCAGCCCTCCTGAGACAGGAATATAATTTGATAATTTTAACACTTATGAGGTTTGGAGACCTGGATTTCATTCCTAAAACTGAGGAGGACCTCAAAAGTTTTTTTTAAGGTGGAAGAGAAGATCTTTGGTTCATTATTGTGGATAAGGAACCATGGAATGGGTTGGGTTGGAACAACCACACTTTCCAGTATCTCAGATTGCTCCAAGCCCTGGCCCTGGACACTCCCAGGGATGGGAAATCCATGGAATTATCTGGGACCCTCACAGGGAACAATTCCTCCCCAAAATCCCACCCAAATCCCCCCTGCCCCATTCCCTGTGTCCTGTCCCTGCAAATCCTGAGGAAAAGCCTCTCTCCAGCTTCCCTGGATCCCCTGCAGATCCTGGAGGGGCTCTGGGGTCTCCACATTCCCAACATTCCCAACCTGGATCCATTGGGGAGGGGCTCCAGTCCCTTTATCAAATTCGTGATCTTCTCTGGCCTCGCTCCAACAATTGCAGGTCCCTTTTATTTTGGGGACACCAGAACCTGGCACAGAACTCCCAATGGGATCCCACCAGAGAGAGCAGAAGAGGAGAAGCCCCTTCCTGACCCCCCTGCCCATGGATGCCGCCCAGGACAGGGAGGGATTCTGGCCAGCTCACGCCCATGGATCCCATATATAAACCCTACACATATCAGACACGTGAGTGATATCACAAGACACCGACTCATGCAAATTTTTCCAATAATTTCATCTGGGAAAAAAAAAAAAAAGAAAAAACCACGCAAAACCCTCATAACATAAAAATTAACCACATTTCTCAGATGCTGCCTTAATTGATCCCGTGCCTCGGCCTGCACCTCTCCTAGAACAAATTATAGGCAGGAGAAGGACCTAAAAGAATCAATGGAACCCCTGTCATTAATTGTGACGGAAATCCCGGAGCGCTCGGGGTGATTCTCCTCCACTCCCCAGCTGCTTTACGTCAACCCAAAATGTGCAGTGCCCACCTCCCTGGTGGGGCCACGGGGCAAAGAACCAATCCATGGCTTCCCAGCTGGCCAGGAATTGGGGCTGGAGCTGTTCTGTGTAGCCTCCAGCCCCATCCCCAGGTGTCCTCCAGGTGCGTCCCCAGAAATCCCTCTGTCCTAGAAAGTCTGGAGATGAAAGAATCTCCCGGGCTGTAATCACAGTGCTCAACCCCAGGAATTCCAAAATTGTCCTAAACGCAGAGGAAAACAATTATAGCAATTGGGCTGCTGATGTACTTCCCAAATTTGTCCCGTGACTAAGGGGAGCTCTCGGGGAACGGCTCCGACCTCCACAATGGGAATATAAAAATGCTCCCAACCCTGGTGCTCCTCACAAGGCTCCTCTTGGTTTGCTCTTCCCACTGAACTTGGTAAGTCCAGATCTCGTTCTCCTGGAGAATCCTTGAATTTGGGGGGAAATCCTTTGCTTGTGGGTGTTTTCTCTTGAGGGCTTTTAATCTAGAGGGGCATTGACCCATGGACATTTCCATGTCCTTGGAAAGATGGGAAGTTAAATTTAATCCGGGGGACATTCCCATGTCTTTGGAAAGATGAGAAGCTGAGTTAGAAGTTCTGGATTTCTTTTTTTCCAGTGGTGACACCTGGAATTTTCAAGCCTGATTGTGCAAGGAGGAAATGGCTCTTTGTGGTGGGATGTTGCAATGGGGAATATGGAAAAGTCCCAGGAATTGTTTTTGTCGCTCTGGAGTCCCTGGGGCAGCTCTGAGCTGCAGGGTTTAAACCTTTTTTTGTCCAGCACAGTGTCCTTGCTAGAATTGGCACTGACAAAGCCAGGAGAAGGAATTGTTTATGTGCCAAGATTAAAAGCAGACAGGGAGGCTGGAGACTTAATGAACTCCTTGAGTTGTGCGTTTCCAAGAAATGCAGAAAATGCCGGGGGGGATTCGAGTCAGACACTGGGACTCCCTCACTGGGAGAGGATTTACCCCAGCCTGTCCCGGGAGCCTGGACAACAAACAAATCCCTTCTTCAGGAAGATTTTGTTTTCTTGGAAAGAGTTTTCAGGATTTGGAAGGGAGGTTTGGAGTCCTTATACCAAGGAAGGATTGGAGGTGGCACTCAGTGCTCTGGGCTGGGGTTGGACTCCATCTTGGAGGTCTTTTCTGACATCAATAATCTTTGGGATCCTGGGGTTCTGGAATCCTGGGATTCTGGGGTTCTGGAATTCTGGGGTCCTGGGGTTCTGGAATTCTGGGGTTCTGTAATTCTGGGATCCTGGGGTTCTGGAATAATGAATTTCTGGGGTTCTGGAATTCTGGGGTTCTGGAATCCAGGGATCCTAGGGTCCTGGAATTCTGGGGTCCTGGGGTTCTGGAATCCTGGGGTTCTGGGGTTCTGGGATTCTGGGTTTCTAGAATTCTAGGATCTTGGGTTTCTGGGAAATCTATGACACGAAAATCCCATGCAAACCTGAGGGATTCACTCAACATTTCCCCCCAACCTCACCTCGCCCACACCACGACCCTGCCCTCACAAATTCTTTTTCTCCCCTTTTTTTCTCCCTCCCTGTCCCAGGTTCACCTCCACCCCTGCATCACCCCACCATGTCCTGCTGCTACTCCCCGTGCTGCTACAGCCTGTGCTGCTCCCCCTGCTACCGCACCTGCACCCGCACCTACAGCTGCAACCCCTGCATCTCCCGCACGCTGAGCTGCTGCCGCCGCTCCTACGGCAGCTGCTGCACCTCCCGGCGCTGCACCACGCGCTACTGCTACCCCTCGTGCTGCACCACGCGCTGCTACTACCCCTCGTGCTGCTCCTACTCCTGCTGCTACCCCTGCTGCTGATCCCACGGAAAAATCCCCATGAATGGACCCACGGAAGACGAACGGATGAGCCCTCTGTTGATGTTTGCACAAGTGCAGAGCCACCACGGTGAAGTCACCACCAGTGGGGGATTTGCTGTGCTCTGAGATCTCTTGGAATTTCTGGGTTTTGTTGTTGTCTCTGTCTCCTTCTTCTTGCCTTTCTCAACTCTCCTGATGTTCTGCGTTTAAAGCCTCCCAAGGCCCCTTCAGCAACGGGAGGGGTGATCTGCAATTCATGTGAAACTTCTCGGAGTTGCTGCAATGGGGCTGGAGGACCTCTGTGAAATTAGATTTGGTGTCATCTGCATTTTCAATAAGCACTTCCAGCACAGCTCTGCAGCCCTGGGTGAGGGAGCGTTACAGCTGTCTCGCCTTTGATCTGCTTTTACGAGGACCTGAAGGATGAACAACACAACTTCAGCAAAAAGGAATGTTCTGGAGAGCAGTGACTCATCTCCCGGGGCTGCCTCCAGCATCCCAAAACTATAATCTTTCTGTATCTGTGCCAGCTCTTTTTCTTGTTCTATTAAATATTTTCTGCATTTGAAAAAAACCTTCTGGAGATCCAGTTGTTTTTTTGCCTGTGTTCTTGGTTTGGGTGGATATTCTGGGAGTTGTGGAATTCTGAAGGGATTTTCTGGACTCGAATCTGGGTCCATCTCTGGGTCCCTCATGGCAAAGGGGACATTGAAGGGCTGGAGAACGTCCAAGGAAAGGAACAGACTTGGAACAGCTCAAGAAGGGTCTGGAGAACCTTGACAGAGGCTCAGCCTGGAGAAAAAGGGGATCCAGGGGGAATTTCAGGCTCTTCCAGGGGCGATTTGGGATCTGATCCCAGGGAACAGGGACAGAACAAGGGGAAATGGTCTCTAGCTGTGCCAGGAGAGGCTCAGGTTGGACATGAGGAGAAATTTCCTCCTGGTCAGGTCTTGGAAGGGGCTGCCCAGGAGGAATGAGGACATTTTTTTTTGTCTTTAGGAATATTTGCCTTTTTCCCCCGACTTTCCTCCCCCATTTTCTGGCTTTGAGTCCTTGGATTTAGTATGTTATTGAAACTGCACCCATAAAAATGGATTTTATTCAGCTCAAATGGATTTTCTTCTGTTTTGTGTGGAAGATCAAGGGGGTGGTTTGATTTTTCCAGGCCAACATCGACACAAGCAAAGCCACCATGGTTCCCTCTTGTCCTGTCCCTCTTCCCTGGGATCAGATCCCAAAATTCCCCCTGGATTCCTCTTTTCTGCAGGCTGAGCCCCCTGCTCCCTCAGGATCCTCCATTCCCTTTTATTCCCTTTTCCAGCTGCTCCAACTCCGTTCCCTTATCTGGACACACTCCTGCCCTTCAATCTCCATCTTGGCATGAGAGGCCCAGAACTGGACACACGATTGAGTTCATAATTTTATCTCCCAATCCTTTTGCTGTGAACAATTTCACATTTGTATGTCCTCCATTCAATTTCTGTCATTAATTCAAATTTGGAATAAGAGTAAATAAAGAGCAAGCAGGGTGCTGAGGCTTCCTCAGGATTTTGGATGCCAAAGACTTCAAGCTCTTTGAGAAACTTAAATGACAAATAAACCCAGAAATGCTGAATTGATGCAGAAAAGAAATCTTTAATAGAAACGAAACACAGAGATAACTTTGAAAGGATACAGAATGAAAAGACCACACTCCCAAAGTCACATAACACCCAAATCATCCAGTCCGAAGCAATTTTTTGTACAGCCAAAAACATGGAATTCGGTTTGCTTGGAGGATTGAGGAGAAGTTCTGGGTTGAGAGGAGAGCTGGGGCAGTGGGATGAAGGCAAATCACCTCCATCCCTTCAGCATCAGCGCAGAGCTCTCGGAGCACCCCGGCCATGCCTCTTGTCCCCAAAACTCTGCCCAGCCACGGTCTCCACTGCTGGACTCTCCATCAATCCCACCAAACCCGCGCTGGGTTTTGAGGTGGCTCCATCCAGCTTTAGTAGCAACCCCCAAAGCTGAACCTTCGGCCGTAGCGGGAGCCAAAGGGGAACCCGTAGCGGCCGGAGTAGAACCCGGGGTATCCATAGCAGTCCCCATAGCCATAGAGGCCCCGGTAGCCCCCGTAGAGCCCCCTGGAGCCGTAGCAGTCCCCGGAGTCGAAGATGCCCCGGTAGCCGTAGAGGCTCCCGTAGCCGTAGCGGTCCCCAAGGCCATAGAGGCCGCGGGAGCCGTAGAGGCTCCCGTAGCCGCGGTAGCTGCAGGGGCTCCCGCAGTCATAGCCCCGGTAGCCGTAGAGGCCTCCGTAGTTGCAGGAGGAGTAGCAGTCGTCGTCGCACTGGCCTTGGAGGAAAGTCATCTTTGGGAGATGGAGGTAAAACCTGCAACGGGAAGGAAAGGATGAGTGGTAAATACTCCAGGAGTACAACCTCAGAGCACGAAATCTTCCTCACCGGTCCCGTGAGAACAAGGGCAGAGGAAAAACTATGACCTCAGCTGCTACTTTAATGCCCCATTTGTATAATCTGCTCATCTACACACTGCCTTTAAATGATTTTATATTCTACATTCATGTAGCTTCAATATATTCATATTAAACTATTTCTATTAAACACTTCTGTATTTAATGCGTGTTCCTGGCATTGGTGGAACCCCTGATAGATTCAGCAGCCACAGATCAAAACCTTGCTGCTGCTTCAGGGTTTTTCCTGAGGCAATTAGCAACCCTAACTTTCTTTTACAATATCAGCTTTCTATGGAGCTCTGCATTCCTGATGCCATCAGGAAAGTCTTCACAGAATTTTCCTGTGATAACACCCCTCAGCTTTTGGCTCCATCGCTCTAAGACCCATTTCAGCACTTTCCACCCATTTTGTTTTGCAGCTGGAAATGCTGAGAGCCCACAGAAGAAACCACACAGCGTGGACACACATGAGAACATCTGTGTGGCCAGACAGACCCAAAATCCTACATAAAATAGGAGATTTAAGAAAAAAACCCACCAAGAGTCGTGGTGGGGAAACCCTTTCCTACCTCTGCTGTCCTGAAAAATCCCTTATCAGGGAACCCAGGTACCAGCAGGATCAGGAAAGTTCCACCTGCAGCTTTAAAAGCTGAACCCAGCAAGCCCAGGTAAAAGGAACAGCAAAATCTGACAGTTCAGAGGACCCACAACACCAACAGAAATTCTGAAAGGAAAATTCCCAGTGCAGGGGAAGAAAGGAGGAAAAGCTTACCGAGTTCACCAGGAGGAGAAGGCAGGAGAGCTGATGAGGAGCCCTGAGCTCCCAGCCCTTTTTATACTCCAGCTTTGCCCTCCTGGCTTATCTCAGACGCCCTGTGGATTCAAAAGCTTTGGAATCCTACTGGTTGGCAAACAAATTTGCCTGTACGCGTCATATCTTCAATTAATGTAATTTTCCTCATTGTTTGGGATTATTAGTGTGTTCCCGTATGTCCTATGTATTACAGGTTTCTTTCATCTTAACATTTTCTGGACCAGCAACATTCCTGATACCATTTTACTGCCTCCGTTGTCAAATCTGAAATTTTTTTTAGTATTATAGAAATGCTGTTTCTGATTTCTCAAGGTCATTGGAGAGAGAGAAGTTTTCAGTAAAAAAAGAAAACGTTCCAACATGTTTGAAAGTATTTGTGTTCAGTAGGAAGATGCACCATGGGGTTTTATCTAAAGGAAATGTAAATGTAGGGATTTTACATCAAATCTCATCAACTTCAGGAAAAAGGAGCAGAATTATAAATAAATCTCAATTACAAAGTGCTCCTGAATCAAAGCCATGCTGCTGCAGGAGCAGGAAGAATGTTTTTAACAAAAATCCAACTGCATTTTTTGCAGTGTCATTCACCGGAGGCTTGACCCCAGTTCAGCAGAGCAAAGTGTAGAATTCCAGCCTCAATTTGATCTGGAAATAAAGAAATTATCAGGATTAGCACTAAAATAGCATTAAATGAACACTAAAAGACTCTGCTGGTATTTTTTTCCACAAAGAATCGCCACGTGCAGAAGTTGTGATAGGGAGGAACTGTGGAGTTTAAGGCAGAGCTCCTTGGGTGACCTTCACCTAATTTCTGGCATTAATTTGAATATAAAATAAGCGTAATAATGAGCAAGCAGGATGTTGAGGCTTCCTCCGAATTTTGAATACCAAAGCACTTCATAAACCCTAGTTGACGTTTTCAATTTGCAAAGTGTTGCTGGATTTAAATATTAATAGTTTGCCACCTCCAGATTTAATAATACGGTCACTCCTCAAGGTCTCTGCTTCCTGAGCCATATGAAGGTGATGCTGTTCCATGAATGACAAAAATTATCCCAAAAAAAAAATCGCTTAAAATTGGAAGGAATATTTGGGAATGCCCACATGGTGGTTGGAAAATGTCTTTGGGTTGTTGTTGGAGAAGCTGGGATACGAATCCCCTGGGAGACTCCACCACGAAGGTCATGGAGATGCTGAGTGGAGGCTCCTCAATGCTCAGGACACCAAAGCAAATCCTCTCTCTGTCCTCCGCCAGCGGCACCGGAGGCGCTGACGCCAAGTCGATGGACAACCTATGAGGCCCCTGCCTTAATAATCTGAATATTTCCCCAAATAAATATCTCTCCAAATTAATAAATATCTCCTCAAGTATCTCCCTGGTTTGGCAGCAAGGAATTCAGCGGCAATTTGCCTGGAAATGCTTTAAGATTAAAGAAATTCTAAAGGTTTTACCTAGACGCCGCGACGCCAAGCGCAGAAAATATGAAAATCGTTGTGACGTAGGTTGGAGGAATAAGGAGTGGCATGACCCACTTCGGAAGGTATAAGACCCCTGTGTCCGAAAAGTCATCCACTCGTCTCGACTTCTCCTCTCGATTTCTCTTCTCAGCGAAGCAGAGGTATGTATTGGCTCTACTCTCCTGTGCGTATGTTTCTCTAAATATTTCTTTATAAGTAAGATTAAATATAAAATATGAATATGGATATGAACTTGGATATGGATATGAATACATATTAACTTCATAGTGATTTTTTATTTATTTATTTGAAAGGTACTGCTGTGTCTGTGTATATTTTATAGCATATACGTACAAACCTGTGTCTATATGCAGGTACAGACATTCTGTAGGAAATTTCTTGTCATTTTAGAGCCAACGCCAAGCCCAAAATTTCCTGCAATCTCAAGGAATTTTGCTCTTCTACTCAAGGCTTTTTGCTCCTCTTTCCTGTGCTTTTTGAAATATTAGGCTTTAAAGAGCTTAAAACTGGAAATTTGCTACCACAATCTTGTAGTAAAAAGTAATTGTCTGTTCTGGGTTATATTTATTGCATTTTTCTTTCATTTTTTGCATTTCTCTGATTTCTGGGGCAGGAAAGCTTAGCTCTCAGCTGGCAAAACCCTCACTCACTACGTTTAGTCAGCAGTTTCCAAAAGTTGACAAGGGGGAAAAAAAGCAAAGTTGTTTGGGATTGAGGAGATTACAGAAATAAATGAGTTAATTAAGAGGGTTAAACCGATGCACAGGAGGGACCGAGTCGGAGCCTTTGCTCTGCCCTTAACAGCTCATAAATTTTGTTTCTGGGTGTGTGTTCCAGGCTCTCCAAATCAACAAGGATGAATTCCTTCAAGGAGTGCTGTGACAACGCTTGCAGCGCCCAGGGCGGCAATGACAACTTTGGTGGCTTTGGCCGCTCCAGCTTCCATCCCAGGCGCTCCTTCAGCTTCTACCGGGACCAGTGCCAAGATGTGACCCCGTCTGGTTTCAGGAACATTGGAAACTTCTTCCACCCCTCCGGGAACATCCATGGGGTCGTCTACGCCAACCTGAATGGGGACATCGTAGGGAAGCTCTCGGGGAGGATTGAGGGGCTCCCAGGGCTGCTGGGTTGTGTGGGTAACTTTGGTAACTTGGGAAACATGGGATTAAGTCTCCCCTTCTCTGTTCAGTTTGGGGACAGAACCCTCTGAGCTGTTCCCAGCAGGAGTAGCTCCCCCGGGATGGAATGCAGGACATGGATTCATGGCTTTGGTTACGGTACTGAGGAACGCCGAGCGCTCGCACCTCTGATGGATGTGTGGGCGCCAGGCTGTGTAGGACACTCCATATAACCCTCTGTAGGATCTCCTGTCTCTCTAGCTGTCAGTTTCAAAGGGCTGAGCCACCTTTAGAGCACTTTGGTGGAGTGGGAAGAGACTTTTGGGTGTGAGGAAAGCGCTTTTTTAAGTCCATCCACAGCGACTTTGTGTGGAACTTTCTGCAAAGAATCCACTTTGTTCAACTCTGACCAAAAGTGGCTTTTAGCAGAGGAGCTCCTGTTCTCAGTCCCTGCTGCACCTCACCTGACAATGAACACAAAATAAGAAACACATTTGGACTGGAAAACTCCACCATTTCCACCAGGAAAATCATCGCCCACCATTGGGAACGCTCTGCTCACCAAAGCCCCTTCTGTATCTCTGCCAACTTTTTCTTTCTGTTCCTCACTGCTTCTCATTTCCATTAAAATTACTGCAATCAAAAGTTTCAAATGTCTGCTCTGTTTTTGTCTGGGCACTTTAAAGGGACCCCCAGCCACCCTCAGGAGCCCTGCAATGAGAGGGCAGGCCAGGCTCCGGATGCTAGGGACTGTCACCACATCTCCATCTCAATGGCTCCTGCCCTGACTCATTTCCCCCAGCAGAAGGAGAAACCTTAACTAACCCTTGACTTTGGGCTTACCCAAATATTTCTCCTGAAAGAGGCATCACTCGGGTGATTTTTGCCCCCAGAGATGGTCCTGGGCGATAAATCACAAAAACAAGAGATTGAGGGGGATCTCGTGGCTGTCCAAGGCAGGAGATCGGTGATGCTCGAGGTTAAAGCCACCCAAGACGAAAGACCAAAGGCAGCTAAGCCATGGCCAGCTGCTGGAGGGTTCAGCTCCTCTGCAGATGAAGCAGCCGGTTCTTCAGGGAGCTCCTGCCATGCCCCTGCAGGAGCACTGCTTTGGGTTTGGCATGCTAAAGATGATTTAGGTCCAAAACATTAAAGATTATTTAGATCTAGTAAGCTAAAGATTATTTCGGTCTAAAATATTAAAGATTATTTAGATTTGGAATAATTAATAATATTTAGGCTTCAAATACTTACGCATTATTTAGATTTAGAAGCGTAAAAATTACGTAGGCTTCAAACACGAAGGATTGTTTAGATGTAGAATATTAAAAATTATTCAGGTTTTGAATACTAAAGAGGATTTAGGTTTAGAATACTAAAGATGATAGGTGTTTCAACAAGCAGAGCCCAGGCAGAGCTGCCTGGATCCCCTGTGAGCCCAGTTCCACATCAAAGAGCTCAGCAGGAGTCAAAAACGTTGTTGCAGGGGTGACTTTGAGGGGTCACCACCCCTCCTCTTGCCATGGTGGTCTCCTGCAGAAGCATTTTTGCATTTGCCAGCTTTCAGAGCAAAGTGGAGGAAAGGCTTGACAAAATAATTAAGGGAGGAGGTTTGGAGAAGCCATTCCGTGGGCAGAAAACCAGGAGCAGTCAGCAGAAACGCTGATCCTCCAGCCCAACATCCATTTCTTTCCATCGTGTCGCTGATTTCCCCAAAACTCTGACCTGGAGCCCATTCCAAGGAGCAGAGCTGAGCTCCAGAGCTCCATTTCCTTGTCTGGGCAGGAGCAACCCCAGCCAAGAGCGAGGGCTGGTCGGATTCCTCCGTGCCCCAATTTGAGCAGGACAACCCCAAATTGGGGTGCCCCAGGATTGGGGGAAGGTCAGGGAGGAGCCTCCCCCCAAGCAGAGCACGGCCCCAGTAAATCAGAGCAGCACTTTGAACGTGGCAAAGCCTTTAAGAGAGGTTTTGCAACCCTCCTGCTGTCAGCAGAGAAATGGGCTGGGTTCCCCGGGGAAAGCATTAGGAAATGGTGGAGTCTCCCAGCATGGTAAGCTCAGCTTATCTCCCTGGGATGCCTCGGGCACAAAAAGCCTTCTCCTGCCTTCACTGAGAGGACAGAAGGGCTTGGACAGCCTTGCACGGGAGGGGAGATGAAATAAACTCCAGGAAGCCGAAGATTTGGGTGAAATTCTGAGTCCTTTGGTGCCACTTCACCTCCCAGTTTTGAATCCTTTGGTCTCTGCCCAAGTTTGCCAGCACAGCACCATTTGTGATCTCCTCGCCTCCTGGTGTTTCCCCTCAGATCTTTCCCTGGGGACAGGACCCACAGGTGGTGATTTCCTGCCAGTCCCAGCCCTGTCACCCGACGTCACCTCCCACCACTACGCTGTCCTGGAGCCACCTGGCTCCCACCTCACTTCCCCTTCCTGCTTTGAATGCGGTGGCTCTGAGGGCGTCCCTGGGCTCCAGGGATCCAGGGCGCCTCCAGGATCTCCTCCTCTGCTGCAGGTCACCCTTCTGGAGGCACCGGAGTGCCAAATTCCTCACCCCAGATGCTCCCATCGCAGGAGTCACCAAGCAGGGATGGGACGTTTCCTCAGCTGTTCATTCCAGCTCGTCAGGAGAAGTCAGGAAGTTCCAGATGATCCTGGAATTGTAGCCCAGACCCCTCCCAACAACAAAGCTCATTCTCCATGGATCTGTCCTCATGTCTCAGGAACATTTTTCTCCTACATCTGTTCTGGGTTGGTGAGGAGACCTTAAAGATCAACCCAGGTGGCTCCAAGCTGGCCTGGAGCGCTTCCAGGGGTGGGGAATCCATGGAATATCTTGTGACAGGGCCTCACAATATCCATCCTAAATTTCCCCTTTTTCAGTCTGAACCAGTTTCCTGTCACTCCAGTTCCTGACCATCAGCTCCTCCAGAGCTTCCTTGGTCCCTCCCAGATCCTAAAACCTGAATTATTTTGTGTCCTGAGGGATGGGGAATCCATGGAATATCCTGTGCCAAGGCCTCATGTGGAAGAACTTCCCAAAATCCAACCTAAATTTCCCTTCTTTCAGTCTAAAACGATTCCCCCTTTCCTGTTGTTTGAGTTTCCGACCATCAGCTCCTCCACAGCTTCCTTGATCCCTCCTATATCTTAAAACCTGAATTATTTTGCATCCTGAGGGATGGGGAATCCATGGAATATCCTGTGCCAAGGCCTCATGTGGAAGAACTTCCCAAAATCCAACCTAAATTTCCCCCTGAACTGATTCCCTCTTTCCTGTCGCTCCAGTTTCCGACCATCATCTCCTCCACAACTTCCTTGATCTCTCTGAGATCCCAAAACCTCAATTATTTTGTGTCCTGAGGCTCAGGAAAAGTGGGATGGGGAGAGGAACTTGCGGCCTGGCTGTGATATTATCATAACAGGCAACAGCCGGGTGATTTAAATAACTGCAAACCAACTCCTGTAATTCCATCCCGACTCGGGAATGTATTCATGGGGAATTATCCATTTAAATGTTCCCTTGGGAAGATTTAATGCCACAGGAGATGCCTCCACCACCAAGATTCTCTTCAAGGCTCAGGATCTTCCATAAAGACTAAACTCATCCCAAATTAGAAGTTGGGCTCCTCATTATCGCCCAAACTGGACTAAATTTTTAAATTATTTGTTAAAAATTCCAGCCTTTTAGGAGAAAGAAAAGTGGGGCATGGAACAGGGAAAAAAAATGGCAACAAGAGAAAAAAGAATTTCAAAATTTGCCATATTTAAATGGATATTAGCCCATAATTAACATTAAACTGAATAATTGGGCTCAATAATGAGCCTAAGAGATATTAGGAAATGCTTCTATCTTAAAAAGGCATTGAATTTTCTTAGTGAGACACCTAATATCTTTGGTCCTGTGAAAGGACATTTCACACAGGGGATTTTATAGCAAAAGGAATAAAAATGTATAAAAAATAGTTCTATAAAACCCACTGGCAGAATTCCATAATTTCACTGATTTTTCTGATTTGTGGTGAACACAGATCTCAATTTAGGGTGTGAAAGAGCATCTTGAGAGGTGTAAACAAACTGCAGCTCGTTCCCAAATGCTCCCAACAACAAAGGCTTTTGAGGTTTGGGAGATTTCTGCCTGGCTTTTGAGGTTTGAGAGATTTCTCTTTTTGTAAGTGTTATGTGGTTGGGGAGAATCTGGTTTAATCACTGCTCCAGAGCTCGCCAACATTAATTACACATTATTACAGTGTCTGGGCAGCTTTGTTTTCCTTCCACATGAGGATAATAATTCCCCAAAGAGTGGCTACCCTGGAATAATCCCACATTCCCACATCATCCTGCAATCCTTAAAGACACTGAGGCTGTTCCCCACACTCTGCATAACATTTCAGAGCTGGGGAAAGGTTTATTACCAATTTATTCCTGAAGAAATCCCCAATTCCATGAGGGAGCATCAAAATCATGTCCAGGTTATCCTGGTTATTGAAGGGGGAGAGTGGCCAGGGGTGGGAATGGGGTTGGAGCAGCTGGAAAAGGGAATGGAGGATCCTGAGGGAATTCTGGGGGCTCAGCATGGAGAAAAGGGGGATCCAGGGGGAATTTGGGGTCTGATCCCAGAGAAAACCGTGGTCCAGGGGGAATTCTGGGCTCTTGCAGTGGGAATTTTGGGATCTGATCCCAAGGAACAGGGACAGGACAAGAGGGAACAGTAGTGGCTCTGCCAGGGCAGGGCTCAAGGTGGGAAATTTGGGGAAATTCCTCCTGGAAAAGGGAAAAGGCCTTGAAAGGGGCTCAGGAAGGTTTGGAGTAGCCATTCCTGAAGGTGTCCAAGGCAGGACTGGACGTTGGTGGGGCTCAAGCACAGCTTGGACTCTATGATCCTGGAGGGCTTTTCCAACCCTGTTCTCTGCTCCTGTCACGGCCAGGATCTCCAGGACACCAGGAAAAGGACCCAGGAAAGCCAAAACTGAGCAAAATTCTCCACAGAATCTGGGAATGAGGGGAAGGACAGGACAACTGAGGCCGTGCAAAGGAGATCCCACACAGACCTTGGCCAGATCCTTCATGAATTTCCCTCTCCTGGTGACAGGATGGGGTTGGGGCAGCAGGACAAGGACAGGGGAGACACAGAGACACCAGGAAGCTGCTGTGACATCTGGTTTAATGAGGAAGAGCAGGTGAGACACAGCACAGGTTACAAACTGCCCACAAGCCGTGGTTTGATGCGGGGTGACTCAGGGAGTGTCTGGGGCTGCTCCTCCTGTGGTGACAGCCAGTCCTGGGAAGAGCTTAGAAATGGATCTGAAAGGGCTCTCAGACCAGATCCTTGACATTGCCACAGTCACAGAAGCACAGAATGGTTTGGGTGGGATTTTAAAGATGATCCAGTCCCACCCCTGCCATGGGCAGGGAAACTTTGACTATCCCAGGTTGCTCCATGCCCCATCCAGCCTGGCCTTGGAAACTTCCAGAGGGATGAGGCAGCCACAGCTTCGCTGGGCAACCTGTGCCAGGTCCTCACAAGAAAGAATTCCCTCCTAATCTCTCCCTAAAATCTAAATTTCAAAAATCTAAAATCCTAAATTCTCCCTAATCTAAACCTACAAAGATCCCAACAAACCCCCAAGGAACCAGGAACAACCCTTAGCTTTGAGAACACCCCAAAGAACCAGGAACAACCCATAGCTTTGAGAAAAGAGTGCTTGGAAAGAGAGGAAGTCTTTAGAGAAGGAAAACCAGGAAGGGTACAAAGATGGAAACTGATTTTTTTGAGGCCTTCAAACATCCACAGATGATTTTAACACTCTCCCTGGAGCCACGTCCTGCCGGTCACCCTCGTCCAGCCATGGCCTTAGCAGCAGGGTCTGCAGCTGCCAACCGGGTACCCCCGGCCCCACCTGGCCCCACCATAAACTTGGGAAGCTCCAGGGGTTCGAGCAGCACCAAAACCACCTCCAACAACAGCTCCGACACCGGTTCCGGCGCTGCCCCCGGCGCCAGCTCCAACTTCGGGCACTCCCACGGAGCCCACGGTGCTCTGCTGGGGGAAGGTGCTGAGGATGGGCCCGGGGAAGGTGACCACCACGGGAGGAGGGTAAATGACCACGGTGGAGTCCGGGCACTGTCGGACACAGGGCTCGTTGCAGGAGTCAGCCACGGGCTGGGGCACGGCCACGCCGCAGGGGGACGGGCTGCCGTCGGTGCAGGGGCTCAGGGAGTGAACCATGGCTTGGGTGGGGATCTGTGGGGCACAGAAAAGCGGGAAAATAAAAGAAAATTCATGTTGGTTTCATAGTCAAACATGAGGACGAAAGGCTACGAAGGGGATCAAGGGACAGGGAGGATTCTGATAGCTCAGCACCCAAAATGCAACCCTGAGGTGTATACTGAATGCAAATGGAATGTTCATGGAATATTACTCAGATCTCACCCAGATCTGCATTTCCCAGTGGCTGAGCAGTCACAAATGGATTCATTTACCAATCCCAGAATGCCTGAGGCTGGAAAACCCCCCCAGGAGTCCAACCTGTGATCAATCCCCACCTTCCCAACCAGACCAGATCCTCAAGTGCCACATCCAGTGGTTCCCACCAGCAGAATGTCGGCCTGATCCCCAAACCACACTTGAAGGTTGGGTTAGAGGAGGAATTCAAGAGCTCAGGAGTTCAGAGATTTAGGAATTCACTTACCTACAGCACCAGAGAGTGAGACAAGAGAAGTGATGGTGTGAGATGTGAGCTCGGGCACTTTTATACTCGGCCTCGAAGTGCCCAGCACGTGAATCAGCCACATGCAGAACTTCCTAATCAATTACTAACCACGATTCTTTCCAGATCCAGCTTTGTTAACGGACGCTAATTGTTTTAGATAAATCACTCTTGCTAATTGCTGCCTTGCCCTTGTGTCCTGCATGACCTGTCCTTTACTGCCTTCCCCACTCTGCAATTTCGGATTTATAGGGAGGGGATTCTTTGTCTCTGCATCTCAAAGGGAAAATATTTATGGGGTTTAGGTTTGATCTTCTCCATGACTGGACTCATTCCTTGGCAAGGGGGAACCAGACATTTTTCTGGATAAAAATATCCTTGACTGAACCCAGACAGTGCTGAAAAAGTGAGGGATAAACTGGAGTACTGGGTTCTTGAATGAAATATTTGATGAAAGAAGAATAATCTGTGTTCTGGGTTCTTTAAACTAATGAAAAGTCTGATCAAAGCTCTGGCTCACTGCAAAAATCCTGAACTTTATAGTTACAGACCCAAATAAGTCAAGACACCTCTTTCAACCCGACACCGAGTACCCAATTTAGACATTCGAACAATAAAACAGAAAGAAAGGCAAGACCACATTTAATATCACATTAAAAACCCCCATATTTTCGAAACCATAAATCATGACTGGATTTGGGGAATGGCAAAAAGGGCCATAAACAGGGTGTGACCGAGGCAAGACCTCGTCAGGCATTTTTTCCACAGAGTCACCTCTCTGACCGAAGGGCACCTGAAGAGCTGACGTTGGGAACAACAAGTGGGAGACGCCTCTGGAATGCCAGCTGCTGATGAATGCCTGCTGGTTGGGGTTATCATCCTGCTAAACCTGAGGAGGAGGCTCTGGGACAGATGCTGAGGGTGGCATGGGCGTGACCTGGATGGACACTCCCACCCCCGGCAACTGCCCCTTTCTGGTTCCCATTTGGTTAAAAAAAGCAAAAGTATTTTCCTATTTCTGCTGTCTTTTATTAAACCTCATCTCAAGGACTTCTCCCTTGGGTTGGAAGGGACTTCCAAGACCATTGCATTCCACCTTCCAGTGCCCCAGGTCACTCCAAGCCCTATCCATCTCAGCCTTGGACACTTCCAGGGGTGGGACACCAACAATAATCAAAGATAACCACGGGGATTGCAACATCCATCCTCACCTTGGATTAAACTGGCCAGCAATTCATCCCCAAAGTCAAAAACATTGGAATTAATACCTAATTAATGGTTTGAGCCAGCCGAAGATTAAACTAGATTTTAAATCTTATCTTAGGGATTTGTTGATAATGAAGAGTCCAGATCTTTACTCCAGCGTGGGAGGAATCCACAATGCTGGGATTTGTTCCCTCTGCTGGGGACTCCTGTCACCGCAGGGTGGATTTCTGTGAACACAAACATTAACCGTGTCAAGGCTTTCTGCAGGTGTTTCCAAACACACCATAAAAGCTCATTAGTGCCCTGATGTTGTCACTGTATCGTTGTTAACAGAGATGTAACAGCTCAGGCACAACCAGGAAATAAAAGTGATGAATCAACAGGCGACACGTGGCCCAAACTCAGCGCCTGAGTGAGGAGCACAACAGAGCAGTGTCAGCTCAATTTTTCAGCCCAGACAGGCTGAAAGGATCCAACGTCAGCTCTTCTAAAGTTAAAGATGCAAAACACAAAAAATCACTGGCTTTGTAAAGATAAAACTGAAAGGATCGAGGGAGATCTGAGCCCCAGAGGAGGGAGAGCCCTGAGGACACCAATGTGGGTGAAGTGTTCAAAAAAGCAGGGACCAGGGATCCAACCCATCCCTGAGACCAATGGAACACCTAAAACAGAATCTCAGGATCGCTGGGGTTGGAAAAGAGCTCCAAGGTCATGGAGTCCAAGCTGGGCCCAACCCCACCAGGACACCCAGACCAATGTCCAGGGATTCCTCGGGCACCTCCAGGGATGGGGGCTCCAAACGTTCTCTCAGGAGTTTGGAGAGACAATCCCACCTCCCACGTGCCCATGGCAGGGTGGAATGAGAGGTTCTTGAAGGTCCTTCCTACCCAGACCACCCCACGATTCCCTGATGACTTTGCTCCCCTTTCCAACACACAAACAAGCGGTGCATTTACTAATTAAATAAAACCACAGCTAAACCTCCACGTCCAGCTGGGCTGTTTTTCCAAGGGCTACTCTGAGCTGGAAAAACGGAAAAACACCTTTGTCAGAGCCTGTTCTCACCCCAAAACCTCAACTTTGCCCTGCTGATACATGAAGACATTTTAGTGATAAATGAAGACACTCTGGTGATAAATTAAGACACTCCTGATTAATGAAGACACTTTGGAGGTGCTGAGCTGGCTCATCCCGGTGTTTACCTGCACATGGAACAGGACATTAAACAACACCTTCATAACAGGACCTCATAAACCCCTCACAAACGCTCATTAATGTCTGACACGAGCCAAGCCGGCCTGGCTCAGCAACGCCAGCACAGAGCCAATTTCAGGGCCGCGTCCCGGCGCATCAAAGGCTGCTAATTACCCTAATGACATCACAGGATCATTCCCCAGGGCCCAGCGCAAGGCATGGGGACAGAGCCAAGCTCTGGGTGCAAAGCTGAACTGTTGGGATGGTTCCAGAACTGTTTGAATGACCCCAGAGCCACTGGGATGATCCCAGAGCTGTTGGGATGATCCCAAAGCTGTTAGAATGACCCCAGAGCTATTGGAATGACCCCAGAGCTGTTGGGATGGTCCCAAAGCTGTTGGGATGATCCCAGAGCTGTTAGAATGACCCCAGAGCTATTGGAATGACTCCAGAGCTGTTGAGATGGTCCCAAAGCTGTTGGGATGGTTCCAGAGCTGTTGGAAAGACCCCAGACTCGTTGGGATGGTCCCAAAGCTGTTGGGATGGTCCCAGAGTTGTTGAGATGGTCCCAGAGCCATTGGGATGGTCCCTGAACCATTGGGATGGTCCCCTGAACCATTGGGATGACCTCTGAGCTGTTGGAATGACCCCAGAGCTGTAGGAATGACTCCAGAGTCATTGGGATGGTCCCAGAGCCTTTGGGATGACCCCAATCAATTCCCGCTCCCCCAGCGCTGCTTCCCCATGGTCACTCCCGCAAAAGGGGCTTTAGGAGGGGGGGTTTGGATTTCTTCAGGTACCTAATGAGGTCAGCCAGATAAAAGGCATCTTTTCCTTCTCCCAGTTAAGCTTTCCAATGGGAAGAACCTGCAGGGTGTGAGGCATTTTTCACGGGATTTGGGGATAACAATGCCTTAACAAGCCCAAGTGAGTAAAATAATTACAGCCAGTGGAAAAGTTGCATGTGAACAAATTCCCTGCTGTGGTTTATTAGGATTGTGCACTCTGTGGCTCAGGTTTTCCATGAAGCCTGAAGGACTATAAAAACTCCATATAAAAACCCCCATTTCCAAGCTTTACACCCAGTCCTTACTCTCCACTGTGAGCTCGGTAAGTTGTTTCCCTATTTCTACTCCTCAGAAAATACAATTCTGCTGGGATTTGGAGCTGGAATCTGGAATATCCTGGCACTGAGAATGAAGAGGGTTGTTGCAGATAAAGGTTCTTTTTTTGGGGTTGTTGCTGGCATTTTTTAAGGCAGAGACAGGAAAATGGTTTTAAAGTTGAGCCTGAGATTTACAGAACCTCACCCGATTTGGGATGTGAGCTTTCTTCACCTTCTTATTTATTTATTTATTTAGTTATTAAATCAAAATTTTTTATTTGCTTTGTTAAAATTGAGTTCTAGATTTCTCCTTAATTAAAGGCCACTCGTTTCAGTAGTTCCGGTGATAATTATCCAGGTTTGGATTAGTCTTTGCCAGGCTGGAAATGCTGAGCCTGTGGAGACCCCAGAGCCCCTCCAGGATCTCCAGGGGCTCCATGGAAGTTGGAGAGGGACTTTTCCTCAGGAACTGCAGGAACAGGACACAGGGAATAGGGTCAGAGGGACAGAGGGGGGATTTGGGCAGGATTTTGGGAAGGAATTGTTCCCTGTGAGGGTCCCAGGTAATTCCATGGATTTCCCACCCCTGAAAGTGTCCAGGGCCAGGTTGGACAGGGCTTGGAGCAACCTGGGATGAGAGGAGGGGTCTGGGACATCCCAGGACGTCCAAGGGCAATTCCTTCCTTTGCTTTTCCTTCTGCTGACAGAAAGAAATTCCAGTGTCAGGTGAGGCACCTGGAAAGGAAATAAATGAGTGTCCTTATCCTAAGGAACTGAGAACCTCAGCACAAATCCCAGATCCCAAAATCTGCCTTTTCCAAGGGATTACAGCTCAACAGCTGGAGCTGCGGGGGAGTTTTTAAGGGAAAAGCAAGGTGGGTGGAGAGCTGAGGGCTGAGCTCAGCAGGGAATTCCTTCAGCTCCCTCCTGTGTTTTCCAGGATCCCCGGAGCCATGTCCTACTACAACTACCAGTACAAGCAGCAGTGCTTCATCCCCGGTGGGGTGCAGAGCTCCACGCTCACCTTCCCCCAGCAGTGCCCCAGCTCCGAGCTGGTGCTGCCCTGCTCACCCTGCTCACCCTGCTCACCCTGCACCCCCGTGGCGCCCAAGCTCTGCACCGTGAGGAAAACCCTGCCCAGCCCCTGCCGGCCCAGCTGCGTGGAGATGCGCGTGGTGGAAGGGCACTCCTCCTCTTCCTCCTCCTCGTGCAGCAGCTCTCGGTGCCTGGATTCCTGCTCCGCGCCCATCCCGCAGCTCCTGGGTGTGCCCCGCTGCGGGCAGGGCGTGCTCAGGTGCCCCCAGGTGTGTGCCCCGAGCCCCGTGTGCCAGGAGCGCTCCGGGCCCTACTCCTACCAGTGGTCCAACAGTTACCAGTACAACTGTGGGCAGTAAAACCTCGCTGGGCACCCAGGGCATGGCCAGGGCGTGAAGAGCAGGAGGACATCCAGCACCAAGGGGCAACTCCTGGGAACACCACGCTTCTCCTGCTGAAACCACTCCTGAGCACCTTTGAGAACCTTCTGGAACCATTGGGAACCTTCGGGAACCTTCTGGCTCTTTTGTGAACCTTCTGGAAACAATGGGATCCTTCTGGAACCTTTAGGAACCTTCTGGCACCATTAGGAACCTTCTGGAACCTTTGAGAACCTCCCAGCTCTTTTAGGAAACTTCTGGCATCATTAGGAACCTTCTGGAACCACTGGGAACCTTCTGGAACCTTTGGGAACCTTCTGGTTCTTTTAGGAACCTTCTGGTTCTTTAAGGAACTTTCTGGAACCTTTAGGAACCTTCTGACACCTATGGGACCCAGCCCTTGTTTCATCCTCTCCATGAATTCCCTGTGTTAGATTCTGGGGTCTCGCAGCTCCTTTTCTTCTCCTCTTTCCTCCACTCTCTCTGTGGCACAAGGAGATTCCGGTGGCCGTGTGAAGGAGATGTGGGTTCGGCCACCCACATGGATGACACGGCCTCCAGGTGGCCCCAGTGCCACCAAACAGCTCCCCCTGCCAATGCTGCTGGAAATAAACTTTTATTTTTCTGCTTACGACTTTGTTCCGGAGGGAAATTTGTAAAGAAATCTGGGAAGGTGGTGGGGTCACATTGCTGGAGGTGTTCAAGGTGGGGATGGGGCTCAGGTCGTAGTTGAAGGTCTGGGAGGGCTTTTCCAGCCTCAGGGATTTGGGGGTTTTAATTCTATATGAAACAAAGAGGGAAAAAACCCAAACAAACAAAAAAAACAAATAAAACAACACAAAACAAAAACCAAACCAAACCAAACAACCAAAACAAACAAACAAAAATCCAGAAAAATATTAAAATTGTGAAAACCAGAACTTGACTTTCAAGTCAAGGGAGTCTCTTGGGTCAAGCAATTCACCCTCGAAGCGTTTACTTCTTAAATATAATAATAAAAACTCCTCAGATACAATAAATACATGAAATACCCACCTGAGATGTATCAGCTGCAAGCCAGAGAATTTGCTCCATGGTTTGCATTATTTCATTCTCTGGCACATCCCCAACACCCCAAATAAAACCCCTGCTGCGTGGAATTTTTTGTTTATAATTTGAGTTTTTAGTCCATCTCTTTTCACGTGACTCGGAGCTGAAAATCCGCATTTTACATCAGCCATGGGGTGGGACGAGATCTTCTCGGTGGTGTTTCCATGGATGGTCTCGGAGCACCCTCCTGTGGCTGTGCGAGCGCAGAGCCTCTGGAATGTTCCTTCCTGACTCATCCCCCTCATTCCCGGGGTGGCCGGAGGCACTCGGAACGAATAATTAATTATAATATATTATATTAGTTATATTAGTTACTATTATATTCTGTTCTTTTCTATCATATTATATTAGATTGTATATAAAAATATATATACTCTATTATATTAATATATAAACATTATTAAAATATATAAAATATAAAAATATTATAAATATAGACTCTATTCTATTAATATATATTAATATATTGTATTATATTATATACATTATATATAAAGTATACTATATACTATATACTGCATTGTATGTACTATAATATATAATATGTTATATGTTATATGCTATATGTTAATTACTGGGGGCACCATTAATTAACTGCTGCATAATGAGCTCTGCTGATTCCAGCCCAGACTCCATCCTGGGAGGAGCCAGACAGACAGAGGGACAGACAGAGGGACAGAGTTACTTCACCCAAAAAACATTAACCCACTCCACAAACAAAAAAACCAAAAAGCCCCACAAACAACATATATTACTGGGGACTCTCTGAGGGATTTGGGGAGCTCAGGCTGGTGCTGGGTGGGGAAGGTGGAGCACGGCGGGTGTGGAAATCCCAAATTGCTGCCCTGGTGATGCCGCTGTGATAAAGGGATGGAACTGGGCCCATCCTGTGTGCAGAGCTGGAAAAGCAGGTCCGGGCTCCCCGGAACTCCTCTGGCGTGGTTCGTGCCCTGGAAGGGAGAACAGATGTCGGATTAAACCCTTTTGTGACCCAGACATGGGGCAATTGAGAGACTTTTAAAAATTTTATTTTGTTTTCAGTCTCATGTGAAGGGTGAGACAATGCAGATGTTATAATTCACGCCATCACAATAAGAAGCTGACCATTTCTTAATTAAACATAATACATATAACATAAATATTACGTTTATATATACATTATATCTATCATATATTAGTATATATATTGTATTATATATAAATTTATATCGTATATATATTATATATATAAAAAATATATAATATATAGTATATAATATATATTATTTACTATATATAATGTATAATATATAATGTATAATATATAATGTATAATAGATAATGGATATAATATATTTTAATATAATGTAATGTAATGTAATGTAATGTAATGTAATGTAATGTAATGTAATGTAATATAATATAATATAATATAATATAATATAATATAATATAATATAATATATTATCGGTACAATATAATACAATATAATACAGTATAATATATAATGGGATTTGCTGTTTTTCTGGGATGTTCCTCCCTGTCCATCCCAACTTCCCCGAGCTCTCTCTGGGTGGTGCTGATGGGATGAGCAGCGAGCAGGGCTGGGCCTCACCCGGCTGTGCTGCACCTGCAGTTCCACCAGGAGGATCTGGGGGAACCCTGGCTCTTAAATGTGAGTCTTAAGGATGGTGGAATCATGGAATGGTTTGGCTTGGAAGGGGCTGGAAGCTCATCCCATCCCACCCCTGCCATGGGCACAGACAATTCCCAACATCCCAGGCTGCTCCAAGCACCTCCAGGGATCCAGGAGCCTCCAGAACTTCTCTGCTCCACCTGTGCCAGGGCCTACCCTCCCTCACAACAAGGATTCCTTCCCAAAATCCTATCTGAACCTTCTCTCTGTCCATCTGAACCATTCCTCCTTGTCCTGTCACTCCAGGCCCTTAGAAAGAGGATAAGAAGACTTCCAGATGCCTCTACACTGCACAAAACATGGTATTTCAGATGTGTCCCACAAAACAGGTCCTGGTTTTCCTGTCCTTTACTGAAATCCTCACGGAAGTAACCAAAAATCAACTGTTGGTGAGGGGGAAAGGCTCCAGCATCCCCAAAAATCACAGAGAGGTTTCTCCCCACTCTGAGAAAATTGGGGTTGGTTTTGGTGGCCCAGGAGCTGATGGCACTGAGAGGCTCCCCTGTGTCGGTGACATTCCTTCCTCCAACTGTCCCCAGAGCAGCTAATCCTGATTTAGGCCAAAAACCTCAGGAAGCCTTTGGGGAGTTCCCAGGCAAAATAAATTAACAGTCGGATATGACTCCCGAGGATAATGAATGGAGCAATTAAGACTTTCCATTCGATGACTGTAATTTTCTGAATAACAACGGGAGGAAGATGCCTCAGTGTCACAGGGGAAAAAACTGGGCAGATGACCCAGTAAAGAGCTGGGTGGATCCTCAAAAATAGGAAGCAATGCAGCTGAACTGGCCAGGGCAAGAGCAGCTCCCTCTTCCCCAGGAGTTTGTCCTGCCCTTGTCCCCACGGATCCCTGGTGGACGCTGGAATGGGGTTGGCAGTGACGTTGGTGTCTGGGTGACAATGACAGGCTTGGCCAACGAGCCCTCCTGGCATCCCAGAAATGCTTCGGCTCCTTGGTGGAGAGGAGAGAGAAAATGAAAAAATGCCCAGGAGGGGTTCTGGAAAAGTCCTTGGGGTGAGGATAAAAGGTTTGGAGCAAATAAAGATCAAATAAAAATTCGCTAATGATGTTTAGAGCTGCAGGGAGTGACCCAAAACAAAACCACGAGGATTTATTTCCCTCCCTTCATGGTGGATCCTCTTCCCTCTGGGGATGTCTTGAAATGTCAAAATTACAGAGCCTCAGAATGGTTTGGGTTGGAAAGAATCCCAAAAAATCACCTCATCCCACCCAAGGACGGCTTTTCCTAGCCCAGGATACTGAGAGACAGCAGAATTCCCACTGGGAGGGGATCCTGCTGCACAAATAAAATCCCAGGCAACTCTGGCTCTCCTCACCCTGCCCTAACCCAGGAAAAATTAAAACTAAAACCTGAAAAACTGCAAAAAAAAGCACCATTAAAACCAAAAATATTCCTTCCCTGCTGTGCCGGGGGTTGGGCAGTGGCAGATGATTCCCAGGACATCCTGTCAGGTGTCCTGTCCCTAAAGCCACGGAGGTGTCCCCGAGCTGATGGATTTGTCACCTCCAGGTGATGCCCTGGCCAGCCAGGTGTGCCCTTATCAGCACAGGAAGTTTGGTCTGAGCTGATGGATTTGTCACCCCATGGGACTCCAGGGTGGATGTGGGACCCTCCCATGGTTCACTTGCCCTCTGGAAGCAGAAAGAAATGTTATTTTCCTGTGGGAGAGGTTTTGCAGAGACTCCTGTGAGCCAGAGAGAAGTTTGAGAAGAGGATCCATGTTCACTCCTAAAAGGATTTTCTACCTTGACACAGAAGCCAAGAAAAAAAGGAGAAAAAAGAGAAACCTGTAACTGTCTATTCCAATAAACTCTTTGTTTGTCTCTTGTGGCCAATAAGTCTAAATTTATGAGTTTTGTAAGAATGTATAAAAAGCATTCATGCTTTTTAAAATAGAATAAATAGAAATAATAGCATAAATAGAAACAATAGAATAAATAGAAACAATAGAATAAATAGAATAAAAACAGTTTGAAGCCTTCTGAAAACGGAGAGTGTTGTTTTGTGCCGTCTCCACCTCAACTGAGACATTTGGGGTTGGGTGACACCCCTGGGGCTCTCTCTGGTCACCACCACGGTGGGAAGTCCAACTCCAGGGATGATGTGATGGCATCTGGGATGACACAACCCAAACGGGCCCAAGGTTGGTGTGTGCAGGAAGGAAGTGGCCCCAATTTTGCTGCCATTACCAAACCCTGCCGTGATGAGGCCGTGGGTTTGATAAGGGATCTGCACCTCTGAGGGGGCGGGGCGGAGCTCTTGCTCAATTTTGGCTTCTCCTTTTTTGTTTCATCTGCCGCCAGTGTCTGCCTCGCTCAGGCTCAGCTCCAGGTCCTGGCTTGCCAGAAAGTCACAGGTTTCATTTATTTTCGAAATGTTCTTCCACTTCTTGGGAAATTTCAGTTATTTAAAAATGATCGTTTCTGTTTGACCACGTTGGGACACCTCCCACCGAACCAAGCCCCCCTCAAGCTTGGCCTGGAACACTTCCAGGGATGGGAAATCCATGGAATAACCTGGGCCAGGACCTTCCTGCCCTCACAGGAAACAATTCCTTCCCAATACCCACCTTAAATTTCCCCCTTTTCAGTATGAACTCATTCCCTGAAGTTCCTTAGAAAATTATATATATAAAATATATATATATATAATTTATATATATAAAGTCCCTCTCTAGTTTCTCTGGAGCCCCTACAGACCCTGGAAAAATCTCTGAGATCTCCACAGGCTGAGAATTCCCAACATTCCCACCCTGGATCCATGAGTAACAGGCTCCAATCCCCTTCATCAACCTCCTGATCCTCCAAGTTTTGGAGGAATTTGCCAGAAATTCATCGGAGCACTCAGAAACATTTTGACCCCCAGGCCATTCCTGTGTGGGATTTAAAGCCAGGCAAGGTTTTGTCAAGCTGAGCTTTGCTTTGGGCCATGCCCAGGGCAGGCCCAGCTCATCCCATTTCCCAGCTCCCAAATTCCCAGTGAAGCTCCAAGGATTTCCCAACCTTGAAGAATGAGGAACCGGCGTGGGGGAAAAGAAGAAAATGGAAGCCAGGGTGTGGCCGAGGCTTAAATGGTGGTGGCAAAGTGCAGGGACCAAATAAAAGTGAAATTAGGGAAGCGAGGCACAGCTGGACAATCGACTGTTCCACTGCCAAAACCACTGGCAATTAATTATTGGGGAAAGTTGTCCTGGTTGGGGTACACAAACCTCAGCTAGTTGTGTCGAAATTCCTTGGCAGGGAGATGCAAATCACAGCAGGTGTTGAAATCAGGGGAATTGCTCCCAGAAATGAGGAGAAATGCACCCAGAAATCAGGAAAATGGCTCCCAGAAATCTGGAGAATGGCTCTCAGAAATCAGGCAAATTGCTTTCAGAAAGCAGGAAAATTACTTTCAGAAATTAAGAAAATGGCTCCCAGAAATCAGGAGAAATGTACCCAGAAATCTCAAGAATTGCACCCAGAAATCAGGAAAATGGCTCCTAGAAATCAGGGAAATTGCTTTCAGAAATGAGAAATGCTCTCAGAAATCAGGAGAATTGCTTTCAGAAATTAGGAAAATTGCACCCAGAAATCTGGAGAAATATACCCAGAAATCAAGGTGTCCACCAAAATTGCTCCTAGAAATCAGGAAAATGGCCCCCAGAAATGAGGAAAATTGCTTTTAAAAATCAAGAGAAATGCACCAAGAAATCAGGAGAATGGCTCCCAGAAATCCAGATTCATTTTTGATGTGCTGGGCCCTGGCAGGTGCATCCTGAGTGCCCTGGATCCCGGCAGCAGAGATAAACAAGCTGCTCCAGATATGCAAAGGATGTGCTGCAACCACAGCCCTTCCTCTGATTCCAGACCTGCACAGGTCCCTTCACCTCTCCCTTCCCTGCCCCACTTTTAATTCAATTTTAATTCAAATAAAATTAATTTTTTTTAATTTTTGAAATATTCAATTAAATGTTTAATTCAATTAAAATTAAATTTTAATTCAAGTAAAGTTAAATTTCCCTCCAGTTTTGTGGGAAATAAAGCACCAAATTTCAGGAAAAGGGAGGTGAATTTTATATAATTTCATTTTTTTTGCTCTGTTTATTTATTGAACAGAGCAATTATTATTGTTTATTTATTTCATTTCTTTTTTTTAATTGAACTTTTTTTGTGGGTATTTTTAATCTACCCACTCTCCTGCTCATCCTCCAACAGCCAGGTGTGTGTGAGCATCTCTTGGGAGTGATATGGAGAAGAGACTTCCAAAAGTTTTCTGAATAAAAGATGTTAATTTTATATATATAAAAAATGTTAATTTTTTATATATAAAAAATATATTTTTATTTTTATATTTAGTTTTAGTTTCTATTTTTATTTTAAATATATTTTTATATATTATATATGTATATATAAAAGTTAATGTATAATTTATATATATATATGCTATATATATAAATGTTAATTTATATATACATAAATGCAATTCTCCATATATAAATGTTAATATGTTAAATTTTAAAATATATATATATATTGTTGGGGGCTTCTTATAAAAAAAATTCCATGAAATCCCATTCAGATGAGACCCTCCAACACAGCCCTGAGGAGCAGCCCCTTGTCCTGTTCTACCCATGGTGGTGTCACCTCCATCCAGGTCCTGTGGTGGCATTTGGTGAGGACAAGATAAAACTGAGACAAGGTTGAGCAGCCTCCAGGGCAGGATTTGGGCAGGATTTGGGCAGGAAGGTGGCACCTGGGTGACACAGCCTGCGGCTCTGGAGCCAAGATCATCTCTGAAATAATAAATCAACTTCCCATTGCCTCAATCAGCTCCGTCTGAGAGAAAGATCCTCCCAACTCTGGCACTTTGGAGCTCGCCTGGAGCTGGAGAGTTTTGCTCTCTGGAACAATTCCAGCTTGGCAGAAGAAAGGCAGGAAAAGTTGGAGCAAACTCTACCCAGAGTGGATTCCCTGGCAGTTCAGGGGTGAGGGCCTCACCACCCTCACAGGGAACCATTTCTTCCCCATATCCACCCAAAATTTCCCCTCTTTCAGTTTTAACCCATTCCCCATTCTCCAGTTGCTCCAAATCCTTGTAAAAATCTCTCCCCCTATTCCTTGTAGCCCCTTCAGGGAACCCTACAATGAGGTCACCCCAAAACTTCTGTTCCTCAAGGCTGAACAGCCCCAATTCCCTCAGCTTTTCTCCAAATCTCCCCAAGAACCATTTCACTCTTTCTTTTTCTGCTTCTTTGGGTTTTTTTGGGCTTCTTCCCTCTATTTCCCAGTAGGACAAACCCTCCAAGGGTTGTAAATCACCCGGAGCCTCCCAGATTTGCATCACTCCCACCTCTGGCTCCGGAGGCATTTGTTGTGTTTTTGGGGAGCTGCAGGTCCTCGGACTCGCCGGAGCCCAACGTGTCCCTGGCAATCACGTGGGTGTCATCAGGAACATGTAATCCACAGCCTGGCTTGCATCACACCCTAATGACATGCCAGGGCAGCCTTTGGCAGCTCAGAAATATTTTCTAGAATGAGAAATAAATTCCTTTCATCCATAAAGACAAAATCTCCCCCTCCCAAATTTCCTCACTGGAATGGTGCACTTTTCTAGAGAGGGGCGTAAAATCAAAAATCACTTGTTTACACTGAAAACGTTTCTGGTTTTTGGTGTTTCCTCACTCTGCTCAGAGTAGGTGGAGCCATCCAATAATTTTAACAGAAGAGGTGGTGGAAGGAAGGGCGATAGCAATCTCTGCAGTGACTGAGCCCGAGATTATGCGAAGTAAGTGGGCAGCCGGGGCTGGGCTTGGCCGTAAATAAATCAATCATTGCTTCTTTCCAAGAGGAGGACCAGATCCTATATAAAAGTTCTCCCACACCACGTTCCCTCAGTCCCGTTGACTCCTTTCCACTGGTTCGTGCCGTGGGACACGGTAAGAGATGGAAATTAATTTGGCTGATTAGGCTTGGAATGCTGAAGTGGAAATGTGGGGTTAAATGTGGATTTTGGGTCTCACAATTCAAAAATTTCTCTTTATTTGCAGTTATTTTTTTGTTTTTTTTCCTACCAGTTCAGGGATCAAGAAAGGAGATAGCTGGGACGTGGAAAATCTGGGGTTTGGAGCCCCTTGGATTTCTCTGGGCCCAGCACCACACACACACAACTCCAGAATATTCTTGGAAAACAAACCTTGAGGGAAAGGGCAGGAACTCTGCAAAGAGTGGAAAACGGAGGAACAGAAACACAAAATGGGGCTCTCTCCTCATTTTCTAGCCTTTTATCTGAGTGGGGAAGGGATTTCTTTTAAGCACTTCATTTCTTGAGGAGCACTTCCTGAGGAGCATTTCTTGAGGAGCATTTCTTGAGGAGCACTTCATTTCTCGGAGGTTTGAGCACCAGATCCTGCTGATCTTTTCCTTTCAGAGCCATCCCTTCCCTTCACAGGAACATCAATTCCTGCTGCCAGCAGAGAGGACATGGCTGGGGTGGGGATTAAGTGTTAAAGAAGAGCTCAAACTTCAGAGCATCCCTCGGGGACAGGCACACATCAAACCTTGCAAGTGCTGCCCTGGAGCTGCTGAAGTTTCAGGCTTTTTTTTTCCCCTCCTTTCTTTTGCATCTCTGACAACTTTTTCACAGGCTGCTCCTCTTCCTTCTCCTTCTGGAGGAGAAATGAAACACTGAGCTCCTTTGAAAGCAAGATTGAAGAATTTCAAAGTACAACAGAGTTATTGTTATGTAAATGACGAGCCGGGTTCTTTCCTGAGGCCAGGGAATATTAATCCCCATCCCTGAGCACTGCAGACCTTTCACAATCCCCAAACCACATTTGGATGAGGGTAATTCTGGGGTGCCACGGCCTCATGTGCCTCTTGCAGTGACACACCTGCTGCAAGAGGGAATTAAGGTGTGATCATTGTCCTAGATAAAAAAAGAACAGTTATATCTGGATAAGGAGGTTCTGTAGATGGAATAAGTTTTTACTTCACAGGTTTTCAGTTTATTCATTAATTCCTCCAGCTGACAATTTTTGCATCAGTCAGGGGCAGCAGAAGGAGCAAAAAGGGAAGAGAAGACCATTCCCTCTTGGAAGGGGATGCGGTGGCCCAGGAGCACAACCTTCCCTCCCTCTGGAAGTGCTCAGGCCTGGATTTTTTGTCTCTCCTGCAGGACTCCCATCACACAGACCATGGGATCCCACCAGCAGAAGGGTGATGGCCAGGGGATGTCCCAGCAGTCCGGAGGGTGCCACGGCGGTGGCGGCTGTGGCTGCTGCTGCCACCACGGAGGAGGTGGAGGAGGAGGAGGAGGAGGAGGATGCTGCCACGGTGGAGGAGGATACCAGAGCCAGGGATCGTCCTGCCACGGAGGAGGAGGAGGCTGCTGCGGCGGTGGCGGTGGCAGCGGTGGCGGTGGTGGGATCATTTATCAGACTCACATGGCATCAACCTCCTGTGGAGGTGGAGGAGGAGGAGGTGGAGGAGGAGGAGGAGGAGGCGGCCAGCAAAGCCAAGGATCCATCTGCATTATTGGAGGAGGAGGAGGAGGAGGTGGTGGTGGTGGGCAACAAAGCCAAGGTCCCATCATTATTGGAGGGGGTGGAGGTGGTGGAGGAAGTTCTGACCACCAGAGCCATGTACCCATCTGCATTGGAGGGGGAGGAGGAGGTGGAGGTGGTGGTGGCCAGCAAAGCCAAGGTCCCATCTGCATAGGTGGAGGAGGCGGCGGTGGTGGTGGAGGTGGTGGCCAGCAAAGTCAAGGTCCCATCTGCATAGATGGAGGAGGTGGTGGTGGTGGTCAACAAAGCCAAGGTCCCATCATTATTAGTGGAGGAGGTGGTGGTGGAGGAGGCTCAGGGCAACAAAGCCAAGGTCCCATCTGCATAGATGGGGGTGGCAAGGGAGGAGGAGGAGGAGGTGGTGGTGGTGGTGGCCAAGGTCCCATCATCATTAGTGGAGGAGGAGGTGGTGGTGGCAAGGGAGGAGGAGGAGGAGGTGGAGGTGGTGGTGGCAAGGGAGGAGGAGGAGGTGGTGGTGGTGGTGGCCAAGGCCCCATCATCATTAGTGGAGGAGGAGGTGGTGGCAAGGGAGGAGGAGGAGGTGGAGGAGGAGGTGGATGTGGTGGTGGTGGTGGTGGTGGCCAAGGCCCCATCATCATTAGTGGAGGAGGTGGTGGTGGCAAGGGAGGAGGTGGAGGAGGTGGAGGAGGAGGTGGATGTGGTGGTGGTGGTGGCCAAGGCCCCATCATCATTAGTGGAGGAGGTGGTGGTGGCAAGGGAGGAGGTGGAGGAGGTGGAGGAGGTTCAGGGCAGCAGGGCCAAGGTCCCATCTGCATTGGAGGTGGCAGTGGAGGAGGAGGAGGAGGTGGTGGTGGTCAACAAAGCCAAGGTCCCATCGTTATTAGTGGCGGTGGTGGTGGTGGTGGCCACCAAGGCCAAGGTCCCATCTGCGTCGGTGGGGGTGGCATGGGAGGAGGAGGAGGTGGAGGAGGCTCAGGCCACCAGGGCCAAGGTCCCATCATCATAAGTGGTGGTGGTGGAGGAGGAGGAGGAGGAGGTTCAGGTCACCAAGGTCAAGGTCCCATCTGCATTGGAGGTGGCATGGGAGGAGGAGGAGGTGGTGGCTCAGGCCACCAGGGCCAAGGTCCCATCATCATTAGTGGTGGAGGAGGAGGAGGAGGTGGCTCAGGGCAGCAAAGCCAAGGCCCCGTGTGCATTGGGGGAGGAGGAGGAGGAGGTGGAGGAGGCTCAGGCCACCAGGGCCAAGGTCCCGTCGTCATCATTGGTGGCGGTGGTGGAGGAGGAGGTGGCTCCTCCAGCTCTGGAGGAATGTCCATGCAGCAGCAGACCCAGCCCATCTGCTGGCCACCGCAGACCAAGCACAAGTAGTGGCTGCCAGAAGGACTCTGCCACCAAGGAAGCCCAAGATATGAAGATGCCTGACATTTCCTCATCTATTGAATTTAAGATTATTTGTGTTGTTCTCTTCTCCCTTCCCCTGGGAATGTTCTGAGCGGAACCTCTGGTGTTGTGTATCTGTAATTCCAGCCAGGGTTGTTCCGTGTCCCTGTTCCTGCCCCAGTTTTCAAGTGCATGCACCAGAAAATAAAAAATGCAATGCTAGAAAGTTCCATGTGTGAGTGGTTGAATTTTCTGGCCCCGGTTGCTTTATTTCCATCCCTGGTTGGAAATAAACTTCATTTATCATCCCTTTATTTCCATCCCTGGTTTGATTCCAGTGCTGTTTCAATAAAGCTCCAGAGCAAAACTGCACTGAAACCCCAGTGGTAGAAGAGATTTTGGATTCACTAAACATTCTCAAGTCATTTTTAAATTAATCTTGATGATGATGATGATGATCCTGACTTTTGCCTGTCAGAGAAAGTACCACAGAATTTATCACTGGGGTTTCTCTATCTCACCAAAATCCTGGTGATGCCCAAGAAAGTTCTGAGTGGGTTCAGAGAGAGAAGATGACAAAATTCAGCTGTGAAGGATTTCAAGGTGTAAGTATGGGGTGAGAGGAGTTCAGGCCCTTCCTGAGGTGGTGCAGAAGCTCCTGGTGCTCTCACAACTGGAAGAGAAATGAAGTTCTCCAACGCTTTTCCAGCTTTGAACCCCCAGTGGAATCAGGGACTCCAGCAAGGCCCTTCCAAAAGCTGGGATGCTCAGGCTGGAACATTCTGGGATTTCCTCATTCCCACAGGACCAGAACAGCTCCGGGCGTGAGTCTCCAGAGGGAGTTTCCCTGTGGGGAGCAATCTCTTTGATGTGGTCTACTCAGGTAATTAGCAGGGAAAGGGAATTAAACCTCGAAATTGTTCTAGGAGCGGCAGGTGATGGACACCTGGAATTGTCCCAGGAGAAACAGGAGTGACCCATGGCCTTAACGGCTTCTCCTGTCCCTCCACCCTCTGCCCTCGCCCCCCGTGGGGACCTCAGTGAGGCAAACACCTCAAATCACATCCAGATGAGCCCCTCCAGCCACTGGAATAGCTGAGTTTCCTGGGATTTTCTTGTGGGAAGTCATTGGGGGTGATAAAATCCCAGTGGCTTGGAACTGCACACTGACATTGCTGGCACAGAGCAAAGCCAGAGTTTGGGGTCCCACTTCAGGCGGGTGGAAACGGTGCTGTCAGAAATTTCTGCACCCAGAAATGGCTCAGGATCAAGAAAACCAGGATCCAAATGACAGAAATTCTCAGGGTGACAGCAGGAGGCACAGCACAGCCTCAAATCTTGTTCCTTCTTCAGAAATGACAGAGTTATGCCCAAAATGAGCAGAAATTCATCCTTTTGGTCCATATCCATGGAGATGCTGCTGTACAGGGGGGATGATGGATCTGGTACCCCTCCATCTCCATCACTTGAGGTGGTGGGGCCTGCCTGACCTCTGTTCTCTCCTGAGGGGGAGATCCAAACAAAAATCCCCATCAACCTTTCTCTGCTGTGGTGGGAAATCTCCCACAGCCACGAGGGATTCCTGTGGTGCCCCAGAAATTTCAGTCCCACCCCTGTTCCCCTGGGAATCTCCACTGTGGAATCACAGAATATCCTGAGGCGAAAAGGACCCCCAAAGATCATCAGAATTCAATTCCCAGCCTTGTACAGACACCCCATACACCCCCCCTGTTCCTCCAGTGTGTAACACCCAATAAAATGAAGCTCCCCAGCCCCTTCTGGTGTCAGTCACCAGCGGCATCTCCCGGCTGGAGTGCAGGGTGGCAACCTCCAGAATCCTTCTGGAGCCCCAGAAGGAATTCAACCATGGGAATTCAACCACAGGAGCCGAGCTCACGTGTGGGACCTGCCGTGGATGCAGGGCAGCCGAGGAAGTGATGCACGGGAGAGGCATCGTCCGCATCCCAGTGAGTCAGGACAAGTGGGATGGAGGAGGAGAGTCTGTTTGGTAAATAAACCTATCACCATTCCTTTGGATGCCTCACTTCCCACTCAGGAAAAGCAGTATAAAAGTTGGTGGATCTCGGGGTGCTTCATTCGCTCAGCTTTTCCCTGAGGTGTCCGTGGTCAGAGCTGAGAAGGGTAAGTCCATGCCTGTCCAATGGAGGGATCCTTCTCTTCCTTTCCTGCTTCCAAAATGCAAAAGTTTTGGTGAAAAACATCTGGAAGAGCAGGGAAGTTGCTGGGGTGAATTTAAATCTCTTGTGAATGCCTTGGTCCCACCAGACCAAACAGAAGCAGGATCAGCCCGTGCTGCTGGAGATTGTCTCTCATCAGCATTGAGATGGAGGTGGAATGGCTTCGGAATAAGGAGATGGGACAACTTTAGGATAAAAATCTTTAAAATATGATCCTGGCCACTACAAAGTGGTGTTGGGCTGGAGTGGGGTCACAAGCCTCGTGAGAACTGGTGGCTGCCCTGGAGTAAAAAGCTTTTCCTTGCAGGGTCACTGCTCCAAGATGTGCTCCAGACAAAGCGGGTGCCACGGCTGTGGCTGCTGCTGCTGCTGCCGGGGCAGCCAACAGTCCCAGGGCTCCTCCGGCGGGGGAGGAGGCGGATCCTGCTGCGGTGGAGGATCCTCCGGAGGATCAGCCCAGAAGATCATTATCAGCTCTGGCGGCGGAGGAGGAGGAGGAGGAGGCTCCTCTGGATGCTGCGGAGGGGGATCCGGTGGCGGTTCTTCAAAGAGCATGATGGGAGGAGGAGGAGGAGGAGGAGGATGCTGTGGTGGAGGCTCCAGTGGTGGCTCCTCAAAGAGCATGATGGGAGGAGGAGGAGGAGGAGGATGCTGTGGCGGAGGCTCCAGTGGTGGCTCCTCAAAGAGCATGATGGGAGGAGGAGGCGGAGGATGCTGCGGTGGTGGATCTAGTGGTGGGTCTTCTGGGATGAAGATCATAATGGGAGGTGGAGGCGGTGGAGGTGGTGGATGCTGTGGTGGTGGATCTGGTGGTGGCTCCTCAAAGAGCATGATGGGCGGTGGAGGCGGTGGAGGTGGTGGATGCTGTGGTGGAGGATCTGGTGGCGGCTCCTCAAAGAGCATGATGGGTGGTGGAGGTGGTGGAGGTGGTGGATGCTGTGGTGGTGGATCTGGTGGCGGCTCCTCAAAGAGCATGATGGGCGGTGGAGGCGGTGGAGGTGGTGGATGCTGTGGTGGTGGATCTGGTGGTGGCTCCTCAAAGAGCATGATGGGCGGTGGAGGCGGTGGGTGCTGTGGTGGAGGATCTGGTGGTGGTTCTTCTGGGATGAAGGTCATCATGGGAGGTGGAGGTGGTGGAGGTGGTGGATGCTGCGGTGGCGGATCTGGTGGTGGCTCCTCAAAGAGCATGATGGGAGGTGGAGGCGGTGGAGGTGGTGGGTGCTGTGGTGGAGGATCCGGTGGTGGCAGTGGGGGATCAGCCCAGAAGATCATCATCAACTCTGGTGGTGGAGGAGGAGGAGGCGGCTCCTCTGGGTGCTGCGGAGGAGGATCCGGTGGTGGCTCTTCAGGAGGGAAGATCATCATGGGAGGGGGAGGCGGTGGTGGATCCTCTGGATGCTGCGGTGGCGGATCCGGTGGTGGCTCCTCGGGCCAGACCATCATCATCAGCTCTGGAGGTGGCGGCGGAAGCTCCTCGCAGCAGAAATGTCCCGTTGTCATCCCCAGCGTGGTGTCCCACCAGACCAAGCAGAGCTCCAGCTGGCCCTGCCAGCAGAAGTAAGAGCCCTGGGCAGCTCCAGTTCCCATCAGGAACGACCAAGTCTTTGCCCTCCAAGTTTTTCCCCAGCACGTCCCTGTCCCTTGTGTTCCCTTGGTGCTGCATCCCTGTGCTGTGAACTCCCAGGTGGCTCCTCTGTGCCATGAATGTGATGGGAAATAAAGATTTCTGTGCACGGACAGAACTGGTTTGTGAGGCTCTATTCTCCTTTGTCAGTTTGCTTCCCAAAAAATGAGTAAAACATCCAAAACGTTCTGTTGGGAAATGCTCTCCAGCCTCCTGTGCTGGAGCAGGTGCTCATCAACACATCTTTCCTATATCCAACATAATTTTCCACTCTTTCATCCTGACCCCATTCCCTGTGTCCTGTCCCCACCATTCCTGAGGAAAAGTCCCTCTCCAGCTTCCCTGGAGCTCCTGCAGATCCTGCAGGGGCTCTGAGGTCTTCAGGCTGATTATTCCCAACCTCCTCTCCTCCAGTCTGAACATTCCCAACCTTCCCAGACTGGCTCCATAGGGGAGGGGCTCCTCTTATCAATTTCATGGCCTCCTCTGGACTTGCTCCAACAATTCCATGTCCTTCTTATGTTGGGGACACCAAAACTGGACAGAGCATTCCCAGTGGGATCTCACCAGAGCAGAAAAACCTCTCCCTCACCATCCTGCCCACTCTCCTTTGGATGCAGCCCACAGACAATTAGCTTTCCTCTCAAGGTGGGAAAATCTTCTCAAAAAGAACTCCCAAGTCCTCTTTGAAACTGGTGGGATTAGTCTTGAGTCCAGCACTCTGACTCCAAGCCCAAAGGGTTTTTGTTCATCTCACAAACACACCTGGTAGGGAGGAAACAAAATCAGGAATTAGTGGGATCACAACTAACAGATTCCTGCCTTTTGGAGAAAAATGGAGAGTTCTTCTCCAGGATCACGCCCCACATTGTCAGCATCACTGTGCCTGAGGGAATCTGGTGGGAAAAGGGATCCAGGGTAGGATCTGGCCAGGGATTTCTCCTCCTTCATATCAACCACCACCGAGGTGTTTGTGGTGAGGAGATGAAGAGGCACCATGACCGGCCAACCCTTCCTGAGGGCTCCAGAACAGCAGGGAAAAGGCTCCAGCAGAGATCACAAAACTGAGAACGTGGCCCTGAAGCATTTTACATCCCCATTTCCCTTCACCCAACACAGGCATCCAAACTTCTCCCTAACCTGGAGAGGTTGTGGCAGTGCCGACCCTGTGCTCCAACCACGCCTTTCCTACACCTTTGGACAACAAATCCATGGGGTACTCAAACTCTTGAGGGATCACGACTGGCAGATTCCTGCCTTTTGGAGAAAAATGGAGAGTTCTTCTCCAGGATCACGCCCCACATTGTCAGCATCACTGTGCATGAGGGAATCTGGTGGGAAAAGGGATCCAGGGTAGGATTTGGCCAGGGATTTGTCTTCTCTTGTATCAACCACCAACGAGGTGTTTGCGGTGAGGAGATGAAGAGGCACCATGACCTGCCAACCCTTCCTGAGGGCTCCAGAACAGCAGGGAAAAGGGCCCAGCAGAGATCACAAAACTGAGAACGTGGCCTTGAAGCATTTTACATCCCCATTTCCCTTCACCCAACACAGGCATCCAAACTTCTCCCTAACCTGGAGAGGTTGTGGCAATGCTGACCCTCGCCTCCAACCATGTTTTTTCTACACCTCTGGCAAACAAATCCATGTGCTGCAGGTCCAGTGCTTCCAGGCAGTCCCACCCTGGGCTCTCCACACTCTGTGATTGACAGGAACTCCTCTCATCACCCCTCCAAAAACCTCCACGGCCTTTCCACATCCCTGGGTCAGGACGAACTGCTCACGCTGGGTGTCCCTCTGTGCCAATGAGCTGCTAATCCTGAGTCTGGCTAATCCCAAATCCTAATCTGGGCAAGTCCCTGCAGGTTGGAAGGCACAGATGGGATCAAGGTGTTGAGATGCTCAGGAGTACAACACCCACACGCCAGAGCTGGGAGCCAGAACAGCGGTGACACCTCAGATCTGGAGATGAGAACAGAGATAAGGCCATGGGAGGGACTCCAAAGCCGAACGAAGGAAGCCCCTGCACGTGTGTCCCTGCTGCTGGTGGCCCTGTCCCTATCCCATGGATGTCATGTGTTCAAAGTCACGTTCATGGTGATGACAGCCGGGACCTGCTGCTGCTGTCACTCATCCCCACAGCCAGAACCTCTATTAATCCTTCCTCTACTCAATGTCCCGGGAGGGCGGATGCTGCTGTCAGGCTCCAAACACGCGTGACACAGAGCTGGTGCTGGGACAGCTGTGCTGACAAACTGTCATCCTCCAGCAGGGAACACATCCAGGTGACTCCCCTGCTCAGGTGTGGGTGGGGTGGCCACCAAAGACCCTCACAAATGGGTCCTGTTGAGGTAGAGGAGGTGTTTAATGTCCTGGAGTTCAAGGGTCAGGTCTTGATGGCCTTCAAGTGCAACTTTGGATTCCAAGGATGGAGGAGGTTGGAGCCTTGGAAGGATTCCAAGGTTTTCCCCACTCCAGCCTGGAGACTGAGACCCCTGGAAGCTGGAGCTGAGCACAGACCTCCGTGGAACTCCAACAGCCACTTCCACCTTGGGGTCACAAAAGACTGGAGGAAAATATCCCCTTTGTCACTGTCACGTCCTCTGACACAGATCTGGGCAGCTCCAGAGAAGGGAATTCTGTTGGGGTGGCACCTCTGGCCTTTACCAGCAGGATGAACATGCTCCTGCTCCCCGTCTTGCCAGTCTTTGAGGGAATTCTCCAAAATTCTCTGTGACTCTGCTCAAGCACATCCTTCATCCTAGTCCTTCTGTCACTATCTGGCTCCAACTCACTGCACTCGGCATCTGCCCAGTCCCCACTCTGTCCTGACCACCCAGAGAGCTCCATCCCAGCAGAAACACATCAGGGCCCCCCAAAACAGACCCCAAGATGCCGTTTGCCCCAAAAACTCGGAGCGAGGCTCCCGGAAGGGAATCATTAGGTGGAATTAGCGGCTGCGATATAGAATAGGGCCGATGCGCCTCCTTCGCATCTCCTCTGCTGCAGGTGAGTCAAGGAAGGAGGCAGCTGAGGCCAAGCTCTGTCAATAAATCTCTCAGCATTCCTTAGGGTGTCTCACTTCCCTCGGGAGCACGGTGCAGCTGGTATAAAAGCTCAGCCATCCCAGGGCTCCTCATTCAACCCACGCCGAGCATCACCACGTTCCCACCAGCACTGAAGGTAAGCCCGCGGATACGGAAACTTCTGGAACCTCTATACAGGGAGATCCCTCCACCAGTTTGTCTTTGGGTGTTCTTGGAAATGTGATGGCTCCAAAACCAACTGGAGGTGCCAACAGAGCTCCCTTCCTTAGACAGGGGCGTTGCAGGTGGAGCTCTGAAAGCTGAACTTTGAGCCGCTGAGTCAGTGTGAGACATCCAGAAGGATCCACACCATTTTTCAGGCATGTCAGAGCATGTGTGTGCAAACCTCAGGAAGTGTTCCCAATCTCCCTGCAAGCAGAGGGTTCCTGGAACTGTTGTGACCTGCAGAGATCTCCCTGGGATGTCAGGGCAGGTCTCAGGGTGGGAGCTTAAAGTAGGGCTGCAGAAGATGGGACAAGTCCTGGGAATTCTTCCTTCCTGAGCTGGGAAGGCTCAGCTGCGTGTCCAAGGTTCTCCTTTCTGACGGCTCCGTTCCTTGCAGGGTCACTGCTCCAAGATGTGCTCCAGACAAAGCTCCGGAGGCTGCCATGGGATGTCCTCCCAGTCCAGCGGGTGCCACAGCCAGGGCTCTGGTTGCCACAGCTCCTCCAGTTACCAATCCCAAGGCTCCTCCTGCTGCGGGGGCGGAGTGGGCTCCGGCAAAGTCATCATCAGCTCTGGTGGTGGAGGAGGAGGATCCTGCTGCAGTGGGGGATCCTCTGGATATGGGATGGGAGGGGGATACGGTGGTGGATCTTCAGGATCAAAGAGCATCATTGGAGGGGGAAGCAGTGGAGGATACTCAGGTTGTGGCATGGGAGGAGGGTACAGTGGGGGCTCCTCAGGATCAAAGAGCATCATTGTAGGTGGAGGTAGTGGAGGTTCCTCTGGATGCTGTAGTGGGGGCAGCTATGGGATGGGTGGAGGATATGGTGGATCTTCAGGATCAAAGACCATCATTGGAGGGGGAAGCAGTGGAGGTTCCTCTGGGTGCTGCAGTGGAGGATCCAGCTATGGAATGGGTGGAGGATATGGTGGATCTTCAGGATCAAAGACCATCATTGGAGGGGGAAGCAGTGGAAGTTCCTCTGGGTGCTGCAGTGGAGGATCCAGCTATGGAATGGGTGGAGGATATGGTGGATCTTCAGGATCAAAGACCATCATTGGAGGGGGAAGCAGTGGAAGTTCCTCTGGGTGCTGCAGTGGAGGATCCAGCTATGGAATGGGTGGAGGGTACAGTGGATCTTCAGGATCAAAGACCATCATTGGAGGGGGAAGCAGTGGAGGTTCCTCTGGATGCTGCAGTGGAGGATCCAGCTATGGGATGGGTGGAGGATATGGTGGTGGATCCTCGGGATCAAAAACCATCATTGTAGGTGGAGGTAGTGGAGGTTCCTCTGGATACTGTGGTGGAGGATCCAGCTATGGAATGGGTGGAGGATATGGTGGATCTTCAGGATCAAAGAGCATCATTGTAGGTGGAGGTTCCTCTGGATACTGTGGTGGAGGATCTTCAGGCTATGGCATGGGAGGAGGCTATGGTGGTGGCTCCTCAGGAGGGCAGACCATCATTGGAGGTGGAGGCAGTGGTGGATCCTCTGGATGCTGCGGTGGAGGATCCAGCTATGGGATGGGAGGAGGATACGGCGGTGGCTCCTCAGGCCAGACCATCATCATCAGCTCTGGAGGTGGCGGCGGAGGCTCCTCGCAGCAGAAATGTCCCATTGTCATCCCCAGCGTGGTGTCCCACCAGAGCAAGCAGAGCTCCTACTGGCCCTATGGCCAGCAGAAGTAACAACTCCAGCCAGTTCCAATTCTGAGTCTTCCATGGCTCCTCCTTTCCTCCAGCCCTGGTTCTGCTCTCTGGTCCTTCCCAGCATGTCCTCTCCTGTCCCCTGGACGCTGCTCCCCCATATGAGATCTCCAGGATTGCCCTGCTGTGTCCTGCTCCTGGTGTTGTGGTTTGATAATGTTCTGCCACTTTTTACACCCAATAAATGTTACAATTGCTCAAACCTGCTCTTTTTTTGGGAGTTCACTTCTTTCTTGCACCACCAACCTGCACTTCATGGTCCCGGGGATGTGGAAATGTCTCTGATGAGATGTTTCACTCCAAAGCCACCAGGTTTATTGTCTCAGAGGTTTTGCACCTTCATTTTGCGCCTGGGCCCTGTGAGGGAGGAACAGAAGACCCCAAAATTCGAAGGAACAACAACACCAACACCCTTTTGGGCATGGTGCAGGCTCCCTGTGTCCTCTGAGGTGCCAGCACTCAATGACCACCTCTGTGGAGCTGATGGGAGATGTGACCAGGCCCACCAGGCTTGGTTGGGAAGAGCAGGGATTGGGGATGACCCAAGAGCAGCAGGTGGGCAATAAAACATCCATGACAACATCCGCAGCCTTGCCATCCTCCTCCTTCCTGCAGCAAGCTGAGGGAACACCCTCAGGCTGTGCCAGAGAAGGCTCAGGGTGGACTCCAGGAGGAATTTCCTCATGGAAGGATGGTCAGGTCTTAGATGGGGCTGCCCAGGGAGGTTTGGAGTCCCCATCCCTGGAAGTGTTCAAGGAAGGACCAAGCCTTGGAGGTTTGGAGCCCCCATCCCTGGAGGTGCCCAAGAAAGGACTGGACAGGGCACTCAGTGCTCTGGGCTGGCTGACAAAGCCGGGACAGGCTGGGCTCGGTGGTCTGGGAGGGCTTTTCCAACCTCAAGGATTCTGGAATTCCATGATCTGTACCCAGAGGGAAGCCTCACCTTCAAACCAGCCAACCCAGCCCCAGGCCAGGCAGGCAGGAACAAAACCAGCATCAAATCCCTCAGGCTGCTGCAAATCTTCCTCCCGGCCTCAAAAATCCCCCTCTCCCCATGCTTTGCACCCTGTCCTGGCAGCCCCACAGCCCCACGCAGGGATTTCTGCCCGGGGATGGGATTTTGGCCAAAAGTGGGACTTTTTGTCACCACAGCAGAATTTCCTGAAGCCGGTTCAGCCTCCAGGAGCTGCTCTGTGGCCCCACTGCTGGTTCCAAACCAGGGGAAGGAGATGAAAAAGAAGGAAGGGAGGGATGTGCAAGCATAATCCTTCATTAAAGTGTAATCCAGCCAGGCTGGGTTTAAGCATGCGTACATTCACACCTCTGCAAATTCTGCCTTTTTTTAAGCTCTCTCTGAGCACCCTTGCAAAAATTCTTACTTGGGGCATCAATCACTTTGAACGAACTTCTGGCTCATATGCAAATGTTTTCCTCGGAAAAAAAAAGTTCCCCCTGGAGCCACCTGGGAGGGATCAGATTGTCACCAGAGCTTTTGGAGTTGTTCCTCCCCGCTGTCCCCGCTCTCAATGTGAGTTTTCCTACACCCACATCCCCACCCACCTCTCCCGGGGTTGGGGGACAGAGGATTCCTGTATAGCTCAGGGCAGGGGCACAGGAATGGGCTCATTAAGCAGAAGTAACAATTACAGCGGCAAAATGAGCGGTGTGAAGGGAGATATGGATCGGGAGTCAAAGCAAACACTGGAATCGCAGTTTGGTAAATAAATCCTTCTCATTCCCGAGAGTGTCTCACTTCCCTTACATGTTAAATGCCATATAAATGCTCCCGAGGCTGTTAAGGCGTCTCATTCAGTCGACCTTTACCTTCTAAATGTGTTTCCGATGGCTGAAGAGGGTAAGTCTCTTTTTTTCTGGGATTTTATCCTTTCCTAGTCATGGGATGAGGCTGATTTGATACCTCGGCTTGTGCTGGAAGCAGGACCCGTCTGCCTGAGCCAAATCCTCGGGATTTGGGTGGGCTCCAGCTCCGTTCTGGGTCCAATCCCTGTGGAGAAAGGTGAAATCAAGGCACCAGAGTGGGATGCAGAGAGATGAGCAGGGTAAAAACCCAGATGTGTCTGTGGTGGGGTCGGCATGTGGGGACTGCACAACCTTGGTGGGTTTGAATGTACAGGACATATTTTTATATTATTTAATAACAGCTGGACCTCAGAATGGCCACGAGCCTCCGTGGCTGGGCCAATCACCTTCTATAAAAGAATTTTGGGGCGGCAGTAACAGAGCCAGGGTGGAAACTTTGATCCATCAAACAACAACTGAGGAACAGAAAGGAGGATGATCCTCAATGTTTTTGCAGTTCTGTGGGCATGAAAATGAGTGGGGGAAACCATGGCAGTTACTAGAGGGGAAAATAATATATTTCAGATTTTATATTTCAGTTTTTGGATTCAGAACATATTTCAACTTTTGGATTCCCTGGAAATAGAGGTAGAAAGAGGAAAGCTATCTCAGGAAGAGCCCAGATATCCTTGGATTTGGGGCTTGGAGCAAACTGATCTAGCAGAAGGTGTCCATGCCCATGGTAGGGGGTGACACTGGATGAGCTTTGAGGTCTCTTCCAACCCAAACCCCTCCACAATTCCATGATTCTCTACCAGCTCAGTTTCAAAGCCTGGAACTGCCACATTGCCTGACAGGTCCCCACCTGCCTTGGTGCTGGCACGAAGCAAAACTGTGCAAGTTCGGGCGTATTTTCCTGTCCTCTTCCGGCTCTCCCACTGGGAGTGTTTTCCTCTCTTCCAATTTTACCACCAGGGATGTTTTCCTTTCCTCTTCCAGCTCTACCACTATCTGAGGCGCAAATGGTCGCGGCAGAACCGCGGCTACAGCCGGGAAATCTCTCTGAGTCACCACGGCTTCTGCTCGGGCGCCTTCACCAACCGCCATGGCCGCGCCTCCTTCTCGTGTGGCAGGGACAGTTCTGTCACCTACAGCCGGAGACCCTCGTCCTGCCCGCCCCTGCCAGCGCCAGCCCCCTACAGCATCTCAGGGAGGTTCTCGTGTGACACCGACGGGTCCCTCGTGGTCAGCAGTGGGGACTGTGGGGTCACGTCTAGCTGGGACCCTGTGGTGAGGACAGTCCCGGTTTATGGCTCTGGAATGGGGATGGAGTACGGTGGTGAGGATGTGGGGTCTGTTATCAGCAGTGCAGGGGGAGGTGGAGGATCTGTCTACCACGGAGGGAGTTCGAGAGTGGTGGAGGGAGCAGGGGCTGGGTATGGATACTCTGCACCCCTGAGTGACACCCTAAGCACTGGGGGGCTCTCTGAGGGCTCAGGGTACTATGGAGGAGGGTATGGATATGGGACATATGGAACATATGGGACTGGGATGTTGCCCGGGCCAGAGATCAGCCCCGTGGGCACAGGATGCGCCCAGGTGGTGCAGCAGAAATGCCCCGTGGTCATCCCCACCATCAAGAGTGAGCAGTGCAAGCAGAGCACCCACTGGCCACCCATCCAGAAGAAATGAGTGGCCCAGCCTCTCCCACATCCCAAAAGTGTCCTTGGATGTGCCAAAGTGGAATTTTGCCCCCCTCAACGGTGCCATTACATCACAGAGCTCCGCATTCTTCGCGTAGGGCTGTGCTGACAAAATTCCTCAGGAGTTGCTGGAAAAAGGGGTTTGTGCTGTGGTGATGGGAAAAGGCTCTTTTCTCCATCTCCTCTAGATCAAGGGTTGGAAAATAAAATTTCACGGTCTGTGGGTAATTTCATTATTGGGATGGTTTCTTTCATTTCTGGCTCCTTCACTCAAAATGCAAGTGGATCCCTCAAGGAATCTCCACAACACAAAGGACATTTTTCATGTGTATTTTACACCCAATTTAAATGTAAATTTTATGTTAGTACAATAAAAATACATCACTTTCAACCAGGGGAGTTCAGGTGGTGCCAGACTCTTCCCAAGTGGTGTCCAATGACAGGACAAGGATAAACCAAACCCCAATTCCACCTCAGTATGAGGGAGGATTTATTTCCACAGAGAAGGCAGAGGAAGGAGTGGGGTCTCCCCTTCCAGAGACATCCCAACCCCACCTGGAAGATCTCAGGAGAGATCTCCTGCTTCAGGAGATCTCCCTCCCAACCCCAACTACTCCAGAATTTTGGGATTCTGCTCTTAATTCTGGGATCCCGCCTCTTTCTGGAGTTGCTCTTCCCACCCCACGGAGCCCCCCACGAGCCTCATTAAGGAGATCTGCCAATTTCCCGGAGGATTTCCGACTGATTATTATTTACAGCGTGACCTGGCAGTGAAAGGTTGTTTACCTGGCTCCTGCCCCGATGGCGAAACCCCGAGCACGTAGAACCTCGTGCATGAGGCAACTCCAAGGAGCTCCTTGGCTTCCTCCCCGTAACCTGCTCATGGCATTATTTTGATAGGATCAGGCCCTAAATTAAGCACGAGGAGAGGACGGTTCCAGTGCTGGTTGGAAAAACGTGGGGTTTGCCCAACTTTTAATCTTCTCTTCTTTGACTCATCCAAATACTTGTTAGGAAGGGAAAAAAAAAAAACACCTGTAGATCTGGGTCCATTTAAAAGTGAGACATAAAATCACATTGTTGGTTTTTTACCTTTCTGCTTTCACCCACCTGGGGGCATTTTGACCTTTTCAACTCAATAAAAATCCAGAAAACTTTGCCCTGAATCACCAAAGACCCAAATCCTCTGAGCTCTAAACGTGTGTTTGATGCCACAGGATCCCTCACATGTAAATTGTCGCACGATAATCATGTGGGGACAATTACGCAAGATTTTGTCACTAGCCCTATTAAATTCCATTCTAAAATTAGGCAGCATTATCATTTATTTGCTTTTATTTCTATTTCTGAAATCTACAACTTCATTATTGATATTTCTGTGGGTTTCCTTCCTTCATTAAGGGAAGCGAAAAAACTCTGAAAGCTCAAATAAATTTCCAGAGAATTCCACAAAACCAAGCCCAGAGTCTTCAAATATTTTAGTTTATCCAAGTGACCAAAAACCACCTCAAAATTTCAGTCCCTCCCAAAACAGAGAAAACAAAAAACACTTGAAAATCCCATTTCTTACTCCCTGGTTCTGGAGTCTCCTATCAAAGAGCACTCGCAAAGTTTGGATGGTTCAATATTTAATAAACCCAGGGTGCACAGGTTTCCACCCAAGGCTGGACACGAGGAGCTGGAGCTGGTCTGCCCTCCCCAGAGCTCAGCTCCAGCCTGAGGCTGGGAGGAGTCCCAGGCTGGGTTTTATCCTTTTGCACAGCCAGGTTTCCTCCCCTCTCCTTGCACAACAAGGCAGGGACGAGTCATCCTGTGAGGAACTGTGATAACGCAGGAGTCATCCCAAAGCCTGATAATACCTCATTCCCGACTCTGATAAGCCAGGACTCATCCCAAACTCTGATAAGCCAGGACTCATCCCAAGCCTGTCTGTGCTTGTCAAACCAAGGCCCCTCTCCTGCAGCTGTTGGTAAACAGGCTGAGCAGCAAACACAACTCTGGCTTCTGGATGAAACTCTCCAACTGGCGCCTCTGGAGAGAAACTCCAGGAATTGTTTCAGTGATAGCAAACAGAGCCACCCCTCGGCTCTGCCCTACAAAACTCTGCCACCCCTCGGCCTCAGGGCATCTCTGCCCAGCCAAACCTCATGGCTCCATGAGCGATTTCAGGTGGGAAGTGAGTGAGAACACATCAGGAGTCCTGCTGGAATTCCATGATGGGGAGGGGAAATGAGAAGTCGGGGAAGTTGCGAAGCCTTGGTTGCATCCAGGATTGCACCACCCCAGTGCTCTGCACCCAGGTGCTCCCATCCCGCCCCAGGGAAGAGCTGGTGGAGCTCAGGATGCGTGGGGAGCTCGGATGTGTGGTCTCTGACCCAGCATTTTACTCACAGCTTACTCACGGGTGCAAGGTTTGCACAAGCGGCTTCCGTCGGCACCGGTTCCCCATCGTTGCTCCAGAGCCTGGCAAATAAAATGGAGTAAAATATGAGAAAAAATGGAAAATTTCAATGAGGAATTCTGTGTGGGGCATCTTGGGGCTGACCAGGAAAAACATCAGCAAAGAAAATCGGTGGTGACTGTGTCAGTGATGGTGGAATGACCATAAAATCAGGTGGGATAGAAACTACAGGAGTAGATGTCCAGGTAGATGGACACAGGTGGGAAATCACAGAACCATGGAACCACAGAAGCTCAGAATCCCTGATCTCACAATCACAGAATCCCAGAACAGCAGGGGAGCAGGGTCACCTGGAGTAGGTGACACAAAGACAGGCCCAGGAGGGTCTGGAATTACCCCAGACACTCCAGCTGTTCCAGGGGAGAAGTTCTTCCTCATGTTGAGGAAACCGTGTTGCATTTTTGGGGAATTCACAGGTGGAAACCAACACTTCCAGCAGTGGCCAGCGCCACCAGCTGGGTTTGCCAGGTCACCTCCCAGCCAGAGCCTCCCACAGTGGCCACAGACTGGTTTTGTTCCTTTGGGAAATGATCCTGCCAGAGAAGGGACCCTCGGCTCATTTCTGGTACCTGCAGGAGCCTCACAGGCTGAAAACTACTTTAAAGATGTTTTCCAAGCACGTTCAACCAACACTTTCTAAGAATTTACCATTTTTCATGGCGACAACCTGAGAATGGTGGTTTTGCTCCACAAAAACCCCAAGATTTTTCTCCTGCTGAGACCGGTCTGGAAGGACGGGGCACTGGGACCTCTCCTTCCTGCCAGACTCCAGGTGAGAGGTTTCGGGAGGACAGGAACCCCAAAGCTCACCACCTTTGCCACCCGTGTTGCAACCTAAAATTCATCGTGCCGTGAGGGTGAGCCAGCCCCGGCCGCCCACACGGTTTTCACTCTGAGCCCGCCAGGGGCAGGGCGCAATTAAAGCTGTGTAAGACGAGGAAGACAATCCAGAGCCTGACAAGTCAATCAAAGAAATCGGGTGGAAGGAGCTTTTGAAGGTGATGGGTAATTAGGGGTGGGGCTGTTTTGTAAATACCTTGGTCATTTTTTCCCCTCAGGGGATTATTGCATTTTCAGGAAGGGACTTGGGAACTGTATAAAAGTCCTTGGAGGGGAGAGCAACTCATTCACTCAGCTCCACTCCTCTTCCAGAGCCTTCACAGCCCAGGTGAGTGTCTGCTAAGCTTTAATTCCAAGGAGAATTCCCTGCACTGAGATGAGCTTTGCTCTGGGGGCATTTCCTGGGGTTACTGAGAGCCAAATCCTCGGCTCTGGGGCTGGGACTGCTTTGTGCTCCCAAAAATTAGGACTGCCTGTGCTGAGAAGCAAAATTTATTACCTGTAGTTATGATTGGATTGTTCTGGCACTTTCCAGCATCCAAAGGACAAACTGGAAATGAATAAAGGCAGAAAATGGGGATTTTGGGATGAATGAGAGACAGCAGGCTGATTTTTCATAAGAAACCTTGGGGTTAAGCTGGGAATTTTAATTACTTTTATAAGCCTGACTGCTTTAATAAGCTCTTTTGGAAAACATTCAGGAGATGAAAGTATTAAAACTTCTTCCTTGAAGTATTGAAATTTCTTCCTTGAAGAAATTTAGGAAAGGACAGAGAAGAGATTTTAACTGTGAGAGGAAGGAGCAGCAGGATCCTCTTCCAGCTCAGCATCCTGGATGATTTTTGCCTCCCTGAAATCCCAGCAATCCTCGGCAGGGTTGGGGTGTGGACAGAGGATTTTCCTCATGCTCAGGAAATTGGGCCTGGAGGGAGCAGAGGACACGAGGAGGGAGGAAATCTGAGGAAATTGTCTTTATTTTGAGCACTTGCCTTTGGAAGTGGATTTTTCCAGGGCTTTGCCACCAGTCCTGGCTGTGTCAGGGCATCTCAAGTCTACAAGATTTTTTGGGATTTTTGCCAAGATACTTCTTGCTGGTGTGGGATATCCCAGCACCACATACGGCATCTGCTCCTCCAGGAGCATCCCGGGATGCAGCCAAGGAAGAGCAGGGAAATGGCTGAAAAAATAACAGGGAAATGGCTCAAAGGAGAGCAGGGAAATGGCTCAAGGAAGAAGACAGAAATGGCTCAAGGAATAACAGGGAAATGGCTCAAAAATAGCAGGGAGGTGGCTCAAGGAAGAACAGGAAAATGGTTCAAGAAATAGCAGAGGAATGGCCCAAGAAATAGGAGGGAAATGGCTCAAGGAAGAAGACTGAAATGGCTCAAGGAATGACAGGAAAATGGCACAAGAAATAGCAGAGAAATGGTTAAAAAATAGCAGGGAAATGGCTCAAAGGAGAGCAGGGAAATGGCTCAAAAGATAGCAGGGAAATGGTTGAAAAAATGACAGGGAAATAGCTTAAGGATGAAGAGAGAAATGACTCAAGGGAGAGAAGAGAAATTACTCAAAAAATTGCTTGGAAATGGCTCAAGGAAGAAGAGGGAAATGGCCCATGGGGCCCAGCAGAACCATGAGAGCTGCTGTGGGGTCTCATGGGGGTGTTCAGATGGTCCCGGTTGATCCAGCACTGTGGAAACAAAGCCCCAAACTGGGGGAACTGGGCGGGCATTGAAAGACGAATCCTACCAGGTAACCTGAGATCCATGTGAACCATGCCCTCCCTGCCCCTAACACCCACTCCTCTCCTTCCCAGCTCTTCAACCTCCTCTCCGCCATCCCAAAGATGTGCTCCCGTGAGAACAGAGGCTGCCACAGCTCCGAGAGCTCCTCCTGCCACGGCGGCAGCTCCTCCTGCCACGACAGCGACCGCTCCTCCTGCCACGGCTCCGAGGGGCTGGTGTGCCACGAGGTGACCGCGGTGCCCGACGTCACCCCCGTGGTGGTGCTGACCCCTCAGTGCCCGGCGGGCACCGGGCAGGTGCCCCTGGCCCAGGTTCCGTGCCAGCAGCAGCAGCAGCAGATCAAGCAGCCGGTGCAGTGGCCGCCGCAGCAGCAGCACAAGTGAAGAAGCTCAGAGCTTCTCCCCTGTCCCTGAGCTTGGACAGGCCCTGCCTCATCCCTGCAGCCCTTCTCCCTCCTCCTGAGAACCCCCGAGTGGCATTAGCGCGGTGGAATTGGGATTTGTTCTTCGTTCCCTGCTCCTGTCTCCAGTAGCAAAGGTGTGATGTTGAATTAAAGCCTAAAAGCTCATCAAAAACCTGCTGGCGTCCTGGTGTTTTTCCACTGCTTTTCCTTTATCTTTGGCATCGTTCCCCAGCCGGTCTAGGCTGAGGGGAGCTGCTTTCCACAGCTCCCTCCCCTTTCCCGTGGCATTCCAGAGGCTGGGGTGGCTCAGCCCTGCAAGTCCCCACACTCTGGGCACCTGCCAGGCTGATTTCAAAATCTGTCTGGGGCTGAAGGTGCAGCTCAGCCTCTCTGCAACCCCAGCCCTTGGCTGGGAGCCTCAGACCGTCATGGGAACGTTGTGAAGGGTTTGCAGTTTGTTTGTGGCTGGTGAACACAGTTCAGGCTCTGTCCTGGAAGTCTGGAAATCCCTGATCTCCATAAAGAGAAGGACACGAGCAGAGGAAGGACCACGTCATGCTCCGTGTCCCTTCTGACCCCTCTGAAATGGAGAGTTTGGGGTTAGATTGGTCTTTGATGTGAGGGAACTCTTCCCTGCTTTGAAAATCTGTGTTCCCTGGAGGAAATCTCAGAATCCCAGAGGAGCTGAGGGTGGAAAAGCTCTCCAAGACCTTTGAGTCCAACCTGTGCCTGATGCTCACCTTCTCACCCAGCTCAGGACACTGAGGGTCACCTCCAGGTTTTCCCTGGACACCTCCAGGGATGGGCACTCCAAACCACCCTTTCCAAGTGCTGACCACCCTTTCCAGGAGGAAATTCCTCCTGATGTCCCCCCTGAGAATCCTTTTCTCCCAGCTGAGCTCCTCCAGGAGTTCTCCAGACCCTTCCCCAGCTATGTTCCCTTCTCTGCCACACTCCAGCCCCTCAATGCCCCTCTTGAGTGAGAAAAAACCATTCCCATTTCCTCCTGAAGTTTAAACCGACTTAAACCGTTGAAGTTCTGAGCCCCTCCTTGTAGATGTGAAAGGAAAATAAGGAATTTTAGATCCGCAGTTGGATTTCTCACTGCCCTTGATTTCTGTGGGGTTTGGGACTCTGTGGGATGAAAGCAGCACCGTGTGTGATGCACAAGACATTTAATTAGCCAAGAGTTCATGATGAACCTTTGAAAGGAATCAGAAAGGTGCTATTAGCACCGGTTTTATTACTGCTCTTAATTAAAATAACGAGGAGCCTCAATGCCAGGTGTGAGGTCGGTGATTGCACGGGTCGGGAATGAACGTCGGGGTTGGGAACAGGCTCCAGCCTGGCTTGGGGACATCCAGGGCTGCCAATCCCTGTCCCCCCTCACCCAGCCTGTGCCAACCCAGCCAGACCAGCGGCTCCAGGCTGGCTTTGGGTTCTGCCTTTGTGGGAAGGGCAGATAAAATCTCCCTGAATCCTTTCCAAGCAATCCAAGGTTTCACCTCCACTCCCAGCTGAGCCGGAGACATCCAGGCTGTGCCACTCCATGGAAGGAAAGATTTTTGGGAAGGGATTGAGGAGCAGAGACAGGGAATCTCTCCCTGGAGAGCTGGAGCGGTGTTATCTGCACACACATCTGCAGAGGGAAGCAGGAAAAGCTGCAGGAACCCAGCAGGAGATTGTCCCCACCTTCGCCTCCCACAGCAGCCAAGGTGCTGAACCCCTGCAGAGAAATTCCCCGGGGATAAAAAAATATAAAATATTTTTATAGGGATAAAACACTGCACTCCACCTTGCAGTGTTTGCAGTGGGCACAGGTGGGTCCAGGCAGAGCCAAGTCAGAAAATGGAAAATTCTCTGTAAATGCTCCAGAGAGTTGGTGAAACCCCCTCAGTCAAACACAGGGAGTGGCAGCGCTCATCCCAAACCTCATGGAGCTCATCCCACACCTCCTAGAGCTTATCCCACACCTGGAACTCATCCCAGACCTCATGGAACTCATCCCAGACCTCATGGAGCTCATCTCACACATCATGGAGCTCATCCCACTGCATGGAGCTCATCCCACACTTCCTGGAGCTCATCCCAAACCTCCTGGAGCTCATCCTACACTTCCCGGAGCTCCGGTTGCTCATCCCAAACCTCCTGGAGCTCATCCCACACCTCATGGACCTGGAAGCTTCCACAGTGAGCCGCCCCTGGAGAATGGGGCCTTTGCCCTCTCATGACCTCAGTCATTTCTGTTTCCTGCCCCACTTCCTGAGACTGACATCTGTCACTCTTTTTTTTTTTTCCGTTTTTCCCTCCTCACCTCTCCCAGGTGACAGCAAATCTCCTCCCACACGTGCCCAAAAATCCCAGAAGTGCTTCCTGACCACGGCCCAACCCAAACCTCTCAGGGAGGAGTCATGGGCTGGTTCTGTGCACCAGGGGAACACAGCTTAGCTGTGAGTGCTCCAGTCTGAGGGATCCCGGTGAGTCAGCAGAGCATCACCCCAAATCCCTCGTGCCTCACTCCTAATCCCCGGTGCCATCCCAGTGTTGACACATTCCTGCCTTTTATGGGACAAGAAGACGTAATTGATGGGTCAGATGGGCATGACTTGTACCCAGGCACAGGAGACCAAAGTTCACCTGTGATTCACGGGAAAATCCATGTTCTGAAGTGTCTCCTGCATCACACTGTTGTGTCTCCATCCCTGTCTCATCATCCCTGAGATCATTCCAGAAGTTCTGGAAGCAGGGCAGCAACAGCATCTGTCATGGCTGAAATAAAAAATTCTGGGTAAAATCAGAAGAGAAAATAACCAAAACCTGGTTATTTTAAATAACCAACCCCTGGGAGGGTTTGGGCCATCCTGGAGGTGTCCAAGGAACACCTGGACCTGGCATTGAGTGCCCTCAGTGCTTGACCAGGTGTGGGTTGGTCAAAGGTTGGGCTCAGTGGTCTTGGAGATCTTTTCCAACATCAGAGATTCCATAGAACTGGGATTCTGTCCACCCCAAACCATCCTGTCCTGGCATTTGATACCACTGCCCCCAACACCACGTTGGGGTGCAAAACCAGACTGAAACAGCACCTGAAGCCTCAGGCTGGGTTTGCTCAGCCAGGTTTTGGTGGATGGGGATCCACAAGGGTGGCAGAACCTGTGGGCCATGGACAGGAACCCAATCTGGGGCAGGTTTGGTGGCAGAACCTGTGACCCCATGAACAAGAACCCACTCTGGGGCAGGTTTGGTGGCAGAACCTGTGGGCCATGGACAGGAACCCACTCTGGAGCAGGTTTGGTAGCAGAACCTGTGAACCACGGACAGGAACCCACTCTGGTTTGGTGGCAGCACCTGTGGCTTTGGTGGACACCTGGAGGAGAAATCTTTGCTGGTCCACACGGGGCAGGCAGGTTGGAATGATCACTGAAGGACAGATTTGGGCTAACACAAACCTCTCATCGAGATATCCGGCCCCATTGTGTAATTCCCCTGCAGAATTCCTGCCCTAAACCTAATCCTCAGGGATTAACATCAATAATTATTTTTTCACATGGAGGTCGATCACGTGGAGCTCCTGGTCCAGGTGACCCTGAGGAATTTGGGATTACAAACTGCCTGATCCACGTTGTCCACAAACAGATCCATTGGTCACTTCCCGTGAAAATTCCTTCCAATCTCGTTCATAGGGAGGTAAAGGAATTAATGAGCTATTAATAATTACAATGCTAAAAGCACAGAGCATCAAAGGGAAAATACGGGAAGCTGAACACAGCGGATAGAAATGGGCTGGGATGTGTAATTAGGGATGCCTCATGTCCCAGATAAACCCGTGGAAATGTATAAAAGGTTTCCCATCCCAGTTTCCTTCACTCACTGCTCTGCTCCAAAACAGCTCCATCCCCGCTGCTGGAAGGGTGAGTCCAATTTTTTCTCTTCCCCTGGAGTTTCTTTAAGGAAACTTGGAGTTTTTCCATGAGTTTGGGTAGAATTGGAGTGTGGGACACTCCCTCCTCACCTCTGGGTCATGCTGGAGACCAAGTTCTTGTTATCCACAAGAGCAAATTATTAAAACCAATTAAAATAAAAGCTTCGAGCAGAGGCTCAAGGCAAACCAAAATAACAGAAAGGGCAGAAAATACAGACAGAGGGTTTTGTGGAAAAGTTGCTGGGAGGTTTCCAAGCAGGAGGAACCAGAGGGTCTGGAGCTGCTTGTGGGAAATTAATATTTGGACCAATTTGGTTCATGGAAAATTGATGTTTGGACCAATTTGGCTCATGGGAAATTGATGTTTGGACCAATTGTTCCCTGGAAATCAAGTCCCACCCATAAAAGTTTCTGAGGGTTTAGCGAGGCATTAAAGCACCTCCCAACAACACTGACCCCCGCTTTCTCACCCCTGAAGAACCGGAAATTAGGAAGAAAATGGGGAATCCCAGAACAAATATCTATAAGCTCCTGCTGCCTGTGACCGTTCCTCTCTCCCCTCCAGCTCTGCCAAAGCTCCAGGACGATGTGTTCCCGCGGCTCCTGCCACAGCCACGAGACCTCCTGCCATGAGTCCCGCTCCTCGTGCCACGACTCGGGGGCCTCGTGCCACTACACCTTCCAGAGGCAGCCTGTGCAGAAGTTCAGCTACGTGATGCCCTGCTGCCCCCCGGTGCAGCCCTGCTGCCCCCCAGTGCAGCGTTACTGCCCCCCAGTGCAGCCCTGCTGCCCCCCAATGCAGCGTTACTGCCCCCCAGTCTGCCCCCAGGTCACCAAGAACATCTGCAAGCTGCCGTCGTGCTACCCCAAGTACTGAGGGCACACTGGATGGCTCCTGCCTTGGATGTTCTCCATGCCTGAAGCTTCAGTCGATGGTTCTTTATTCCTATTTTTAATTTGATCCTCAAATTCCTCATCTGTGATTAGAATTGGGTTCCTGGTTTTGCTCTAATTTGGTTTAATTTGCTCGGCAAGCAAGACCCAGCTCAGGTTGCTTTCCATGAAGCTGGGAATGATTCCTGCTGCTTTTCATCCCTCTGACAGCCTCCAAAACAATAAAATTTGATTTCCAAAAGTAAAAGAAGTTCATGGTCTGTTTATTCTTTGACCTTTTTTCTTCAGAATAATTGTTACCTCTGACTTCTTTGTCACCACTTTTCTCCTCAAGCTGATCACAAAATGTCCCTAAAATTTCAAAATAATAAAAGCCAGCAATTCCAGAGGCATTCCTGGAGCAGCAGAAGGCTCGGGGAGCTCACCTGCACCACATTTATTCACATACTGCTCCACAGAACATGTATTTATACATTTATATCCAAAAGGAATTGCTCACAGGGGGGTGGCACAGGTGATTCCATGGATGCCTGGAGGTTCCCAAGGCCAGGCTGGACAGGGTTTGGAGCACCCTGGGACAGTGGGAGGTGTCCCATGGCAGGGGTGGCACTGGAGATCTTGAAGGTCCCTCCCCATCCAGCCCATTCCAGGGTTCCACTGGAGGGAACTGAGTCCCCTCCTCAGCAGCTCCTCACACTTCGTTCGTGCCTCTGACTCAGAGTCACAAACATTTTGAGGTGTCTAATAAATGCAAATAAGCACCTCGTGGCTTTTCCTAGCCCTCCTTCTTTCACTGAGCTCCAAATTACTGTTTTCAGCAACAATTGCAGGCACTTAAAATAAGTATGAAATCTCTCTGGGCTTTTGACAACCTCAGACTTTCCTTATCTCCCAGTCCAGCTGAGCCACCGGTTCCAGAACAGGCTCTGTGGCTGCATCAGCGTCCCCAAGAGCTCAGCAGCCGGACTCAGCTGGAGTTAATAACCCTGGGAGCTGAATGAGATGATCTTTAATGTCCCTTCCAACCCAAGTCACTCCACAGTTCCCTGATTCCGTGGATTCCTCCTGCCTGACGAAGAATTGACTCAAGGGCCTACCCAAAAAAGGAGTTTAATCCACCCAGATGAAGCGTTTCTACATCACAGCAGATTCCAGAAGACTTCAGGTTTTCCTCAGCTCTAAAAGATTTTCCTAAAAGCTTTTGGGTTTCTGAACCATGGCCTGACAAATAAATGCAAAGATTTATAGAATCATAAAATAGTTTTGGGTGGGGAGGGACCCTTAAGAACCTCTGAGTTGTTCCTGTGGCTCTCACCTGGATAAAAGTCACAGGAAAGGAACAATCACCCATTGTATTGTTCTAAAACCTTGTGCTGCTCTGAGACAAACTTGGGGCCAAAGATCGAAACACGGGAAAGAATAAAAAGAACAAATCTGTTTAAATTAAATGAGACCCCACAGAAACAAGGGACTGACAAGAGGCAAAATTCTCACACAAACATTTCCTGCTGAGGATTTGAACCCCTTCCCCCATCCAGGAGGAAAATATTGTGACACAAACATAAAAACAGCTGACGTTTGGCAAACGGAACGGAAAAAATTGGGACTGGGGACGTCGTTCTGGCGTCACCTCCGGAGTCGAGGCGTCGGGTCCCAGGTAGTCACCAGGACCTCCCTCTAATGAAGTCCCTGGGAGTTGTGGCTCTTAATTACAGTCCCTTGTGTCAGGGGAAAAAAACCTATCAATCAAAAACTGACTCTGCCACGGAGAACCAGGGGCAGCATGTGGGGAAGGAGTCAACCCTCCAGAGTTGATGCAATCCCAGTTGCCCAACTACAAATCACTTAATAACTCCAGGGATAGGTTCATTTTTGCCACGGGAATATGCAACTGCCTCCAAAATTCCCTTCTAAGCAGATTGGGAAATTCCTCACTTATTAAAGTGCTGAGGAAAAAGTCATCGTTGGGTTTTTTTTCCTGACTGCGTCAGGTCGGAAATGCTAAAAACGAGACACAGGAGATAAATATGAATTTGAGGGTTTGTGTCAGCATTGCCAAGAGGTGTCTAATTCCCAGGACAACCTTTTGGGAGATATAAAAGTCCGGCATCCCCTGTCCATCCTTCACTCATCACCAGCTCCACGAGCTCTTCCTCTTGCTCTCCAGCCAAGGGTGAGTTGGATTTTGTTGATTTATCTACTCTTGAGCAGCAGAAGTTCACAGAGTTCTGTATTTAGACCTTGCCTTTGTCTTAGGGATTCTTTATTTTTGATGGCTGGGTGTTTGAACAGGCACAAGGAGTGCTTGGTTTACTCATGGGTGGGATGGCAGAAAATAAGGAAAAATTGAAGGAGCAGATCTGGGAGTCTTTGGGAGCCAGCAAGGAAGTGAGAGCTCGGACAATTCAGAGCAGTTTTAGAGGGAAATTCTACCTTGAAAATCCAACAGCAGCATCTTGGGAGGGAAATCCCCATCAGAGCCACACCGTCATGGAGTGTCCTCCAAAAGGAAGGGTCACCATGTTTTGTACACCCCAAAACAGAGGGAAACGACATTTCCCATCCCAGCCCAAAGAAGAGCCAACGAGGGCTCAGCCGTCCCAGCCTGACCGTCTCTCTCTTCCCTCCAGCTCTGCCAAAACTCCAGCACGATGTGCTCCCGCAGCTCCTGCCACGACTACGAGTCCTCCTGCCACGGATCCCGCTCCTCCTGCCTCAGATCCTGGTTCTCCTGCCACAGGTCCCGCTCCTCCTGCCACGAGCCCGAGCCCTCCTGCCGCTACGTCCAGAGGCAGCCGGTGCAGAAATGCACCTACGTGACGCCCTGCTGTCCCCCCGTGCAGCGCTACTGTCCCCCCGCTGTCCCCTGCTGTCCTCCCGTGCAGCGCTACTGCCCCCCTGCCGTCCCCTGCTGTCCCCAGGTGCCCTACTGCCACCAGTACACCAAGAACATCTGGAACCTTCCACCGGCGTGCCCCAAGTACTGAACAGGAGCCAGCCCTGGCAGCCAGAGCTGTCGGCTCCTCCCTCGGGCACCCCGACCTCGGCTCGTCTCGTCCACGCTGAAACCCCTGGGTCTCTGCCATGTGGGGATGAAATGTTCTCCTAATTAACATTTATGGTGTCATTCTTGATAATTATTCCGGAAATGTCCTTTTCTAATTATTCAGGGTGTAATTATTTGTTGGGAATCTTTCTCTGTCTTGCGCTTCTGATTCAGGTTCATCTGGGTGTGGGAAACAATAAATCTGATTCATGAGACCCTCATTGCCTTTGAATTCTTTTATTCTCGTTTTCTTTGGGTTTTTTTTGGTAATTTTTTCAGGGGTTTTCAATTCAAATTTCTTTTTATTTCCCAAGTATCTCAAAATTTGGTGGCAAACAATTCCCACATTCATTTGGGAATGGATGGAAGTCAGTAGAGGTAAAGGGGAGATGGACAAAGATTGGACTCGATGATCTCAGAGGGCTTTTCCCACCTCAGTGATTCCAGGAAATTTAATGGAAGGGGGATAAGAACGTCACATTGCCACTTCTCAATATGTAATAACTCACTCCAAACTCTGTTTCAGACCTTGGTTATAAATTTTCAAATATTTGAAAGCCCCTGAGCCTCTGAAAACAGAAGGCCCAAATTCCTGTGAAAGAACTGTGAGCAAAATATGATGGGAACACTTCTGAGATTTTTCTGAGCAGGCCTTGAATTTGAAAGGTTCAGAGATGTTTTTTGGGGTGGTTTTCGAAGGCTCTTGGGGAGGTAGAAAGATTTTAGAGAGCATCAATGTGGGCAAAAGGAGAACTGTCACATGAGTTCCAACTTTGTCACCTGGGTGGCAGCTGAGGGAGCCTCACCTGAGCCACCAAAGGTCCCTGAGAAATTCCTGCCATCCTTCCTTGATCCACAAAACTCCCCATGAGGAATTGGCTGCCTTTACCCTTGGGAACATCTGTGGGACACCCCCAGTTTGGGAAATCTCCCCTTCCCAGTCAGTGAATTGCTCTAATGGGCAACGTTTTCCCAGGCTGAGGAGTTTAATTTTCTTCCGCTTCAAACTCTGAGTCAAACAGGGCCATAAATCCAGCTTTAGCACCCAAACTTCCACCAGGACTGACAAAACTCAATATTTGCTCAAACTTCATCTCCTCTTCTCTGAATTCTTGGGTGAAGTCAAGTGAAAAAAATTTGAGGGATCACGGAAGGAGAGAGAAACCACAGAACGGGAAAATTTAATATCTTCAAACCTCATACAGAGCTCAGGGTCAGACGTTTTTCTCTTTAATAACCTGTGATTCACATGGAACAACCCAATGGGATCATCCCAGTCATCTGCCAAGTTGAGGGACACGTGAAGAACCAGGAACATTTCATTTCTTGCCAGCCCAGGGAGCCGAGAAGATCCCGCAGGATTTTCCAGCGTTGTGCCATCCCCAGGAATTGCAGGCGCTAATCCCATTTCCTCTTGGCACTCAACAACAGGGGAATTAAAACCCTGAGCTGTCACCTGCACCCAACAGGGGACCCAACCCCAGGAGTCAGCGTTTCTGAGAGCTTTCTGTGCCTGATGCAATCCCAGGTGTCCCTCATGCCTAATTAACACCCGTCAGTCTCCAGGAAATGGGAGAGAGCTGCTCTTCCAAAATCCCTCCCGTAGGAATCACCAGCAGGATGGGGCCCTGTGCGTCAAGGAGGGAACACCTAAAATCAGGGGAAGTGCAAACATCTGCGGGATTGAGCGCGGAATTAATTAAGGTGTCATTGTGACGAGATGCCTCACACCCCAAATAACCTCGGGAGAGGATAAAAGGTCCCTCAGCCCCATCCTCCGCAGTCGCTCGCCTTTGCTTCCAGAATCTTCTCGCTGCAGCTGAAGAAGGTAAGATCACCTTCGCCATTTCTGTTCTTAAATAGTCCACAAGGGGTTTTTATGGGTTTTGTGGGAGTTGGGATTTAGGGAAGTGCCTCCTGTTTGTGCTGAGGGAAGGAGGGATGGGAATGGTGGATGGAGGACAAGGATTCCCAGGAATCACAGGAAAGGTGCAGCACCCAGAGAGATCCTTGGGTGACACAAACTCTGCTGGAGCTGGGGCTTGGCAGGTGGGCTCTTGGGGCTCCAATTGCCTCACAGGGACCTCATTTCACACCCCAATTCCCAGAGCATTCCCAGCAGACCCAGCAGGATAGAGGGGGTGTTGGTTCTGGATTTGGCAGGTGAAAAAAAGGAGAGAAACAGTTCATGGGAGACATAAGAAAAAATATTATTAAAAAGAAAATGGGGGAGATATAAGAAAAGAATCAGAGCCTCCTCTCACCACATTGATCCCTTGCTCCAAACAGCTTTGCCAAAACTCCATCACGATGTGCTCCCGTGGGTCTTGCCACGACTACGAGTCCTCCTGCCATGGATCCCGCTCCTCCTGCCATGAGTCCCGCTCTTCCTCCTGCCACTCGGGGCCCTCCTGTCACTACACCATCCAGAGGCAGCCTGTGCAGAAGTTCAGCTACGTGACACCCTGCTGCCCCCCAGTGCAGCCCTGCTACCCCCCTGTGCAGCGTTACTGCCCCCCAGTGCAGCGTTACTGCCCCCCAGTGCAGCCCTGCTGCCCCCCAGTGCAGCGTTACTGCCCCCCAGTCTGCCCCCAGGTCACCAAGAACATCTGCAAGCTGCCATCGTCCTACCCCAAGTACTGAGGGCAGGATCCAACCTCGGGATGCACCAGCTCACTCCTCACCCACAGCTTCCAGCTTGTCCCAGTGCTCGTGGCTCTGCAGCTTTGCCACTTCTCTGCAAGAAAAACCTTCTAAAACTGCCGGAGGTGATGCAGTTTTAGGACGAAACCTCTCGGCTTGAGGAGCTCTGAGATGTTTATCTTTCCTCTGCCAACGCTGGGAATGGTTCCCTTCTTGCTTTGCTGCTTCGTCCTCCAGCAAGACAATAAAAAACGGTGTTTCAAGCCAAATGAACAGTCCTGGATGTTTTCAGTCACTGCTCCATTAAATGTGCTGGATTAGTGGGCAAGAGGGGCATTGAGGGTTTGGAGTATGAAGGAGAAGGGAACAGAACTGGGGAAGGGGCTGGGGGAACTGGGTGGGCTCAGCTGGGAGAAAAGGAGGCTCAGGTGGGACATCAGGAGGAATTTCCTCCTGGAAAGGGTGGTCAGGCCTGGGAAAGGGCTGCCCAGGGAGGTTTGGAGCCACCATCCCTGGAGGTGTCCAAGGAAGGCCTGGAGGTGGCACCCAGTGCCCTGGGCTGGGTGACAAGGTGGGGATCATGCACAGGTTGGATTTGGTGGTCTTGGGACCTCTTTTGTCAGGGATTCTGTGCTGGTCTGGTGGCATCTCTGTTTTCCTGTGGGTTTGGAATTATGATTTAATCCCTGGAGCTGGAGGAATGCCAAGGAAACGTGAAATCCATAGAAAACGCCTGCAGGGGTGGGAGGAGCACGTGGGGTGAAATCCTGGGGGAAACAAATCCTTGCCCTGGGCTCAGCAGATGTTGGGGGTTGAGGTTTCCACCTGACCTGTGTGTTCATGTTTCTGCCTTCAGAGCTGCTGCTATTTTTGGAACCGAAATAAAATCAAATCCTGCAGGGTTTGGAACGTGGAACAGCCCTAATTAACCAGTTTCTGCAGTGTAAAATAAGTGAAGGTTTCCCCAGCGTGATTCATCCCTCATCACCCATCCCTGGCGTGGGAAACAGCCTGGAATGAGCTGGGTGCTGCAATAGCCACTAAATGACCACTTGGTCAATAAGCAATTGGAATTAGTTATTTATAGGTTCTGGAGAAAATGCTCATTAGAGAGGAATGGGTTAAAAAGGAAAAGTTGAGGTCGGGACAGGGAGCAATGGATGATTCACCTGCCTGGGGGTTCCTGGCCTTGCCAAGAGGTGGCTCAGCCTCACAGGAGCCTAAAAAAAGCAATTTTCTTACTCATTCCTGCCCTCCCTGCAGGTGGGAATTGAGGAATTGTGAGGCAATTGTGAGGTTTCACCACAGCTGTGGTTTGGTCTTCAAGGAGAGACTTTCACTTCCCTGTGCTGCCCCAGCTTCCAATTTCCTCCTCCATCGCTGACCATGGCACATTTTATTTCCTTTTCCAAATCCAGAGAAGGTCGTAAAGTTGATCAGGAGCCTTTTCCCCATGGATCCAGGCTGGGAATGTTGGGAATGTTGAGCCTGTGGAGATCTCAGAGCCCCTCCCAGGATCTGCAGGGGCTCCAGGGAAGCTGGAGAGGGACATTTCCTCAGGAACTGCAAGGACAGGACACAGGGAATTATTGCAGAGTGATGGGGAGGAGTTTTAGGTGGGATAAAATTAAGAAATTGTTCCCTGTGAGGGTGGGAAGGCCTTGAAGAAACACAAATGTTTGGCAAGAGAAATCCTCTTCTCCAGGTGGCCTGAAGGGACGTTTCTGCTCTGCCAAGGACACGCCAAATAACTTCAGGCTTATTAATTTCTGTTCTTTACACTTAGGTGTAAACAAATTTAAAAATGTAAACAAATTAAAAAATTAAATTCAAATAACGACACCATGGATTCCACAACCTGGACAAACTGTGAGGAAACCCCCAGGGATTAATGGGGAGGAATTTGCCTCAAGATTGCTTTCCTGGATCTCCAATCCAAACAAACAGAGCTCTGCTCCTCTGGGCATCTTTCAGAGCCTTTCACTCAAAGCAAAATACGATTGCGACATTTTTATGGCCTTAATTTGAATGTTTTCCTCTGTAAAATCGCTGTTCGATCTACAAATGCACCTTGCAGAGCTTTAAACTCCTCTGCTGTTCACATCCAACTGCAACAACGGGATTTTTTTGGCTCTCTGGATGAACCCATGCACCAAACCCGTACAAAGTCAATATAAAACGACCTCGTTTTGGCCAAACTCTCTTCCATCGCCTTCCTGCTCGGGATGTCCCACATTTCTGATGCTGGAATTTCTCTGGAGGCTCTGGAATCTCCTGCAGATCACGCGGGGGCTCAGCCGGCGCAAATGTCAATCGCTAATTAGGAGATAATGGGCGGCACCCGGCTCAAGGTCATTAACGCAGCTGAAGCCAATAGGAAATTAAGCTCTGAGGGAACTGGAACGTTGACCTTGGGATGGCCTTGCCCAGAGAAGTGGTGACTTCATGGTCCTGTGAATTCCTAGAAGGAGGAGCAGCTCGGTCCCGTGGATTCCTAGAAGGAGGAGCAGCTCCTCCAATTGTGACGTGGCCGAACATCAAGAGCGGAACTGAGGGGAAACAGAGGATTTGTGACACCAGGAGCCAAATGGAAGGTTCTGGTGGCCCAAAGTGTTCTCAAAGTCCAGAATTGGATGAGCAAATGCAGCTCACTAGAGTGAGGGGTCTCCAGGGATGCAGGGCGTCCTTCGGTGCTCAGCCCCCTTTTCCACCCCTGGAGGTGACCTCAGACACCAAACATTTCCCTTGACAGGAGAGAGATCATTTTTTAATAAAGTCGTGGTTTAATTTGAGATCCTTGAGATGCTCAGGACACATCACACCCGAGCTTTTATGCAAAATAGGTATTAACGTCCATCATTAATGGCTGATCACAACGTGATCATTAGCATCAGCGCTAATCGCTGCCAGCAGGTGACTGGGAGCTGAGCACAGAGTTTTTCCAGAATTAGCATCCGTGGGTGGATCTTCCATTACTCCAGGGCATCTTGGAATCTGAAAAGAATTGAATAGGAATTTTGCAGATCAAGTCATGCAGAGCATAAACAGGATGCAAAAACTTCCAGAGCCATTTTGCATTTTGCTTTTATTTAAATGCGCCAAAGAGGAATTGGAAAAATGCAATCTCCGATTTGACCCGAAACCAATTCCGAATTTCCACAATGAATTTGCAGTGAAAATGTTTGATATTGGCAAGGCCTTGAGCCTGAGAGATCTCAGGGAGAGTTTGGACAATGACCTCAGGCACAGGGTGGGGTTTTGGGGCTGTGCAGGGCCAGGGGTTGGTCCCTGTGGGTCCCTTCAAGACTGGGATATTTCATGATTTTATTCCCGGTGTTTTCCCATGCACAGATAGGATAAAGCAGCAAGGGATGGGACTTTGAGAACTTTCTGGGTTTGCCCTTCTGGTGACCCCAGAGAAGGACTTTGGGCTCCAACATTTCTGCATTCAGACACAAAGCACAGGACCATGGAATTGCACTTCCTGGAATTCTGTTTTAAAAATCATATCAAGGAGCAACTGACGTCCAGAAGCTTCTGCACACCTCTGGAATCCACTGCACCTCAATCTTAATTAGGATTTTTATGTCAATTAATCATCTCCACACAGCAACCTTACCATATGCAAAGCGGGCAGAAACAATGCCTCCGAGTGTCCCACAAGAATTAACTCGACATTAAAAAATTGTAAAAAATTCACACAACAAATTGATAATAACCCAAAATTGAGGGGTTGGTCAAAAGCCACGAGGCAAAGACTAAACACATGAAGGCCCATTGGGTGAATAAGTACAGGCTTAGTGCGTAAATCACAGATTGCTGGGGGGTACCTCATGTCCGGCAGGACAACTCCGACCTCAATAAAAAGGTCTCCAGGTGCCTCTGCTCCTCACACAGCTTCAGCTCTCAGCAAGAACAAGAACGGTGAGTGCTTCCTACCAAAGATCCTTGGTTCTCTTGGTTCTTTGGCTTTGGGGAAGAGGTGGATTGAGGCTGGGTTGTTGTGCATGATCTCTGCAGGGTGTTGGGCTGGATGGACCTTCAGAGGTGTCTTCTGACCCAAAATGTTCTTTGGCTTTGTGGTTCCATGGGTTTATGTTCCATGGGTTTATGGTTCCATGGCTTTGTGATTACATGGATTTAAGGTTCCATAGGTTTAAGGTTCCATGGGTTTATGGTTCCATGGGTTTACAGTTCCATGGGTTTTTGATTCCATGGACTTGTGGTTCCATGGCTTTGTGGTTCCATGGCTTTAAGTTTCCATGGCTTTATGGTTCCATGGGTTTCTGGTTCCATGGGTTTACGGTTCCAAGGTTTTGCAATTCCATGGTTTTAGTCTTCTATGGTTACGGGGTTCCGTGATCTACAGCTGTCCCTGAAATCCAGATTGTCTGAGTGTTTATCTGTTGCCTCTTGGAAAAGGTGGACAGAGCACAGTGGAAAATGAGCTGCTTGGGGTGGAAATTCAGGGAGGAGCATAGAACAGGCAGCTCCCAGGAGAGTTCAAACATCTCTGGGACAGAGCAAGAGTTGGTTTGATTCCTGCTAGGATCTTGGGTTTCCAACTCAAGACAAAGAAACAAGAAAAGGGGTGGGATGAGGGCCTGGGCAGGGTGGAAAGATGGGTTGAAACTCAAAGTCCTTTGTGTTCCAGGTCCTCGCTCCGGCCACCCTTCACTCCTCTCCCAACACCATGTGCTCCACTGGATGCTGTTCCACCGGATGCTGCTCTGTCGTGAAGAGCAAGACCATGTGCTGCACCCCGTGCAAGACTGTGTGCTGCAGCCCATGCAAGACCGTGTGCTGCAGCCCATGCAAGACTGTGTGTTGCAGCCCATGCAAGACTGTGTGCTGCAGCCCATGCAAGACCGTGTGCTGCAGTCCCTGCAAGACTGTGTGCTGCTCCCCATGCCAGAAACCTTGCTGTGACCCATGCCAGTCTTGCTGTGATCCATGCCAGAAGCCTTGCTGTGACCCGTGCCAGTCTTGCTGTGACCCGTGCCAGTCTTGCTGTGACCCATGCCAGAAGCCCTGCTGTGACCCGTGCCAGTCTTGCTGCGATCCATGCCAGTCTTGCTGCGACCCATGCCAGAAGCCTTGCTGTGATCCGTGCCAGTCTTGCTGTGACCCATGCCAGAAGCCCTGCTGTGATCCATGCAAGACTGTCTGCTGTGACCCATGCCAGTCCTGTTGTGATCCGTGCCAGAAGCCTTGCTGTGACCCATGCCAGACCTGCTGTGACCCATGCCAGAAGCCCTGCTGTGATCCATGCAAGACTGTCTGCTGTGACCCATGCCAGTCTTGCTGTGACCCATGCCAGAAGCCCTGCTGTGATCCATGCAAGACTGTCTGCTGTGACCCGTGCCAGTCTTGCTGTGACCCATGCCAGAAGCCCTGCTGTGATCCCTGCCAGTCCTGCTGTGATCCATGCCAGAAGCCCTGCTGTGATCCCTGCCAGTCCTGCTGTGACCCATGCCAGAAGCCCTGCTGTGACCCGTGCCAGTCCTGCTGTGATCCGTGCCAGAAGCCTTGCTGTGATCCATGCCAGTCCTGCTGTGATCCATGCCAGAAGCCTTGCTGTGATCCGTGCCAGTCTTGCTGTGATCCGTGCCAGAAGCCCTGCTGTGATCCATGCCAGACCTGCTGTGACCCATGCCAGAAGCCTTGCTGTGACCCGTGCCAGACCTGCTGTGACCCTTGCCAGAAGCCATGCTGTGACCCATGCCAGTCCTGCTGTGACCCATGCCAGTCCTGTTGTGACCCTTGCCAGAAGCCTTGCTGCGACCCGTGCCAGTCCTGCTGTGACCCATGCCAGTCCTGCTGTGACCCGTGCCAGTCCTGCTGTGACCCGTGCCAGTCTGTGTGCTGCACCAAGGTGTGCCACAAGTCCGTGTGCTGTGTCCCACGGCCCTGCTGCTCTCCTTGCTGCGTGGTGAAGAAGCCCGTGATGGTTTGCTGCACCCCCGTGAGGAAGTACTGCACCCCCTGCATCCCCATCCAGCAGTGCTGTGCCAGCCTCAGGAAGACCTGCTAAACTGCCCCAGGTGGCTCTGAAAATGGGCACAGAGGAGTGAAAAGCTCCTCGTTTCCCTCTGGTTCTCATGGTGATGGAGACAATTCATAGCGATTTTCTTCTTCCTTCCAAGCTTAAGCAGTTGCTTCTTTCTGTCCCTTATTTATCAATTGTCTTTAGTTATTGACTGTCTTTAATTAATTATTGACCTGAATTTACCACCCATCGTATACAGCATTAGATATTAGTGGGGTGTTAATTCTCCTCTTGGTGTTTGGGAAACCTTTGGTGTCACTGTGACCGCTCCTCATTTCCTCTCTTGACTTGTAGACAATAAAACTTGGCATTCAGCAAAACGCAACATTTGGTCTTTTGGTTGTTCTTACTTGGCTTTGCCCTTAATTTGTCCCTTTGCCCAGAATTTGTCCCTTTGCCCAGAATCTTCCACCTTGCCCAGGATTTCTCACCTTGTCCAGAATTTTCCAACTTGCCCAGGATGTGCCACCTTGTCCAGGACTTTTCACCTTGTCCAGGACTTTTCATCTTGCCCAGAACTTGTCATCTTGCCCAGAATTTTCCATCTTGTCCGGGACTTGTCACCTTGCCTAGGATTTTTAACTTTGCCCAGGATTCTGTCCTCATTCTGGCACCACCTGTGCCTTTGGCCAAGGTCTACACACATTTGGGACACAAAGAGCTGACCATGGCACACATTGAGTTGTGTCTGAAGCAAGCAGAGAATTCCCGATCCTCTGCAATGGGTGCCCAGAGGAGCTGTGGGTGCCCTGGGATCCCTGGAATTGTCCAAGGCCAGGTTGGAGGGTTTGGAGCAGCCTGGGACCGTGGGATGTGTCTCAAGTCAAGGGGAGGAAGGGGATGAACTTAAAAATTAAAAGTCCTTTCCAACCCAAACCATTCCTTGATTCCTTTTAGCCCTTCCTGAGCATTCACCTCACTCATATTTTACTACGGAATGGAAAGCTGAAGTAATTAAAACTCAAAGGGCGAGGACTGAGTGAGGGGGTGTAACTGCACCGTCTGAAAAGACAGCACTCCATAATCAGAGTGCTGTGAAATCAGAGACTCCTCCAATATCCTGGGAAGGATCCACCAGGCTCATGAAGCCCAACTCCTGCCCCTCCAAAAACACCCTAAAATCCCACCCTGTCCCTGAGAGCATTATCCAAATGCTCCTGGAGCTCTGGCACCCTTGGGGCAAAGCCCATTCCCTGGGGAGCCTGGTGAGTGCCCCACCAACCTCTGGGGGAAGAACTTTCCAGAAATATCCAACCTAGACCTTCCCTGGCACAGCTCCAGCCGTTCCCTCAGGTCCTGCCCCCGATCCCAGAGCAGAGATGGGAGCTGCCCCTCAGGAGGAAGTTGTGGACAGCTCTGAGATGCACAGGAGCTCGCCCCTGACCTCAGAAGGGACATTCCAACAGGAATACCAGGAGGAATTCACTACTCACTGGACAGCAGGCAGCATCTTCTTCCCACCACCATCTTCCAAAAAGAAAAGCTTAGAAACCCCCAGAAATCGCTGAATTTTTACAGGAGCAGAGCGTTTCCTCTGCGCGTTCCGAGCCAGGAATGAAACCTGGGGTTGGCATCCAATCTAAAAGCCTCATTCCTAAAATAGCAAACCCATGAGTCAACGATACCTTCCCTCCCTGGCTGGGACTTTCTTTGCTATTAAAATGCAGGACTCAGCTGGGAATTGCAGGTCTGGAGAAAATGCCTGGAGCTCTGGCTTGATTTGCTTCCTCCAACCTTCACAAGCGACATCTGCATTCAAATCATCTTCTCTACGTGTTTGACTCTCTGAAAACATTCTTGGGTCTTCAGGAGGGTTTTTATTTATTGTAAATCAGCCAGGAGGATATCCCAGATCAGAACATTCAATAAAGAACTTTCTCTTTAAGGAATCTTGTGAATATTCATAATATTCATTCCATCTTTGAATCACAGAATCATGGGATGGGTTGGGTTGGAAGGGATGTCAAAACCCACCTCGTTCCAACACCCCTGCCATGGACAGGGACACCTGCAGTTAGACCAGAGCTCCATCCAACATGGTCTTACCCCACACTGGAAAAGCTGCAGGAATAGATCCCCAAAAATCTCCCAAAAATCTCAGACTCACAGAACCACCATGAAAGTTTCCAAAAACATGGCAGGATGGGGCGTGGCCTATAAAAGGAACTTTTTGTAGATGTTATTTCTGACCCAAACTCAGGTTAAATGGCGTTGAACCGCAGGGAAAATGCTCTAATTGCTGACAGTGGTGGGGTGGCTCAGTCTGGAGAAGAGACAGGTTTGGATGGGATATTGGAAAAAAATCCTTCCCTGTGAGGGTGGCAATGCCCTGGCACAGGATATTCCATGGGTGTCCCATCCCTGGATGCACTCAAGGCCAGGCTGGACAGGGCTTGAAGCAGCCTTGGATAGTGGAAGTTGTCCCTGCCCATCCAGGACTGGATGATTTTGGGGTTTCTTCCAACCCAAATCATTTGGTATTTCTATGACTACAATACCAGAATCATCTTGGCCAACAGGACAGCAATAAACCCCGATAAAAATGCGATGAATGCTTGATTCAAGGGAGATGTTTGAGGGTTTACACAAGGAGGACGTTGCTTCCTGCAGGCAACTCTTGGTTGTTATTGAGTTACCAAAACAATGTCCTCCCCTGGGGACAATTCCAGAGGGGACACCCGACGTCACAAGAGGTCGTGCTCACATCCTGGAAAGGCAGATCCTGTCCCAGTCACCCGGGGATCACCTGCCACCACGTCAGCCTCACAGTCAGAGCCTCCTGGATGCGATGGCAGCCTCTTTTTGCCATGAATTGGTGCTGCCTCAGCATCCTGGAATTCCCATCTTTTACCAGAGGCCCCTCTCATCACATGGAGGCACTGTCAACATCTTCCAACGTGGAGCTGTCCCTGCTCTGCATGTGGCCACACTTCCTCATGTGAGCACTCAAACGTCATCACCACAAGTGATCCTCAGTCCCAGAAACCTTTGGGATAATCTCAGAAAATGGGATGTGTGGAAACTACACAGGGAAAAACCCTCCCATATGCACTGTTGCTTTGAAAGCCGCTTCATTTAGACTCAACTCATCCATTCCATGGATGAAAACAAAAAAAAAATCTTAATAATAAAACAAAAATTACAAAACTGGGATTGTGAGGACCTAGCACCCTGAAGGGAGGCCCAAGAGCAAGACTGAGAAAGGGGAAATTTCAGCCTAAACTTTGACCACAGAGGCAGGAAAAAAAAGGATTCCCATTGACCAAAAATTTCCACTGACCCCCAGAGATTCTGGCCAAGGGCAGAGGGGACACATGAGCAATGACAACTCCAAGTTCCAGGCATGGCTGTCCCACTCCTTCAGCAGCTGGCTGCCCCCAGGCACATTGTTAAGCGTCCCTGTGTCCCAAGGTCATTCCTTGGGAAGGGATGGGAACACCTCAGAGCTCCGTCCCTCCCTCCGGCGCCATTAACGCAAATCCATTAGAAAATTTGCATCTGTTGTTTCCTCTGGAGGAGTAATTATGGGGCACAATTGAGGTGGTGAGCAAACAGAAAGAGGCAGAGATTAAACACCGGAGGAGGAAGACACGTGAGGGGGTACCCCGGTGATCCACGGGGTCGGAATTGCCAAGGGATGCCTCATTTCCAGGGGAGGAGGCTTTGGAGCGTATAAAAGGCTCCCCCCAGCCCAGGGGTCTTCATTCGATCATCTCCACTTCTCCTCTCCTCTCTCCACTGCTCAGCAGGGTAAGTTGGACTTTGCTACTTGTCTTTACTTTGGGACTCTCTGTTTCCCTGGGCTTCTCCAGGGTTTTCTGGGCTGTCTGGTTTGGGACTGGACCCTGCAGAAGATTTTGGGATCACAGATTGGTTTTGGGGAGCAGAGATTGGTTTTGGGCTGCCTTTTGGATTGGTTTTGGATTCTCTCTGGCAGTACTAGTGCTGGACAAAACGCCAGAAGCACATGAGTCTGTCTTGGGATTCAGGACACCAGGCAACTCCCTGGCCAGTTTGGGATGGATTTGGGGATAAGAAAGCTTTCAGCTGCCTCAACCTCCGAGAGATTCAAGCAGAGAAAAACACAAACTCTCTCTTTCCCTTCCAGCTTCGCCTCCACTCCCATCACCAAGATGCCCAACGGATGCTGCGGTGGCGGAAGTAGCTACACCATGTGCTGCTACAGCAGCCCCAAGAGCTGCAAGAGGCCCATGTGCTGCAGCCCCATGCAGTGCTGCAGCCCCTGCTGCACCCCCTGCTGCACCCCCTGCTGCATGCCCATGCAGTCCTGCTGCATGTCCATGCCCTGCTGCTACACCATCACCAGCAACAACAGCGGCTGCTGCGGCGGCGGCAGCAGCGGCGGCTGCTGCGGTGGCAACTAAACCCACCCAGCTCGTTCCCTCTTGGATACGGATTTGGATATGGATAACACCCCAAACGCTGCTCTTCCTCCTGTGCTTAGAAGCTGTAGAACTCCTCTTCTTCTCCTGCCTTCCTTCACCTCATTCTTGTGATGTGCCCTGAAGCCGCCGCCCGGCGAGTTCCTCCCGCGAGCGCCGGCGCTGCTCTTCGTTCTCCTCTCGGTGTGTGGGATGTTTCACTCTTTTCATCACTGTTTCGTTTCAATCTTTCTGGAAAAAAAAAAAAAAACCAATAAAACCTGTAGTTTGTGACCCTGCAACCTCCTGGTGTTGAGCTGTTTGTTCGCTGGTGGATCCAGGGGGTTTGGCCAAACCTTTCACCTTTTCCCAGTGTTTTTTCACAGTGTTGGGATTCTCCTGTCTCCAAGGTGTTCACTCACATGAAATCAGGGTATTCCTGAGGGTAAATTAATTCAAACTGGAGTTTCTGGCACCTCTGGGAATGATATTTGCCCTCTCTGTATAAAATAGCAGAGAAATAGGAGAAAAAAAATGGTTGTGTGGAGACCTCACAGCACCTACCAGGATATGGAGCAGCTCCAGGGAAGCTGGAGAGGGACTTTTCATCAGGAACTGCAGTGACAGGACAAGGAGGAGTGGGGTCTGAAATTGAGGTTGGATATTGGGAAGAAATCGTTCTCTGTGAGGGTGGTGAGGAGCTGGCACAGGTTTTCCAGGGAATTTCTGGTTGTGCCATCCCTGGAAGTGCCCAAGACCAGGTTGGACAGGGCTTGGAGCCACCTTGGATTGTGGAAGGTGTCCCTGCCCATGTCAAGGGGTGGAATAAATGATTTTTAAGGTCCCTTCTGACCCAAAACGGTCTCTGGTTCTATGAAAATAATTCATAAACTCACAAAAACCAGGAATGTTTTCAGGAAGAGTCTGACACAGACACATCCCAGACGGCCAAAATCTGCCTCAGGACCCACAGCCAGTCCCTGCAGACAGTCTGACACTCAGGACATGGAGGTTCTGCCTCTGCCAAACTGAGTTACCAGACATTTGTTTGTAAAATAAATACTGAGGAACCTCTGCTGCCTTCAAGGGTTGGTTGGGGTTCTACCAAAACATGAAAGTTCTGCACTGCCATCCTTTGGATGCATTTTATGCCCTTTTCTGACTCTGTTTCCACACTGCTTCAGTCCCTTGTTTACATTGTGATGCCCACCCCAATCCCCAAAAATTATTTGGGTACCTTGAGCTGGACACGACCATCCAGGTTGGGAAATTCCCACCTCCACCTCCCTTCTCACAGCTGCCAATGGAAAACCTCCCTCTGGAGGCACAAGTGGAGTGCATCCCTTTGCTTCTGCCCCATTAATTCCTTGTAAATTAAAAAATTGATCTGTCCAGGTGGGTTTGTCTGTCCCATCAGGAAGGAAATGCCGCGCGTGTTCTCCTGCCCTTCACGCAGAAGTCACAATCACCAATTTGCTTCTCCCTTGTTTCACTCCAGGAATTGCTCTCATGCCTGGGAAGCCTGGAAAGGAGCTGCTGGCATTTCCTGCAGGGATGAAACAGCTCTAAAATCTCAATCTGCTCCCCCTTGCACCGCACAGAGAGCAAAGCAAGGTCCTTGCCACCGTCCTCGGGGCTGGTTCCAGCTCACCTGGGCCGACCCCTCTCCTGAGCAGCCCTGGGATCCCTGAGGATGTCAGGCAGCAGCAGGGAACTGGCCAGGCAGGATCCTCCATCCTCTCATTAGGCAGCTCTCAGGATAATGTGGTCCTCGACTGAGAGCTGCAATTTCAGACCGTGAAAAAAATTCCTCCCAAAATTCCTGCCCGGTGCTCCTGCCAGGCTCCAGCTGCCCAAGGCTCTGCCCTGCCTTGATGTCCCTTCCCTCACAGAAAATTGTTTCACCTCAACAAAGTCTCTTCCTGAGTCCCTGCCTCCCACTCAGCTCCACCAGCCCAGTGAGGAGCAGTTTCTGTGCTGGGCCCTTCTCTTCCACCTCAGTCTTCTCACTTTTGGTTCATTCTGGGCTCCCTCCATTTCCAATACGCTCAGAGGGTCCTGCGCCAAGTCCAAAGCCCTCCATCCCTGCTCAGGGCCAGGATTCCAGGATTCCTGGAATTCACCTGGACGCTGCAGGAAGGAAATGTTGATTTGGGGTGTTCCACATCCATTCTTGGAGCCACCATCCCTCATGTTGCCTCTTGCACAGGCAGAGCTACCCTTTAACCCTTTAATTGAATATTAATAAAATAGTAATAAAAATAAAAAATTATTAAATTGAGAACTTCCCACACCTGGAAGTGCCCAAGGACAGGTGGGATGGAGCTCTGAGCAGCCTGGACATGTCCCTGCCCATGTCCCCTGCAGAGGGGTGGAATTGGATGATCTTGGAGATCATTTCCAACCCAAACCATTCCACAACGCATTTTCACGGAGTCACATGCGGGTGACTGAGCCCCAGACATCCCAAACACTCCTGGCTCCCTCCTCACGTGCACATTCAGTGACCAGGAGCAAACAAACATCCCCATCTTCCTGACATTTCCCCCAATTTGCTCCAAACGCCATCCCCACGGAACGACCGGCACGACACCGGGGCTGGGTTTGGGCTCCAGCACTGATTCAGCACCAGCTGCTGCTGAGTCAGTCCCAGAACATCTCCATCCAGCAGATACGAGGCCGCATTTTTTAGCTCCCTCACAAGGTTGTGATGAGGACAAATTCATCCAAATTCACGGGAGCCCTTTGATTATCTCCAGGCTAAACCATGACGAGGCAGAAGGAGCGTGGTGGATCACCAGTAATGAGGCGAAATGCAAATTCCAGGCGACACCTATGGCTAAAAAATATGGGTTTGGATGGATAAACAGGGAAGCTGGAATGGTCAATGGCTGTCTCACTTCCAGGAGGAAGGATGGCCGGGAGTATAAAAGGGCTCCGGGCCCAGCTCGCTTCATTCGCTCATCTTCTCCTACCTTCAGCTCTCCTCACTCTTCAGCAGGGTAAGTAAGAACTTCTAACCCTTCCTTCGCCTCCCAAAAGGGAATTTTGGATATCTAAAATTTGGATATCTGATATTTATAGCAGATCTAAGTATTTCTGGGGGTCTAGGACGGGAATTGAAGTCGGGATTTTATGGACTCTGCACGAGGAGTTTCGGGGATGAGCTGGGAATGTTCAGGGAGGCTCTGGGACTATCAGCAGGGCCATGCAGGCGAAGGGTATGGAGAACATTCCAGAAGGGTCCAGAGCGGGTTGATCCTCCTAAGACACCAGAATGAGCCATTGGGCCCCTGCACCACGGGAAAAACATCATTTATAAACAGGACACCCCTGGGTTTGCCCTCCTTGAACCCCCAAAGCTGAATGAATGACCAGAGCCTTGAATTCTCCCTAAATTCCAAACCCGCTGCTCCCCCTCACAGCCTCTCTCTGCTCCTTCCAGCTCCGCCTCCTCTCCCACCACACCCAAGATGCCCAACGGATGCTGCGGCGGCGGAAATAACTACTCCGTGTGCTGCTACAGCAGCCCCCGCTGCTGCAAGACCCCCATGTGCTGCAGCCCCATGCAGTGCTGCAGCCCCTGCTGCATGCCCGTGCAGTCCTGCTGCATGCCCATGTCCTGCTGCTACACCATCAGCAACAACAACAGCGGCTGCTGCGGTGGCGGCTGCTGCGGCAACTGAGCTCACCTGGTGGATTCCCGGCTCCAGCATGGATTTGGACATGGATATGGACATGGATCCCAGCCCAAACACTCCTCCTGCTGTGTTTGGACACCTAGAATTTCTTTTTGCTGCCTTTAGTCCCCTGGCTGTGCCCTGAAGCTGCTGCCCAGCGAGTTTCTGGCGCTGCTCTTCCTTCCCCTCTTGGTGATGGGACAGTTTCCTTCTCCCTTCTCTTTCTTTAATCCCCAATTAGCCATGAAAGACAATAAAATTTGTAACTTCTGACCCTGCAAACTCCTGGATTATGTTTATTCATTTCTCTTTATCCCTTAAACAGTAGTGTGGGATGTGTTTAGCGTTTGCCTAATTGATTAATGTAATTAATTTTGCATGTTTGGCATTCTGTGACGACAACGCCCCGGTGTACCCGGTGAACTCTTTAGGTTCACCTGGGGGAAAATGGGACTTGCAAGTGAAAAATGTCACCTCAGCAAGAGGTGACAGTTTAATTCATTCATTTAATCAGTTTAATTCATTTTTCTCCCTCTGATTTGAGATCCAGTTTGAGACCAAAGCATCTCTGTGGTCCTAAAGCCAGAGCTGGAGGTCTTCTATTCCTAATGGGAATCTTCCCACATTTAAAAGCTCTTGCTGAGCTTTTAGAGGTTTTAAAATTATTAAACAGACCAGGGTGGTTCAGGTTAGAAGGGACTTTAAATCTCATCCAGTCCCACCCCTGCCATGGACAGAGACACCTCCCACTAACCCAGGCTGATCAGATTTAGGTCCAGCCTGAAGGATCCAAAAACACTGAGTCATTTTCTCTGGATTCTGTTAAAATGTGGGATACTTTAAGAGACCAGATCAGAAATTCGATATTCACACTCGGGGATTTGTGAAATCCTCAGGAAGGGAAGTGGCTCCAAAATTCCTTTAATGTGAAAAAAAAATCCAAACACAACATCAACTTGGGGCTCTGGCAATGAGTTCTAAACCTAAAATCCTGCTCGGCCCTAACAGATCCCAATTTTCATCTTTCCACACAAATCCCGTGGCCTCCTGCCAGGCAATTCCACTTCTCCTGTAGCTACGGAATAAATGAATAAATTACAGCAGAGCCCTGTCAGGTGCCAGCGCAGCCCTGGAGCCACACCCCCGAATTCTGCGGATGCTTTTCCCAGTGATTCAAACCCAAATTCCACCGGGCAGAGCTCCGAGCATCCCTTACTCCACATGGAAATGCCTTTGGAGCGCCGCGGGGCTCCTGGAAGAGGAATTTTCCTGGTGCTTCAAAAATGTCTCGGCCACAGAAATGCAAACTGGAGCAGCTCCACAAAGCAAAAATGTCAGAAAGCTGGACACGGTGCTTGGCAGAGCCTGGAATTGTTTCTGCGTGAGGTCATCGCTCCTCTGGTGTCCCCATTCCAGACTTTCCACACATAAAAGGCTTTTCCTTGCCATAGCCAAGGTGCTCCACACTTGGGAGCGAATTAATTTAATTTAATCCATTTAAATCAGGGAATAAACCTACAAACATCCCATCGCCAGCCTGCCACTGAGCCCGGTGTTTGTAGGAATCCCGGATTCCCATCTCCCACCCGGTGCTGGGGCCAGCCTGGATTCCCTCCTCACCCTCTGGAAGGACTCCTGGGCTTTTTTGTGGTTTTCCCACCTCCACCAGAGTCCCCTTCTGGGCACATCACTCAGCATCCCGGCATCCCAGGTATCCGCATCCCATCCCGGGATCCCGTCTGACTAACACGGGGCAGGAGCCCATCCGAGCACGACCAGGACTAATGAGATAATGGCCACAGCCTCTGCAGAACACTGCCCACACCAGGCCAGGCGTTAATTGGGGCTGATTAACCCGACAGAGAGCTCCAGGAACAAACACAGACACACACACACACACACAAGGCAGAGGCCTCAGTGCTCAGCTATTCATTCCCAGGACGTGCCTCATTCCCTGCACAGCTCGGCCCATATAAAAGCTTCCAGCCCCGGCTCTCTGTGCTCAGGACTCCGATTCCTTGCTCAGCCCGTCCGTTTCTGCTCGCAGGGTGAGTTGGATTCTCTCCGATTCCTTGGAAATACTAAAAAAAACAAAGAAAGAAAAAAGAGGCGTCGGTTTTTTGTTTGCGTTTTCCCAGGTTGTTTATGCCCAAGGGCTTGGTCACCCTCAAAGGATTTGTGAGTCATGGGAGAAGCAGCTCCCGAGGGAACTGGGGGGCTCAGCTTAGAGAAAAGGGGGCCCAGGGGGAATTTTGGGCTCTGCACAAGGAGGGGACAGCGGGGAGGTCGGGTTTTGCTCCCAGGGGACAGGGACAGGAGGGGAGAATCTGTGCCAGGGCAGGCTCGGGTTGGACTCGGGAGGAATTTCCTCCTGGAAAGGGGTCAGGGCTTGGCAGGGGCTGCCCAGGGAGGTTTGAAGTCTCCATCCTTGGAGAGGCCCGGTGAATTCCTGGATGTGGCACTCAGTGCTCCTGGCTGGGTGATGTTGATCCATCACAGGCTGGACTGGATGACCTTGGAATTCTTTCCCACCCTCAATAACTCCCCGATTCTGTGATCTCTGCCCCAGGATGCTCCAGCACAAAGGCGGCACCGACCACGACCTGTGCCAGCACAGGACACCTCCCAACTCCACCGAGCACTGCCACGACCCTCCCAAAACCTGCCCCAACCCCCCCGAGATCTGCCCCAACCCCGGCACCCTCAGCCACGACACCGAGGGCTCCACCCAGAGCTGCCACCCCCGCGATCTGTGCCCACCCCGGCCCTCCTGCTGCCCAGCCCCGCAGAGCTGCAAGCCCCGGCGGCGGGTGGAGGTGAGCCCGGTGCCCCCCGCGTGCCCCCCGCCCGTGAGGATCCACCGGCGGCCTCTGGAGCAGCACCGCCCGTGCCCGCCGTGCCCGGAGCCCGACCCGGGCAAGCCCCGCAGGCGAGTGGAGCAACGTCCCGAGGAGGATGAGGAACCCCCGGTGGTCCTGCAGCCGCTGCATCATCGCTGTCCCTGCATCCAGCGGTGCCCCCGGCCCGTGCCCTGCTGCCCCCGGCCCTCCCAGCGCTGCTGTCCCCCCGTTGTCCCCCTGCCGCCTCACCCCGGCCACCAGCAGCAGAAGCAGGTGACGCTGGTGCCCCTCTGCGTGAAGAACTGAGCCCAGGGACCCCTCCCCAGCTCCTGGTTGGGTTTGGGGGGTTCACCCCCCTGCCCAAGGGATGCTCTGAGCTCGCTGCTGCTTTTTTTGCACGTCAGATTTGGGAATGCCCTGCTTGGCCCCGGCACTGACACTTTAAATTTTTAAATTCGGAGCGTTCTCCCCTTGCCGGGTTTTGGTTTTCCCTGCGGTTCCCCCTCCTGAGGCTGCTCGGACACGGAGGAACCACCACGGATCTGCTCTCCTGGACTTCACCTCCGAGGTTGTTGGGAGGCAGCTCCAGGACTTGGCAAGAAAAAACGAACCACTGTAAAGGCAGGAGCATCACAGGCTCCTGCAGCTTTGTCTCCTCCCCGTGTACTAAGGAATAAATTTTAAAATTATTTAGCAAATTCTCAGTTCCTCTTTTTTTTGACCACCGACATCGCAACGAGAAGATGCTGAAAGCCATTCAAATTCTCCCGAGGAAACTCGGACATTTAAATCAGGGCTCACACGGGAGGGTTCCAGCTCTGCCCTCAGGGGTTTCTCCAGGTTGGAAAATCAAGAATAAAGTTGAACATAATTTAGCAAACTCTCGGTTCCTCTCTTTTTCGCCCACCGACATTACAATGAGATGCTGAAAACCATTCAAACTCTCCCGAGGGAACTCGTACATTTAAATCGGAATCAAGGTTTCAGCTCTGCCCTCAGGGGTTTCTCCAGGTTGGAAAATCCTCTCCACCCTGGTTTACCCACCCCGGGAGCTCGGTATGGGCAGAGCCGGGCACCAACATCTGCCCTGTGCCTTCATCCCCCGAATGGGAGCAGCGCACATCCTCATTTGCATGTTAATTATGATAATGAGCGCGTGGCCCGGCACGGGAGGGGTGGCTGTGCATGCCGGGGATGCCTTTTCGCTCCTGCAGGAAGGTGCAGGAACAAGGGTAACCTGCTGCTTCTCCTCACTTTGCCAAAAAAGCCTCCCGCAAAGGGCATGAAAATAAATAATTTAATTTCTTTGTAATTTCTTTGTAATTTCTTTGTGCTGCCTCGGCATGACCCGGGCATGTCCTCACACAACCACCACGGAGAGCTGGGAAGGGCAAAAAAAGGAAATTAATCCTCATTTTCTTCACCACAGCAGTTTCTTTTTCTCGTGTCTTATTCCAAATAAAAAACCACGTACCTGAAATTTACCTTGGGAGAGGCCTTGTTTTATTAGGGATTTTCTTCCCAGTTCCAAGAACGGTGGCTCAGGGCCCACAGACCAAGGGCCAGCTCAGCCCTCGCTTCCAGGTCTGATTTGGTCCAGTTTGCCTCCCAAGCTGCTTCTCACAGCCCTCCCATCCCAGTTCCCCCATCTATCCCAGTTCCCCCATCTATCCCAGTTCCCCCATTCCAGTTCCTCCATCCCAGTTCCTCCATCCCAGTTCCCCATCCTACAGTTCCCCCATCCCAGTTCCCCCATTCCAGTCCCCCATCCCAGTTACCCCATCCATCCCAGTTCCTCCATCCCAGTTCCCCCATCTATCCCAGTTCCCCCATCCCAGTTCCCCCATTCCAGTTACCCCATCCCAGTTGCCTCATCCATCCCAGTTGCCTCATCCATCCCAGTTCCTCCATCCCAGTTCCTCCATCCCAGTTCCCCATCCCAGTTCCCCCATCCCAGTTCCCCATCTCAGTTCCTCCATCCCAGTTCCCCCATCCTGGTTCCTCCATCTCAGTTCCCCATCCCAGTTCCCCCATCCCAGTTCCTCCATCCCAGTTCCCCATCCCAGTTCCCCATCCCAGTTTCCTCATCCATCCCAGTTCCTCCATCCCAGCCCCTCACCCCAATTTGAGAATTTTCCAAGTCCATCCCATAATCCAGGGTTTTAATGAAGCTGTTAAACAGCACCAGCTCCAGAATCAGCCCCTTTTTCATCCCCACATTTTTCATCCACCCAGTCCAATCCTCCCCCAGTTTAACCCCGAGGCTGCTGGGAGAGATTGTGACAAAAACCTCACAAAAGCTGGGGCAGAACCATGGAATTGTGGAGTGGTTTGGATTGGGAGGGACCTCAAAAAACCAACTTGGGGATGAGGAGAGGGGCAAATTTGGAATGCAGCAATTCAGAGGAAACAGAATCATGGAATGGTTTGGGTTGGGAGGGTTCAAAAAACCAACCTGGAGTGAGGAGAGGGGCAAGTTTGGAATGAAGAAATGGGGAGGAAAGAGAATCATGGAAAGGTTTGGGTTGGAGGGGACCTTAGGGATCATGTCACTGCAACTCCCACAGGCACCTCTCACCATTCCAGCCCTGTCCAAGCTGGTCTTGGACACTTCCAGGAATGAGGCAGCCAGAAATTCCCTGGAAAAGCCGTGTCAGGCCCTGCCCATCCTGGCTGCCTCATGCCCAGAGCCAACCCCTGCATCACAGAAACCGACGGGCACAATTTGCTTTTGGTGACTCTGAGCTGGCTCTTCCCATCACCTGCTCATGCTTCTCACCTGGAAATGCTCCTCACGGACAGCAGGAGGGGAGGCTCAGAGCTCCTGACTCACAGGTCATCCTGCAGAGGGTGAATAAGTCCTTTATTACCTGCCTCACACATCCAAAATGGGGCTTAGACCGTCTCAAGCCTTTTATGTGCCCCGCTGGGGAGCGATGTTATAATTAAAAGATGCTTATCAGAAATGGTGAGTCAAGCAGAACATGCCAGGCACTGGGAACAGCATCCAAATGGAGGAGATGTTTTGCCAATAAATAATTTAATCCTCGTTCCTGCTGCGTGTTTCACGTTCAGGGGAACTCTCGGAGCTCTATAAAAGCCCTCGGCCCCTTGGGCTCTCACATTCTGCTCCCCTGGGCAGTGCCTGTCTTCGTTTGAGATCTGGTGAGGCTCATCCCTTCTTGGATGGGGGGTCTGGATTTGGGAGGGGACACCTGGACCCTCAGACCACTCTCTGACATGGGAGAAGTTCTTGAGGGATTTGGTGTGGGATTTACAGTGGTGCCACCACGTGTGGTGGTGCCTTGTGATTGGTTTTCTTCTTGGAGGTGAAAAACGGGAAAGAAAAGGTCAGAAAGAGGGTTTGGATGGAATTTGGATGCAATCTCACCAGCGTTGGGCAACTGCAGGAATTTCCTCTGGATCCACGCCCTCAGGATAAACCCCATGGGAAATTAAACAGAATCAGAGGAGACTCTGACACCAACCCACCTCTTTTCCAGGTTTTCCCCCACATCCCCGCCATGATTTACTCCTCAGGAAGAGAATCCTTCTTCAACCTGAACTCCACCTGGTACGACCCCTCTGGCTCCTGGCTGGACACGCGGCGCACGCCCTTCCGCTACGGTTACTCCACCTGCTGCTCCTCGGGCGGCTCCTCGGGCTGCCACGGCGAGGGTTGCGAGGGCATGAGGGGCCACGACTACCGGCACTACGGCTACCGACAGCCCCGCTGCGCCGAGCGCTGCCACGGCTCCTCCAGCTCGTGCCATGGAGGGGGGGACGGCTGTGTCAGGAGGCCCACGTACAGCTATGGGGGCTCAGGAGGGTGCCAGGGTTATGGGAGGTCTGTGTGTGCTGAAAGGTGCCAGGGCTCCTCAGGTTCATGCCATGGAGGAGGCTCCAGCTGTGTCAGGAGACCCACGTACAGCTATGGGGGTTCAGGGGGGTGCCAGGGTTATGGGAGGTCTGTGTGCTCCGAGAGGTGCCACGGGTCAGTGGTCCAAGGGGGGAAGCCGTGCTGTGGGACCCCCGTGCAGAGCATCCCAGTGCAGAGCTGTCCCCAACCAGTGCAGAGCATCCCAGTGCAGACCTGTCCTCCACCAGTGCAGGTGTGTCCCTGTCCCTGTCCCCCTCCCGTGAAGAGCATCCCAGTGCAGACCTGTCCTCCACCAGTGCAGGTCTGTCCCCGTCCCTGTCCCCCTCCCGTGAAGAGCATCCCAGTGAAGAGCTGTCCACCCCCAGTCCAGACCTGTCCCCCTCCAGTCCAGACCTGTCCTTGTCCATGTCCCGCTCCGGTCCAGCAGGGCTGTGTCCCCGTGGCCAAGGGCATCCCCCGCCAGCAGCAGAAGCAAGTCTGCAAAGTGCCAGCCCGGAAGATCAAATAAAGGACGTGAGGAGTGAGGGGGAACAAAGGGAATTGTCCCTGTCCCCCCTCCCTGTCCTGCTTTGTCACCCATCTCCGCTCTGTCCCCCTGCTTGTAACGCGCTCTGAAGTTGTGACCTGCTGATGCTGTGAAATTTAAAATGCTTTTCACCTCATTTCACAGCAGATGTGGAGGCAATAAATTAAAAAATGCTGGCTCAAACCCCCCTCGCGTCCGTGTTTTTAATCTCCTCATCCCTCTGAGTGGCTCCTGGTCCTTCTGGTGGCCAGAGCTGGGTTTGCAGCGGCCTCACAAGGAGGCTCCGGGGTGGTTCCACCTGGTGGCTCCTCGTCCCCACTCCAGGCAATTTCTTGGTTGGTAAAGTAAGAGTTTTCATCGCGGGGTGTTTATGCAAGGGGGTAATTACATATTAATGAAGTTGTGTAAGAAAAATCCACATTTTAACGGAGAGAGGAAAAGCAGAGGATCTGTTTAGGACCATGAGGTGGCAGGTGCAGCTGGATTGGCACCATAAACCTCCAAGAAAAGCCCTGGGGACAAAAGGCAGGAAGAGGACTTGGGAATGGCTCTGAAAGCCCCCAAATTTCTGGTAGGGCTGGGAGAGGAGCACCTTGGGAGGATTTCTGGGGCCAAGCAGGGATGTGGAGCTGCTGTGAGTCACGGCACCACGTGCTCGGAGCTCCTGGCACCTCCCCAGCCCAGGTGAGCGCCTCCATCCCCTCCTGGCACCAGGTCATGGAACATGGCACCATCAGCCAACTCCCAGGGTGGGGATTTCTCCAGAAGGAAAAGGGAAAAAGCAAACACAGGTGCAGGGTGGGGGTTTTAGGGTGGACATTGACAGTGACACCACCTCAAGCCTCCCTCGCCAACCTCGGCAAGGGCAATTCCTTCATAAAAGCAACAAATGACCCCAAAAAAAGCCATTTCCCGCTTATAATGGTGTCTGTGGATCCAGGGATGCCTCCCCAAGGAACAGGAGCTTTGTAGGGGACACCTCTAGGCTCAGCATGATCCTACCCCATACGGGGGCCGAGGTGCCCCCTGGGCCCTGCTCACGTGTTTGTATCCATTGATGGAACAGGTTTATCCCTGTTACAGAAATAGGGCTGTAATTAATCATGGATCATGAGTTTCACAAGGATTTCCATTGTCCCAATGTTTGTGAAATATCCCAAGTGAGGAATTGGGATTTCCTCATCTATCAGTTCCAGTGATTCAGCTCCTTTCGGGAGCAAGGGGTTTCCTGGACTCTGTGTTTAATTTTCATTTAATCCAGGCTGGTTTTAATATCACACTGGCCTCCAGAGTCTGACATGAGATGAGACCTGAAGCTCTCCATGGGCACAAAGACACTTTTGTCCCCAAAGCAGAGCATGCAAGACGCAGATCCCAATGTCTTCCCACTCCCACCTAGAATATTTTCTGCATTTTACGGGCTTTAAATTCCTTCTGTTTGGGCTGAAAGCATTAAAATAAAGAAAGGACAGGCTTGAAAAATCCCAACACTGCTTTTAGTGCTGACTTTATTCAGAATTTTTGGTGTTTCTTTGATGCCCTGTCCAATTATGGCTATTATTGCTACCCATCACCGTGCCCATTTTTGTTCCCTTTCCTGCTCATTTCTGGGTTTCCTTTACAACCCCACTCCACAATCCCACCTTCCCACCCTCTAACATCTCAGTTCAGAACTGGGCATAAGGAACAGGTAAATGCCACAATCAAAGGTAACAAAAACCATCCCAAACTCTCCCAGCCCCGCGGCACTCATGTGGGGGCCAGGCATGATGGGAAATTAATATTTTTACAGAGTAACAAAAGGGATGTCAGGATATGAATCTCCTCCAAAAACAAATAAAAGAATGGTGGGGAGGACGGGGGGGTGTGCAAATCCGCATAATTAATCAAGTGCTCAGGGCACTGAGCCATCAGGTCCCTCCCATTTCCAGAGAAATTCAATTCAGTCTTTAAAAGACCCTGCTCCCCATTTCTCCTCAGCGTCTTTAAAAGACCCTGCTCCCCATTTCTCCTCAGCGTCTCTGCTCCTCAGAGACTCAGCTCCTCGGCGTCTCAGCTTCTCCGCGTTCCCTCTCAAGCTCCTTCTGATCCAGGTGAGTCCAGATCCATTCAATTTTTACTCTCCTAATGCTCCAGAGATCCTTCTGATCCAGGTGAGTCCAGATCCATTCAATTTTTACTCTCCTTATGCGCTCAAGGGTCCCCCCAGTCCTGAGCTCTTGGGCACTTCTCTTCCATGTCCTATCTTCGTCTCAGTCCTTCTGCTGAGTAGGAAAATGTAAAAATTCCTGGCTCGGGTGGCCAAGGGCTCTTCATGTCTTGCTCTGGAGTCTGTCCACCTCTTCCCTTCTGTTTTCACTTCTCTCTGATGTACAAGACCTAGGCTCATGCAAAGGGGCCACCACAGGCCGTGATAATTCTTCTCCTGCTCACGAACCTGGTTTGGGGCTGTGCAATCATGGAATTATGCAATGATGGAAAGTGTTGCAGTGTGATTTCATGGTTTCCCTCAGAACCCCGGGTCCCTCCCCTGAAGATTCCCTGCCAGGTGTGTCAGTCACCCCTCCGTTCCCCACGCTGACCCCTGCCAAGCACTGCCTGTCAATCCGGGAATTCCAGAAGGGCAGATTCAAAAGATGCCCTCTACCCCCAGCAGTGAAGGTGTCCTTTGTCCCTTGAGATCTCCTCTCCCCTAGGTGGTTGGTGGGATTCCTATCCCTTCCTTGCCCCTCTCCCCTCGGTTAAAATGAGCAGCAACCACCTGTTGGAGGAGTTGCTGCATTCAGAGGCCTGTGGGCCAGAATGAAGCTCTGCATCCAAACCCTCCATCAGAACCAACTCCTTTCCTTCACCATCGCCTTAAAGATTTTCTGGCAGAGAGAAACCTGAGGAGCAGCTCCTCCATGGGAGGAAGCTCCATCCCACCACCACCACCAGAGCTCCTGCATGCCTGGACTTCTCCCCATGTGCCAGCTGCAACACACAGCTGGCCAAAAGTGTCTCTGGGCTGATCCAGCTGGCCAAAAGTGTCTCTGCGGTGAAACACCACAGCTGCCGCGATTTGGTTCAGAGCAGGGGCCACACAAGCCAAGGCATGTCCCGTCAGCAATATTGGCAATATCAATAGGAAACGACTGGGTTAGAAGGGACCTTAAAATCCACCCACTGGTTTTAGGGACACCGCCCACTAGCACATCCCAGGGTGCTCCAAGTCCCATCCAACGCGGCCTTGGACGTTTGCAGTGTCCCTGCTCATTGCCTTCTTTTCCCAACAGGTCTCCAACCATGTCATCCCAGCAGCGCAAGGAACAGTCCCTCTCCATGCGCAACGATTACTGGGAAGGCAAATACTGGGAAAAGAAATACTGGGGCCGTGGAGGATCCCATTACCAAAATATCCATGGTCAACACAATCACATGGTCGCACCTACGGGAGGCGGAAACCAATGGGTCAATACGGGAGGCGGAAACCAATGGGTCAATACGGGAGGCGGAAACCAATCAGGCAATACAGGAAACATCTGTAATGGTTGCGATGTTAACATCAGCTTAGGAAGAAGATTTAACAAGTGATGGCCCCTCCAGCTGCATGTGATCCACAGGAGTCCTTGGGATCCTGTGCCACGTTCCGAAAGCTTTGCATATGCCCAGGAATTTGCAATTCCCAAGGACAATGTCTCCTTCCCCTCCCCTGGTGTGTCCTGTAACCTATCCTGAGCTTGTCTGTGGCTGCTGAAATAAACGCTTTGCTCAGCCAGCACTGTTGTGTGTGAATCAGTCTGTGCCTTCATTTGAGCCACCATAATCCACAATTTCCGAGAGGTTTTGAGCCAAAAATCCCTATAGACAAAAAAACCCTTTTTTTTGCCATTTGGCCCCAAAACACCGCCCCTGAGGGAGGTACTGCCACGTGCTGGTGGCAAACCCCCAGCCAGCCTTTCTAGAAACGCTGTGCCCATCCCTGCCCGAGCTCTGGGTGCCCCCTGGGCCCTGCTCAGGTGTTTGCCTCCATCGATGGAGCAGGTTCATCCCCACCATGGAATCAGGGCTGTAATTTATCATGGATCATGAGTTTCACAAGGATTTCCATTCTCCCAATATTTGTGAAATATCCCAAGTGGGGAATTCGGATTTCCTCATCTATCAGTTCCAGTGATTCAGCTCCTTTGGGGACCAAGGGGTTTCCTGGGCTCTGTGTTTTATTTTATTTTAATCCAGGCTGGTTTTAATACCACACTGGCCTCTAGAGTCTGACATGAGATGAGACCTGAAGCTCTCAATGGGCACAAAGACACTTTTGTCCCCAAAGCAGAGCGTGTAAGACGCAGATCCCAATGTCCTCCCACTCCCACCTAGAATATTTTCTGCATTCTACGGGCTTTAAATTCCTTCTGTTTGGGCTGAAAGCATTAAAATAAAGAAAGGACAGGCTTGAAAAATCCCAACACTGCTTTTAGTGCTGACTTTATTCAGAATTTTTGGTGTTTCTTTGATGCCCTGTCCAATTATGGCTATTTTTGCTACCTGCCACCACGGCCATTTTTGTTCCCTTTCCTGTTCATTTCTGGGTTTCCTTTACAACCCCACCCCACAATCCAACCTTCCCACCCTCTAACATCTCAGTTCAGAATGGGGCATAAGGAACAGGTAAATGCCACAATCAAAGGTGACAAAAACCATCCCAAACTCTCCCGGCCCTACGGGGCTCGCTTGGGAGCCAGGCGTGAGGCGTGATGGGCAATTAACATTTTTATGGAGTAAAAAAAGGGAGGTCAGGATATTGATCTGCTCCAAAAAAAACCCAAAACAACAGCGTGGGTGCGGAAATAGTCATAATTAGCCAAATGCTCAGGGCACTGAGCAATCAGGTCCCTCCCATTTCCAGAGAAACCCAATTAAGACTATAAAAGCCCCCGCTCCCCATTTCTCCTCAGCGTCTCAGCTCTTCCGCGTCTCAGCTTCTCAGCGTCTCCTCTCGAGCTCCTTCTGGTCCAGGTGAGTCCAGATCCATCTGATTTTTACTCTCCTAATGCTCTCCAGGGTCCCCCCAGTCCTGAGCTCTTGGGCACTTCTCTTCCATATCCTGTCTCCATCTCAGTCCTTCTGCAAAGTAGGAAAATGTAAAAATTCCTGGCTCAGGTAGCCGAGGGCTCTTCGTGTCTTGCTCTGGAGTCTGTCCAGCTCTTCTCTTCTCTTTTCACTTCTCTCTGATGTACAAGACCAAGACTCGCCCCCAGGAGTCACCACGGGCAGATGTGCGGTGATTACTCCTCTCCTGCTCAAGAACTTGGCTTAGAACCATGAAATCATGGAATTATGGAATCATGAAACCATGGCAAGGGCTGGGTTAGAAAGGACCTTAAAATCGGCTCACTGCTTTTAGGGACACCCCCCACCAGCCCATCCCAAGTCCAATCCGCTTGCATCACATCCAACTCGCGTTGGATGGGACTTGGGATGGGCTAGTGGGGGGTGTCCCTAAAACCAGTGAGTGGATTTTAAGATCCACCTACATTATCCCTGCTCATTGCCTTCACTCAAGGATGACTTTTCCCAGCAGGTCTCCAACCATGTCCTCCCGCCAGGACAAGGAACGCTCCTCCCAGCACAGCGGCGAATCCCGTTGCCTCTGGGACATTTTCGGACCCAATAACCAGGCAAGTGGTGGTGGATCCAGTAGCCACGCAAACAGTGGTGGATCTGGTAGCCATGGGAGTGGTGGTGGATCCAGTAGCCACGCAAACAGTGGTGGATCTGTTAGCCACGCGAGCGGTGGCGGATCTGGTAGCCACGCGAGCACTGGTGGATCCGGTAGCCATGGGAGCAGTGGTAGACCCGGCTGTCATGTGAACAGTAGCGGATTCAATTTCTACGGGAGCGTGTCAGGCAGCCAGGGGAGCAGCGGAGCCGGATTCCACGGGGCCAGCATAGCGTCCTGCCATGGAAATACGGAGGTGTGCCTCCAAAACATCCAACGAAAACCCTCAGATGACAAGTGATCACCCCACCAGCTGCATGTGATCGACAGGAGTGCCCTGGGATCCTGTGCCACGTTCTGAAAGCTTTGCATGCACCCAGGAATTTCCAATTCCCAAGGACAATGTGTCCTTCCCCTCCCCTGGTGTGTCCTGTAACCTATCCTGAGCTTGTTTGTGGCTGCTGAAATAAACGCTTTGCTCAGCCAGCACTGTGTGTCTGCATCAGTCTGTGACTTCATTTGAGCCACCATAATCCACAATTTCTGAGATGTTTTCAGCCAAAACACCCTATAGAAAAAACCCCTTTTTTTTGCCATTTGGCCCCAAAACGCCGCCCCTGAGGGAGGTACTGCCACGTGCTGGTGGCAAACCCCCAGCCAGCCTTTCTGAAACGCTGTGCCCAGCCCTGTCCGAGCTCTGGGTGCCCCCTCAGGTGTTTGCCTCCATTGATGGAACAGGTTTATCCCCACCACGGAATCAGGGCTGTAATTTATCATGGATCATGAGTTTCACAAGGATTTCCATTCTCCCAATGTTTATGAAATATCCCAAGTGAGGAATTCGGATTTCCTCATCTATCAGTTCCAGTGATTCAGCTCCTTTCGGGACCAAAGGGTCTCCTGGACTCTGTGTTTTATTTTATTTTAATCCAGGCTGGTTTTAATACCACACTGGCCTCCAGAGTCTGACATGAGATGAGACCTGAAGCTCTCCATGGGCACAAAGACACTTTTGTCCCCAAAGCAGAGCATACAAGACGCAGACCCCAGTGCCTTCCCACTCCTACCAAGATGTTTCCTAAATCCTATGGGCTTTAAATTCCTTCTGTTTGGGTTGAAATTCTTAAAATAAAGAAAGGATAGGCTTGAAAAATCCCAGCACTCCGTTTAGTACTTCTTTGCTGACTTTATTCAGAATTCTTGGTGTTTCTTTGATGCCTTGTCCAATTATGGCTATTATTCCTACCCACCACCGCGGCCATTTTTGTTCCCTTTCCTGTTCATTTCTGGGTTTCCTTACAACCCCACCCCACAATCCAACCTTAACAACCCCTAATATTTCAGTTCAGAACTGGGCATAAGGAACAGGTAAATACCACAATCAAAGGTGACACAAACCATCCCAAACTCTCACAGCCCCATGGCACTCATGTGCGGGCCAGGAGTGATAGGAAATTAATATTTTTACGGAGTAACAAAAGGGAGGTCAGGATATCAATCTGCTCCAAAAACAAATAAAAGAACAGCGGGGAGGAGGGGAGGGTGTGCAAATACTAAAAATTAATCAAGTGCTCAGGGCACTGAGCCATCAGGTCCCTCCCATTTCCAGAGAAATTCAATTCAGTCTTTAAAAGACCCTGCTCCCCATTTCTCCTCAGCGTCTCCGCTCCTCAGAGACTCAGCTACTCGGCGTCTCAGCTTCTCAGCGTTCCCTCTCAAGCTCCTTCTGATCCAGGTGAGTCCAGATCCATCTGATTTTTACTCGCCTAATGCTCTCAAGGGTCCCCCCAGTCCTGAGCTCTTGGGCACTTCTCTTCCATGTCCTATCTTCATCTCAGTCCTCCTGCTGAGTTGGAAAAGGTAAAAATTCCTGGCTCGGGTGGCCAAGGGCTCTTCATGTCTTGCTCTGGAGTCTGTCCACCTCTTCTCTTCTCTTTTCACTTCTCTCTGATGTACAAGACCTAGGCTCATGCAAAGGGGCCCCCACAGGCCGTGATAACTCTTCTCCTGCTCACAAACCTGGTTTGGAGCCATGCAATCATGGAATCATGGAATTATGGAAAGTGTTGCAGTGTGATTTCATGGTTTCCCTCAGAACCCCGGGTCCCTCCCCTGAAGATTCCCTGCCAGGTGTGTCAGTCATCCCTCCGTTCCCCACGCTGACCCCTGCCAAGCACTGCCTGTCAATCCGGGAATTCCAGAAGGGCAGATTCAAAAGATGCCCTCTGCCACCGCGGATGAAGGTGTCCTTTGTCCCTTGAGATCTCCTCTCCCCTAGGTGGTTGGTGGGATTCCTATCGCTTCCTTGCCCCTCTCCCCTCGGTTAAAAGGAACAGCAACCACCTGTTGGAGGAGTTGCTGCCTTCAGAGGCCTGTGGGCCAGAATGAAGCTCTGCATCCAAACCCTCCATCAGAACTGACTCCATTCCTTAAAGCCATCGCCTTAAAGCTTTTCTGGCAGAGGGAAACCTGAGGAGCAGCCCCTCCATGGGAGGAAGCTCCATCCCACCACCACCACCAGAGCTCCTGCATGCCTGGACTTCTCTCCATGTGCCAGCTGCAACACACAGCTGGCCAAAAGTGTCTCTGGGGTGAAACACCACAGCTGCCGCTATTTGGTTCAGAGCAGGGGCCACACAAGCCAAGGCATGTCCCGTCAGCAATATTGGCAATATCAATAGGAAAGGACTGGGTTAGAAGGGACCTTAAAATCCGCCCACTGGTTTTAGGGACACCGCCCACTAGCACATCCCAGGGTGCTCCAAGTCCCATCCAATGCGGCCTTGGACGTTTGCAGTGTCCCTGCTCATTGCCTTCTTTTCCCAGCAGGTCTCCAACCATGTCATCCCAGCAGGGCAAGGAACAGTCGATCTCCATCAGCAACGAATCCTCGGGCTGTGGAGGATCCCTTTGCCAAAAGAGCGAAGGCCAACCCAATTACACAATCAAGTCTTCTGAAGGCGGAAACCAAGGACTCAATACAGGAAACATCAGTGATAATAGGAACAGTACCGTCAACATAGGAAGCACAGTTAAGAAGTGATGGCTCCACCAGCTGCATGTGATCCACAGGAGTGCCCTGGATCCTGTGCCACGTTCTGAATGCTCTGCATGTGCCCAGGAATTTCCAATTCCCAAGGACAATGTGTCCTTCCCCTCCCCGGTTTTGTCCTGTAAACTATCCTGAGCTTGTCTGTGACTGCTGAAATAAACGCTTTGCTTAGCCAGCACTGTTGGGTCTGGATCAGTCTCTGACTTCATTTGAGCCACCATAATCCACAATTTCCGAGAAGTTTTGAGCCAAAAAGCCCTATAGACAAAAAAACCCATTTTTTGCCATTTGGGCCCAAAACGCTGCCCCTGAGGGAGGTACCTCCACGTGCTGGTGGCAAACCCCCAGCCAGCCTTTCTAGAAACGCTGTGCCCATCCCTGCCTGAGCTCTGGGTGCCCCCTGGGCCCGGCTCAGATATTTGCCTCCATCAATGGAACAGGTTTATCCCCATCACGGAACCAGGGCTGTAATTAATCATGAATAATTAGTTTCACAAGGATTTCCATTCTCCCAATATTTGTGAAATATCCCAAGTGGGGAATTCAGATTTCCTCATCTATCAGTTCCTGTGATTCAGCTCCTTTCGGGACCAAAGGGTCTCCTGGACTCTGTGTTTTATTTTCATTTAATCCAGGCTGGTTTTATTATCACAGTGTCCTCTAGAGTCTGATATGAGATGAGACCTGAAGCTCTCCATGGGCACAAAGACACTTTTGTCCCCAAAGCGGAGCGTGTAAGACGAAGATCCCAATGTCCTCCCACTCCCACCTAGAATATTTTCTGCATCCTACGGGCTTTAAATTCCTTCTGTTTGGGTGGAAAGCCTTAAAATAAAGAAAGGACAGGCTTGAAAAATCCCAACACTGCTTTTAGTGCTTCTTTCCTGACTTTATTCAGAATTTTTGGTGTTTCAATGATGGTTATTTTAGCTACCCACAACCACGGCCATTTTTGATCCCTTCTCTGTTCATTTCTGGGTTTCCTTTACAACCCCAAAATCAGACCCCATAATTCCACCTTCCCACCCTCTAACACCTGTCCCATCTCAGTTCAGAATTGGGCATAAGGAACAGGTAAATGCCACAATCAAAGGTGACAAAAACCATCCCAAACTCTCCCAACCCGGTGGCACTCATGTGGGGGCCAGGCGTGGTGGGCATTTCATATTTTTACGGAGTAACAAAAGGGAGGTCAGGACATTAATCTGCTCCAAAAACGAATAAAGGAATGCCAAGGGGGGGGGTGCAGGAATAGTAATAATTAATCCAGTGCTGAGGGCACTGAGCCATCAGGTCACTGCCATTTCCAGAGAAACCCAATTAAGACTATAAAAGACCCCTGCTCCCCATTTCTCCTCCACGTGGCGTGATGGGCAATTCATATATTTATGGCGTAACAAAAGGGAGGTCAGGACAATTATCTTTTCCAAAAACAAATAAAGGAACGGCGGTGGGGCGGGCGGGGGAGGGGGGGGGGGTGCAGAAATAGTAATAATTAATCCAGTTCTCAGGGCACTGAGCCAACAGGTCACTGCCATTTCCAGAGAAATCCAAATAAGACTATAAAAGATCCCGCTCCCCCCTTCTCCTCAGCCTCTCAGCTCCTCTGCATCTCAGCTTCTCAGCGTTGCCTCTTGAGCTCCTTCTGATCCAGGTGAGTCCAGATCCATTCGATTTTTATTCTCCTAATGTTCTCCAGCGTCCCCATAGTCCTGAGCTCTTGTGCACTTCTCTTCCATGTCCTATCTTCATCTCAGTCCTTCTGCTGAGTAGGAAAAGGTAAAAATTCCTGGCTCGAGTGGCCAAGGGCTCTTCATGTCTTGCTCTGGAGTCTGTCCACCTCTTCTCTTCTCTTTTCACTTCTCTCTGATGTACAAGACCTAGGCTCATGCAAAGGGGCCACCACAGGCAGTGATAACTCTTCTCCTGCTCACGAACCTGGTTTGGAGCCATGCAATCATGGAATCATGGAATTATGGAAAGTGTTGCAGTGTGATTTCATGGTTTCCCTCAGAACCCCGGGTCCCTCCCTTGAAGATTCCCTGCCAGGTGTGTCAGTCACCCCTCCGTTCCCCACGCTGACCCCTGCCAAGCACTGCCTGTCAATCCGGGAATTCCAGAAGGGCAGATTCAAAAGATGCCCTCTGCCACCGCGGATGAAGGTGTCCTTTGTCCCTTGAGATCTCCTCTCCCCTAGGTGGTTGGTGGGATTCCTATCCCTTCCTTGCCCCTCTCCCCTCAGTTAAAAGGAACAGCAACCACCTGTTGGAGGAGTTGCTGCATTCAGAGGCCTGTGGGCCAGAATGAAGCTCTGCATCCAAACCCTCCATCAGAACTGACTCGTTTCCTTCACCATCGCCTTAAAGCTTTTCTGGCAGAGGGAAACCTGAGGAGCAGCCCCTCCATGGGAGGAAGCTCCATCCCACCACCACCACCAGAGCTCCTGCATGCCTGGACTTCTCCCCATGTGCCAGCTGCAACACACAGCTGGCCAAAAGTGTCTCTGGGCTGATCCAGCTGGCCAAAAGTGTCTCTGGGATGAAACAGCACAGCTGCCGCAATTTGGTTCAGAGCAGGGGCCACACAAGCCGAGGCATGCCCCGTCAGCAATATTGGCAATATCAATAGGAAACGACTGGGTTAGAAGGGACCTTAAAATGCACCCACTGGTTTTAGGGACACCGCCCACTAGCACATCCCAGGGTGCTCCAAGTCCCATCCAACGCGGCCTTGGACGTTTGCAGTGTCCCTGCTCATTGCCTTCTTTTCCCAGCAGGTCTCCAACCATGTCATCCCAGCAGGGCAAGGAACAGTCCACCTCTATGAGCAACGAATCCTCGGGCTGTGGAGTATCCCTTTGTCAAACGAGCGATGGCCAACCCAATTACACGATCACATCTAGTGGAGGAGGAAACCTAGGACTCAATACAGGAAACATCAGTGATAATAGGGACAGTACCATCAACATCGGAAGCACAGTTAACAAGTGATGGCTCCACCAGCTGCATGTGATCCACAGGAGTCCTTGGGATCCAGTGCCACGTTCCGAAAGCTTTGCATATGCCCAGGAATTTGCAATTCCCAAGGACAATGTCTCCTTCCCCTCCCCGGTTTTGTCCTGTAACCTATCCTGCGCTTGTCTGTGGCTGCTGAAATAAACGCTTTGCTCAGCCAACACTGTTGTGTCTGCATCAGTCTGTGACTTCATTTGAGCCACCATAATCCACAATTTCTGAGATGTTTTGAGCTAAAAATTCCTAATGACAAAGAATTCCCTTTTTTTTTTGCCATTTGGCTCCAAAACGCTGCCCCTGAGGGAGGTACCTCCACGTGCTGGTGGCAAACCCCCAGCCAGCCTTTCTAGAAACGCTGGGCCCAGCCCTGCCCAAGCTCTGGGTGCCCCCTGGACCCTGCTCAGGTGTTTGCCTCCATCAATGGTGCCGGTTTCTCCCCACCACGGAATCAGGGCAGTAATTTATCATGGATCTTGAGTTTGACAAGGATTTCCATTCTCCCAATATTTTGAAATATCCCAAGTGGGGAATTCGGATTTCCTCATCTATCAGTTCCAGTGATTCAGCTCCTTTGGGGACCAAGGGGTCTCCTGGACTCTGTGTTTAATTTTATTTTAATCCAGGCTGGTTTTAATACCACACTGGCCTCCAGAGTCTGACATGAGATGAGACCTGAAGCTCTCCATGGGCACAAAGACACTTTTGTCCCCAAAGCAGAGCATGCAAAACGCAGATCCCAGTGCCTTCCCACTCCTACCAAGATGTTTCCTAAATCCTATGGGCTTTAAATTCCTTCTGTTTGGGTTGAAATCCTTAAAATAAAGAAAGGATAGGCTTGAAAAACCCCAGCACTCCGTTTAGTACTCCTTTGCTGACTTTATTCAGAATTTTTGGTGTTTCTTTGATGCCTTCTCCAATTATGGCTATTATTCCTACCAACCACCGCAGTCAGTTTTGTTCCCTTTCCTGTTCATTTCTGGGTTTCCTTTACAACCCCACCCCACAATCCAACCTTATCACCCTCTAACATCTCAGTTCAGAATTGGGCATAAGGAACAGGTAAATGCCACAATCAAAGGCGACAAAAACCATCCCAAACTCTCCCAGCCCCGCGGCACTCCTGTGGGGGCCAGGCATGATGGGAAATTAATATTTTCACAAAGTAACATAAGGGAGGTCAGGATATCAATCTGCTCCAAAAACAAATAAAAGAACGGCGGGGAGGAGGGGGTGTGGGGGTGTGTGTGCAAATACTCAAAATTAATCAAGTGCTCAGGGCACTGAGCCATCAGGTCCCTCCCATTTCCAGAGAAATTCAATTCAGTCTTTAAAAGACCCTGCTCCCCATTTCTCCTCAGCGTCTCCACTCCTCAGAGACTCAGCTCCTCGGCGTCTCAGCTTCTCCGCGTTCCCTCTCAAGCTCCTTCTGATCCAGGTGAGTCCAGATCCATTCAATTTTTACTCGCCTAATGCTCTTAAGGGTCCCTCCATTCCTGAGCTCTTGGGAACTTCTCTTCCATGTCCTATCTTCATCTCATCTTCATCATCATCTTCATCTTTCATAGGAAAGGACTGGGTTAGAAGGGACCTTAAAATCCACCCACTGGTTTTAGGGACACCGCCCACTAGCACATCCCAGGGTGCTCCAAGTCCCATCCAACGCGGCCTTGGACGTTTGCAGTGTCCCTGCTCATTGCCTTCTTTTCCCAGCAGGTCACCAACCATGTCCTCCCAGCAGGGCAAGGAACAGTCCGTCTCCATCAGCAACGAATCCCATTGCCAAAAGAGCGAAGGCCAACCCAATTACACAATCAAGTCTTGTGAAGGCGGAAACCAAGGACTCAATACAGGAGAAATCCGTGGTAATAGCTGCAGTACCGTCAACATAGGAAGCACAGTTAACAAGTGATGGCTCCACCAGCTGCATGTGATCCACAGGAGTCCCTGGGATCCTGTGCCACGTTATGAATGCTTTGCATGCACCCAGGAATTTGCAATTCCCAAGGACAATGTGTCCTTCCCCTCCCCTGGTGTGTTCTGTAACCTATCCCGAGCTTGTCTGTGGCTGCTGAAATAAACGCTTTGCTCAGCCAGCACTGTTGTGTCTGCATCAGTCTGTGACTTCATTTGAGCCACCATAATCCACAATTTCTGAGATGTTTTCAGCCAAAAATTCCTAATGACAAAGAATTCTCTTTTTTTTTGCCATTTGGCTCCAAAACGCCACCCCTGAGGGAGGTACCTCCACGTGCTGGTGGCAAACCCCCAGCCAGCCTTTCTAGAAACATGGTGCCCAGCCCTGCCCGAGCTCTGGGTGCCCCCTGGGCCTTGCTCAGGTGTTTGCCTCCATCAATGGTGCCGGTTTCTCCCCACCACAGAATCATGGCAGTAATTTATCATGGATCTTGAGTTTGACAAGGATTTCCATTCTCCCAATATTTGTGAAATATCCCAAGTGGGGAATTCGGATTTCCTCATCTATCACTTCCAGTGATTCAGCTCCTTTCGGGACCAAGGGGTCTCCTGGACTCTGTGTTTAATTTTATTTTAATCCAGGCTGGTTTTAATACCACACTGGCCTCCAGAGTCTGACATGAGATGAGACCTGAAGCTCTCCATGGGCACAAAGACACTTTTGTCCCCAAAGCAGAGCATGCAAAACGCAGATCCCAGTGCCTTCCCACTCCTACCAAGATGTTTCCTAAATCCTAAGGGCTTTAAATTCCTTCTGTTTGGGTTGAAATTCTTAAAATAAAGAAAGGACAGGCTTGAAAAACCCCCGCACTCCGTTTAGTACTTCTTTGCTGACTTTATTCAGAATTCTTGGTGTTTCTTTGATGCCTTGTCCAATTATGGCTATTATTGCTACCCACCACTGCGGTCATTTTTGTTCCCTTTCCTGCTCTTTTCTGGGTTTCCTTTACAACCCCACCCCACAATCCAACCTTACCACCCTCTAACATCTCAGTTCAGAACTGGGCATAAGGAACAGGTAAATGCCACAATCAAAGGTGACACAAACCATCCCAAACTCTCCCAACCCCGCGGCACTCATGTGGGGGCCAGGCATGATGGGAAATTAATATTTTCACAGAGTAACATAAGGGAGGTCAGGATATCAATCTGCTCCAAAAACAAATAAAAGAACGGCGGGGAGGAGGGGGTGTGGGGGTGTGTGTGCAAATACTCAAAATTAATCAAGTGCTCAGGGCACTGAGCCAACAGGTCCCTCCCATTTCCAGAGAAATCCAATTCAGTCTTTAAAAGACCCTGCTCCCCATTTCTCCTCAGCGTCTCCGCTCCTCAGAGACTCAGCTCCTCGGCGTCTCAGCTTCTCAGCGTTCCCTCTCAAGCTCCTTCTGATCCAGGTGAGTCCAGATCCATTCGATTTTTACTCTCCTAATGCTCTTAAGGGTCCCTCCATTCCTGAGCTCTTGGGAACTTCTCTTCCATGTCCTATCTTCATCTCATCTTCATCATCATCTTCATCTTCCATAGGAAAGGACTGGGTTAGAAGGGACCTTAAAATCCGCCCACTGGTTTTAGGGACACCGCCCACTAGCACATCCCAGGGTGCTCCAAGTCCCATCCAACGCGGCCTTGGACGTTTGCAGTGTCCCTGCTCATTGCCTTCTTTTCCCAGCAGGTCTCCAACCATGTCCTCCCAGCAGGGCAAGGAACAGTCCATCTCCATCAGCAACGAATCCCATTGCCAAAAGAGCGAAGGCCAACCTAATTACACAATCAAGTCTTCTGAAGGCGGAAACCAAGGACTCAATACAGGAGAAATCCGTGGTAATAGCTGCAGTACCGTCAACATAGGAAGCACAGTTAACAAGTGATGGCTCCACCAGCTGCATGTGATCCACAGGAGTGCCCTGGATCCTGTGCCACGTTATGAATGCTTTGCATGCACCCAGGAATTTGCAATTCCCAAGGACAATGTGTCCTTCCCCTCCCCTGGTGTGTCCTGTAACCTATCCTGAGCTTGTCTGTGGCTGCTGAAATAAACGCTTTGCTCAGCCGGCACTGTTGTGTTTGGATCAGTCTGTGACTTCATTTGAGCCACCATAATCCACAATTTCTGAGATGTTTTGAGCCAAAAAGCCCTATAGACAAAAAACCCATTTTTTTGCCATTTGGCCCCAAAACGCCGCCCCTGAGGGAGGTACTGCCACGTGCTGGTGGCAAACCCCCAGCCAGCCTTTCTAGAAACGCTGTGCCCATCCCTGCCCGAGCTCTGGGTGCCCCCTGTGCCCTGCTCAGGTGTTTGCCTCCATCGATGGAACAGGTTTATCCCCACCATGGCATCAGGGCTGTATTTAATCGTGGGTGAATAATGAGTTTCACAAGGATTTCCATTCTCCCAATGTTTGTGAAATATCCCGAGTCGCATTCAGATATCCTCATCTATCTGTTCCAGCCATTCAGTTCCACTGGTGTCACGATCTGTCCTATTGAACGGGTAACGCAGTGATTTTAAAGTACAAAATAAGCAACAAAGGAACGGGGGGTTTGCAGTAACAAATCAACAAAGACGGTTTTTTTGAGATAACCACAACAGAAATGCGTTGGTGAAGGGAATCGGGGAAAAAAGGAAAAGATAAGTAAAAGGGGGAGGAGAAGACGGGAATGGGTTTAGCTACCGAAATGCGATGCTGCTTTTCTCCTTCCATGGTCCAGCGGTTGAAATCTCACCAGGCCACGTCCAGGGATATCTCGAAAGGTGCGGCTGACCAGGACCTCAGTTATACTCTTTCGTTGGGGGAAGGGGAATGGTTTCTTAGCCGAAACAAAGGTCTTCAAAAGGGGGGAAAGAATGGGGGGTGCACAAACTCAAGCCAGGCAACAGGCACCACTGTTTTCATGGCCCAGCACTCGCAGGTGCGCTTACTCTGGGTAGCTTCCCCCCCCCCTCCACTGCAATCCTCCCCTGAGTTGGGGGGGTTCAGCCCCAGTCTCTGGAAGAAGATGCAAGGGGGGTTTTCTTGCACAGGAATTTCTTGTCTTGGTTCCTTGATAAGGAGGCTTACATCTCTGCTTGTCTGTTACCATGGAGGAAGGCAGGCAAGAGGGGTCTTCTCTTGGAAGAGGGAGCTGAAGAGAAAATCCAGATCCATTGTTCAGAAAGGGCAAGGTGCCCCGTTCAAGTTCAGCATGGCGTGTTATGCAAACAACACCTGTGGAAACAATGAGCTAAGAAGCACATGACTCCCTCCCCGCCACTGGCTCAACAGTTTTTAACCTTTCAGTGGTCTTTTCTTCATGACAATTGTGAGGCAAAAATGAAGGATATTTCGGACAGACTATCACACGACCCCGTGACTCACGATTGTCTTGAGGGATCTTCATCAGCAGAACTCTGGAGTATAGTTGATGAATCTTCAGAACCCATCCCATGTTGGTAGCATAACCCAGAAAAATAGGGACAACAGAAAAGAGGAGAAAAGAAGGAAGAAGGGAAGGAAAAGAAAGGATAAGAGAAGGAGGGGAGAAAGGTAAGCAAACATAATTAATATTGATTATCATAACAATATTCACAAAAGGTTGATTAATTAAAACAATTTTCTTTTTACAACAATTTCAAAAACTGTTAATTAATTAAAACAATATCATTTATATAACAATTTCAAAAAATGGTTGAAACAAATCACAAATAATCAAAACAAGAATAACAAACAAACCACAATATAAGGATTAACTTTGAAATTTACTTTCTAAAACAATTCACTAAGGATCAAAAATAATCTTCACAAAATCATATTCGGGAATCAAAAATTGCTCTAAAGCATATATTCTTAAATCATAATTGTTTTTGTGTCAAATGTTTTGGGGATGTCTATAGCATAGAGGACATCGGCTAAGCGGTGTGCATTGATTACAGACGTCAATCTCCTTTGCTTTTTCATCATGTTCCAATTCATAACGAATCGGGCTGCTGACAAGATAAAACCAAGTGCAATAAGAATCAAAAGGACAACAATTGGATGGCACACACTGTTCAGGACACCTGTGGCAGTAGGTGACCACCCAAAGAGAGTATCCCACCACCTATGCTCAGCATCTTGCTTTACCTTCTCCATGACCCGGTGTATTTGTCTCACGTTGTGATGAACAGCCTCCAGAGTCTTCTGTCCGCTTTCCTTGATTTTCTTGAGAATTTCAACCAGGTCCTGATGGAGCAGCAGCTGTCTCACCAGGGTAAGGTTCATTCCGATAGGAGTGGGCATCAGCTTGTGAATCAGTGTGTAGCTGGATTGCAATAGGTAGTGAGAGGTAATTGGAGTTTCATAAGAGAAATCACATCCTGAAATCTTAGTAAAGTTACAAGCACAGAAGTTTGAGTGATTCTTTGTATGTACTACAACATCTTCTACAAGCACAAAATCACAGACAGTTCTAAAGCATGCACATCCATTGCCTATGCATATAAGAACTGTTTCAGAAGCCTCATTAGGACGGATCTCAAAATGTTGTGCTCTGTGTCTAAACAGATATTCTGAGCCATGATTGCATTTCTTTCACAGATGAGCCCTTGTTGTTCTCGGGCAATACAAGATTCCAAATTAACAATTTGCCATTTCTTACCAATTTGATGGGCCCATTCTCTATGTTCAGAAAGATAGAGAATAGCTCCGTCGTAATTCAGCCATGATGCAATAACAGGGAAAATCAAGTGCACTGAGGCATTGCATATGGTTAACAC